>NC_059342.1:68107500-68415000 GCF_018350155.1 Leopardus geoffroyi | reverse complement strand
TTGGGATTGCGTCCATTTCATCAAGTCCCCTTTGGTTGCACAGTTTCCTTCTTTGGAGATCTTGATACTTTTAAGTGAAATCTTGCACAGCCTGGGTATTTCTTCTATCACTTTAATGGAACTTTGCCTATTTTTGCTTTTATCTGTAAATGCTGACTTTACAGTTTTAATCTTTAGAGGGCTACTTCCTTCCTCTTATTTTAAATTGTCTTCTTCCCCCGCAAACCTTCCACTCCCAAGCACAAACTTATTATTATCCCCATTTCACAGATGAGGAGGAACAGAGGCTGGTCTTGTGACTCCAAGCCTATCATTTTTTCCCTCAGATCAGCACCACTGCATCAGTGCAAAGTGTTTCACTTGGGCCATTTGATTGTAGGTTGCAGATGTTGTCAGTATCTTTAAGCGATGGCATGGCCACCACTAGAGTCAGGTGCCCCGTGGGTACTGCTATCTGGCTACATGGGTTCTTTCCTAATGTGCTGGGGCAGGACAAATTCTGACCCATCCCCTTCTTTCCTAGCCAGTGGCTTACAAACAGATGCTAGGCTAGCCCCCCATCTTGCAATCTTTCTCTGCTTAGCTCTGGGGTCCTTCTTATTTGGCCACATTTAGCTCTCTATACACAGAAGCCTTCTTGTACACTGCCTGTAACAGTACTTATAATCACCTCTCCTGAGACCCACACCATAATTTCATCTCTGATTCACTGTCTTTTTCATTCTTCTGCCTCCTTCACTTTACTCTTGCCCTGAGCCTATCCTCCTTTCTCAACACAGGCCATTTCTCCAAATATGTCAGGTTAGCCAGAATCCCCTTCCCACCTATATAATCTGAACCTCCTCTCTCTCTGCCTATTTTTTACCTCTTTACCTGGGAGCACATCCCATTTATTATTAAATTTCATTTACACAGACCTCAGGCCCCTCTGTGTGATTTCCCAGCTTTCAGCTGGTTAGATATTTCTTTTTTTTAGCCCTCAATTGCAAGCAGACATTGGTAATCAACACAGAGCTTCTCAGATAATCAAATTAGACAAGTGGGACTCTGCCTTTATTTTCTTCTTTATCTCTGGGCACAATAGTAATAATGTCAGCTTGAATAATCTGGCCGCATGAACCACTCTCCCTCCATGATATATATATCTATATATATCTATATCTATATTGATATATATATATATATTATATATATATTATACATATATACATATTATATATGTTTTTTTTGGATCTACTTCATCATCATCCCATGGCCAGAAAATGCAAACTATGTCCTTATCTAGAGTGGGTTTAGAATCTTGATTGTGAACAATGTCAACTGCTTCAAGCCTGGGTGGTGCTCATAATTGGACAGTAGTATATCATGCAGGGGATTTTTTTTTTAATCCTTAACCCTAGCTGGTAATGAGTTTGTGCCCTGCGGCTAGAGTCTTGATAGCCCTTGACATTTTCTCTTCCTTTAGGAGAGAGGCTGCAGCTGCTACTCTGTTCTTTGCTCATGGGTAGGGCAGCCTAGGCAGGAGAGAAAAGGATCATTGGCTGCCACTGCCTCCAGTTTCTCAGGCAACCTTGGCCAAGTCACTTTGCTTAGTTGTGAAATAAGGTCTCTAGTCTCCGACCCTCTCCATTAGGAGGTAAAGGGACAATGAGATAATGTTTCTGGAGCCCTTGAAGCCACTTAGCAGAAGGATACTATGTAGATGGTGAAGTGCCTGTAGACATGCAGTGATAAATACACAGTAAAATTAACAAATGGGAAACCCTGAAGGTGAGGTAGGCTTTATCTGTCACAGGCACAGAACTTTGGCTTTCTGATGAGAAAATAAAACCAAGTTGTCCAGGATGAAGTCCAGGCCCTGACACGTCACATCTCCTCTGAAATGGCTGGAAAAAAGATAAACTCTGTGTGTACTCAAAATTACACTTACACTGCTATGGTAGAGTGGCGATTGCACTAGATTTGTAGACCAAAAAAGGTGGGTATTTGTGACTTTGGGCAAGTCACTTAACCTAAATCTCATTTTGTTATCTGTAAGATGGGGGTAATGATACTACCTCACCGGAATTTCTCTAGGATATAAGGAAGAGGAAGAGAAATAATAATGAAAACAGTGGAGTACTGGTGAACTGGATCTCCAGAAAAAAGAAGGAGCTCTGATATGTGGCAGTCTCTCATTTCTATGGTATAAATATTAACACCGTGAATGATTTCAGGCTAGTAAAGGTTTAACCACGGATTGGCCAGATTTCTGAAGTTGGCTTTTGTGAGCCTGATGGCTGCGGCACACATAGGTGCCATTCAGTAAGGGCCTTCTATGGATCAGGCTTCACATATATTTCATTGCATCTTCACAGCTGCCCATTCACGGAGTTATATAATGAATCCCAGTTCATGGATGAGGAAAGTGAGGTTCTAACATATGAAGTGGTTTATATGGGGGCCCATGTTAAGTGACAGAGGTGGGATTTGGACCCATGCTCTTAGAATCTGTGTTCATTCTTCCATGCCAAGTTGGGTGAGTGTGGTAATACGTGGGCAACTGCAGTGTAATCTGAAACATATTATAAACCTGAAGTAAAGCACTCCTTACCTGAGACATGGTAGAATAGATGCTCACCTCTTGAGTCTTCTAGGGTTCACCCTGGGTCTTTCAGACTCATCAGGAATATGGATCCACCCAGTCTCTTTCTCCTAGACAAGAAAACATCAGATGGAAGGAGGGCATTTGCTTCTGTTTCTCACTGGGAACCCTCACACATTTCTGTCAAAGAAGTGTGATATGAAAATCTTTCTGGGAGCCATTAAAATTAATCCTGGGAGGTGACACAAGCCAGAGTTTGGCCAAATTCCAGTATAAAGTGCTATCCCCCAATGAGGAAAAAGGAACTTTCCTTCTGAGACAGTTCCCATCTTTGAACATTTGGGCCTGGCCCAGTTGAGGTAGAGCAGAACTCCGTGGGCAACTTGGTGTACATGCTCCCTGACAACGTTTTCATTTTGTTATCCCTCCCCTTCACTTTTTACGTTTGGATCCAGCCAGCTGCCTACATGCCTTGATATTATGGTACTCACTAACTAGATTATAACTGCATATTTGTCTGCTAGAGTGAGTTATTCTTGAGCTTGAGAAACTGATGTCACTGCTAGCACCACATTTCTCCCAGGCAAAGGCTGTCCTCCAACAGAGGAGCCATGCTTTTTCACTTTGTCCACAAGAAGAGCAGCAGTACATGTTGACCGCCAAGGTCAGTTTTGCTCTCTGTCCTAGTGACACCCAGATCTTGATGCACCCTTCTCTTCTAGAGAGCCTTGCCTTCTTAACTTGAGCGGCTGACAAGAGGGAGAGTGACTTGCCAAGCCACCAACTGTTGGACTGAGATTCTACAGCTCAGTGCTCAGCAGTTTCCAACAGCAGGGTTTCCAGTGTGTTAAGGCAAGCAGCATGGATCTGGGCAGTGGCAAGGTGTGGTCACCAGCCAGGGCAGCAGGTGCTGGGAGCAGGGGGGGACACAGGGCAGAGGGGGATGCCGAGCTTGGTTTCTGCAACACACCATGCTAGCCTGTGAGCTCATGGGAGGCTGTGCAAAACAGACAGTGGGCTGGATTTGGCCCCTGGACTGTAGTTTGTTGGCCTCTACTCTAGACAGTCAACAAAACAATATATCAAGTCCAGATCTGTAGTACTTGCCAATATATGTGGTGCAAATACCCCCACCATGGAAGATTTCAAGCTAACAAAATGACATCACTGAATGTTCAGTTGGGAAGAGATGTGTGGTAGCACAACATTAGTTAGTATTTCCACTGTAGGGGTGCCTGGGTGGCTCAGTCAGTTAAGTGTCTGTCTCTTGATTTCAGCTCAGGTCATGATCTCAGAGTCATGAGGTTGAGCCCTGCATCAGGCTCTACAATGGCAGTGCAGAACCTGCTTGGAATTCTCTCTCTCCCTCTCTCTGTGCTCTCTCTCTCTCTCAAAATAAATAAATAAAACATTAAAAAAATATTCCCACTGTAAACATACAATAGGCATAAATAACTCAAGAGCATAGCTAATAGTAAAATACTGTAATTAGGAAGTAATGATTTTTGAGTATTACCTTTGTTTTTAGTATGATTTATTTGTAAATTAATATTTAATAATGGCTGTTTGGCAACCATCTTGCAGAATCCCTGAAAATTTAGCAGTTGGCTAGGCTTTAGCACACCTTTGCCCTTGGTCCACCTGACTAGATCAGCCACAGAAAAGAAGAGAGAAAAGCTACCAACAAAAAGAGATCGGAGAGTTAGCTCTTGACCCAGAAGCGTCAGCTTCTTCCATTTCTCCCCCTGAAGATTTCATCTCCTGGCATGGTGTCCTCCTGAGTTCTTAGTCTAACAAAGATTAGAGTCTCTCCACCTGGGGGATGAAATGAAGGGGGTTCTTTAGTGACCCCTAGTAGTTAGAGTGTGTGGCCAAAATGAAATGGACATCCTGTGTTCCTTTGTGCTCCATTCATACTAAATGCTGTTGGTTGTGTGCCTTCTGTATGCCAGGTCCGTACTGGGAACATTCTATACGTGATCTGGCCTACTCTTTACAACAACCTTGGAGGTAAGCATTATCATCCAAATTTTACAGATGAAGAAACTGAGGCTCAGAAAATTTAAGCAACTAGCTCAAAGTCACACAGCTAGGATATATCAGAGTTAGCATTCAAATCTCAAATCCAGCTTTCTCCCAACCTTTGGTTTGCTTATGTTCTTCCTCTGATACCATTAAGTCCTAGTCTCACAGCCATTTCAGAAACAGAGAGGAGACCAATGTGGCAGGCACCCTGGATGCTATGGCCTTTGCTTTCCTCTTATGTTTCTCAGTTAAATGGACAGTGTGGCTCCAGAGAACTCAGGCATGGGAAATAAAAGCCAGAGAAGATTGTTTAGAAAACAAACAAAACTTTCACTTTTCAGAGATTCAGGAATACATCAGGTAAGTAGACAGGTTCAGTAGGACAAAGCCTCTTTGCCATGTAAGGATTTGGGGATTAGGACATGGGTGTCTTCAGGGTCCATGTTCCTTCATATCACAGGATAAAAGCAAATAACAGCTAGAGGGCCCTGAAAGTCAAACCCACGTAGGCTAAAATTGCCCCTTAAGTTAAAGGGACTAGAAACCGGAAGCAGGGCCTAGAAGTCTATGCAGACACAGGAGTGTAGCAGAAAGCAAGGACAGAGATAACGAAGGATAGGGTGAGGGTTAGGGACAGAGGGATCTGACACTCACCTTTATTGGGTACTGACTGGGTCAGCCTTGTTTAAGACTCTGAGTCTGGGCAGACTTATGGTTTCGCCATTTCTGATCACACTTCTTTCAGGCTAGGTCATGCTGCATTTACAAATAACCCCCAAATCTCAGAGGATGTCCTATAGTTACATCATAAGTTGGCAAGGAGGTTGGGAAGGTGTTGGTCAGGGGAGAGTTCTGCTCATCAGAATCACTAGGAGACTCAGACTGATGGAGGGGGGCCCATCTCCAGTATTGCCCATTGCAGTGGGAGTGAAAACTCTAAAGTCTTTCACTAGCGATTAAGTTATCTGACCTAGAAGTGCCACCACTCACTTCTTCACAGAACCCAGTTGTCCAACCTGAAGCTGGTTACACGACCCCATCTAAGTACATGGGAACCAGGAAGTGCAATCCTCCCACGGACGCAGAAGAGATTTGGGGGAGAACAGAGAACAGCACTAATGGCTATCCAATCTCAAAAGGCACACGGATCAAAATGTATACAGGGAGAGCAAAGGCCAAATTCCATTTGGGAGGAAGTAGTAACTGAGCTGGGTGTTGGAGAAATGTGTACAAAGGCAAAAGGTGGGGAGGAAGCTGGTATGTTTGAAGGGTGGCAGGAAGTGCTGGTGACTGAACAGAGGGTTTGGTGCTAGAACAAGAAGAAATGAGTGTGGGGCGCCTGGGTGGCGCAGTTGGTTAAGCGTCCGACTTCTGCCAGGTCACGATCTCACGGTCCGTGAGTTCGAGCCCCGCGTCAGGCTCTGGGCTGATGGCTCAGAGCCTGGAGCCTGTTTCAGATTCTGTGTCTCCCTCTCTCTCTGCCCCTCCCCCGTTCATGCTCTGTCTCTCTCTGTCCCAAAAATAAATAAACGTTGAAAAAAAAAATTTAAAAAAAAAAAAAAGAAGAAGAAATGAGTGTGAAGGACAGCAGAGGCCAGGTGGTGCCTGTCTGTGCTACCCTAAGGAATTTGGACTTGACCCTGCAGACAATCAGAGAGAATCCTTAAGGGTTTTAAGCATGAGGAGGATGTGACCAAATGTGTATGGTAGAAAGAGAGCTCCGACTGAGGGTTGGGTGTAGATTGGAGGGGCTGACCCTGAAAGCAGAGAAACCAGTTAAAGAAGGTACGTGATGAGAGCCTGACAGAGGGTATGACAGAGAATGAAGAAAAGAGACACTTCCCAGGAAGGGTCAGGTTGTGGCCCAGAGGCCTGCAAACATGACGGGGCAAGCTGGGTGCCTACTGTTCCCAAGCATCCTTTCCATCTTCCTTTCTTGTCATCCCATACCCCTTGATCCTATTTTTTCTAGACTCTTCTTACTTTGATCCCAATCCCAAAGAGATAGACAAAATCAGACTTGGAAGATGTTCTTTCCACACAGGCTCACCTTCACCAGCATCCACCCCAAACTCTTCATTCCTGGCCTCTCCTGACTCTGCTCTATCTAGCTGGCATGGCCTTGTGCTCCCTGACACTGTCTAGCTGAGGAGGAACGTGTACTTTCTGTCGGGCTGAAATGCACTCTCTGGCCCAGGATCTAGTGACTGTCTCCTGTCTGCTGGGCCCCTCTGCAGCTTCTCAGGTATCTTGTGCTGCTCATGTGGAATGACCTTTGTGCACCTGTTCAAGCACTCTTACTCTGTTTTTTCCCAGCCATGGGACTGGCCTTAGTCTCAGTTTCAGCTTCCCAGCATTTCCTGCCTTCAGAGGGTTGGAGTTCAGCCACCAGTACCTGGACTTCTCAGTGGTCATCACTGTTCCTTATGCCTGAGCAGTAGTTCTCAAAAGTGGTCTGTGAACATCTGGGGGTCACTGAGACCCTTGCAGGGGATTCCCAAAGTCAGAACTATTTTCATAATAAGATATTATTTGTCCTTTTTCCATTTGCACTCTCTCCTGAGAATACAGTGAGGTTTTCCAGAGGCTATTATAATTTTTTTAATGTTTATTTATTTTTTTGAGAGAGTGTGTGTGAGTGTGGGAGGGGGCAGAGAGAGAGAGAGAGAGACAGACAGACAGAATCAGAAGCAGGCTCTATGCTCTGAGCTGTCAGCATAGAGCCCGACGCAGGGCTTGAATCTATGAACCGTGAGATCATGACCTGAGCTGAAGTCGGATGCTTAACCAACTAAGCTACCCAGGCGCCCCTCCAGAGGCTATTTTAATGAAATGTGTTAATATCTGGAAGATCTACATAGCTCAGCACACTATTACTTTCCAAATGACCAATGCATGACATTATAAAACATGCATGTGTAACAGAACCATTTAAAACCCAAGATAGACCAATGGATTTTAATGTAACTGAGTATGAAAAGTTCTCTGATACGCTCTCAGAGTCCACATTGCAACTCATCTTTAAGAAGCTACTCTATATTGGGACACCTAAGTGGCTCAGTCGGTTAACTGTGTAAATGGCTCAGGTCATGATCTCATGGATCATGAGTTTGAGTCCCACATTGGGCTCTCCACTGTCAGCACAGAGTCTGCTTCAGATCCTTTGTCCACACACCCCCCATCCCCCACCCTCTCCCTCTCTTTCTTTCTCAAAAATAAACATTAGGGACACTGGGTGGCTTAGTCGGTTGGGTATCTGAGTTTGGCTCAGGTCATGCTCTCACGGTCCATGAGTTCAAACCCCGCATCAGGCTCTGTACTAACAGCTCAGAGCCTGGAGCTTGCTTCAGATTCTGTGTCCCCCCCTCTCTCTGCCCCTCGCCCCCACTCATGCTCTGTCTTTCTCTCTCTCAAAAACAAACATTAAAATTAAATAAGTAAACATTCAAAAAAAGAAGAAGCTACTCTATGTTGAGTTTTGATGAAGTACCAATGAAGAATAACAGCAGTTATCTGAAAAAACTTTTAAAGTACTTTTCCCTTTCCCAAGCACATATCTGTGTGAGGCTGTATTTTTTCATATATATTTCAACCGAAACAATATATTGCAACAGATTGACTACAGAAGCAGAAATGGGAATCCAGCTCTTGTCTGTTAAGCCAGATATTAAAGTGATTTGCAAAAACGTAAAACGAGACCATTCTTCCCACTAAATTCTTTTGTGTTAGAAGCATAAGAGACTCTTAAAAACTGAGAACAAGCTGAGGGTTGATGGGGGTGGGAGGGAGGGAGGGTGGGTGATGGGTGTTGAGGAGGGCACCTTTTGGGATGAGCACTGGGTGTTGTATGGAAACCAATTTGACAATAAATTTCATATATTGGAAAAAAAATAAATTCTTTTGTGTTAGAAAATATAGTTATTTGTAAAAACATATGCTATTTGTTAACTAGTAATGGGCTTATTGTTATTTTAAAATAAATTAACAAACATTTTAAAAACTTCTTAGTTTTAGTTTCTGGTGCAGTAAATATTGATAGATACAATCCACATAAACAAAAACTCTTTGGAGTCCTTAATATTTTTAAAAATTTTATTGAGGAATAATTGATGAATAGAATTGTATATATTTAGAGTGCACAATATAATGATTTGACATACATACACATATACATTGTGAAATCATTACTAAAATCATAATAATTAACACATCCATTGACTCACAGAGTTAACATAGTTACCTCTGTGTGTGTGTGTGTGTGTGTGTGTGCGTGTGTGGTAAGACTCAATAATATTTAAGAGTGTCAAAGGGGTCCTGGGAACAAAAACGTTGAGAACCACACTCCACAAACGGTCAGCTGCTGACTGGATTCTAACTGACCAGATCCGTGCAGGATGGAGATCCCTCCATCCTGGGATGGTAAATAGGTCACCTGTGCCTCTGAGATACAGAAAATCCCTAGCCCTGTTGTCTTTCAAATCTGGCCTGGCTATACAGACCTGACTTTGATTCCCAGCTCAAGGTGACTTTGGAAAAATGACTTTCTATTCTATAAGCCTCAGTTTCCCTGTTTAGTGAACAGGAGGTTAATACTTAGAAGGCCATTCTCCTGCCCCAGCTGGGAGGGCAGGCCTGGCTCCATGTGCTAAACAGTGAGCTCTCTGCCCAAGGGACTAGTTATGTCTTGTAGTCCAATTGCTATCTTGCCCTTCAGAGCATCAGAGTGACTTTATATCTTTGTGGAAACTGAGCCCAGCAGAGGGGAAAATCCGGCACATTCATTAGTTGCTGCCGTGTCAGCCATTAGCATAGAGGTACTGAGTACACAGATGTTGGGTGAGAGGCACGTGAGCATTCAAATAACCCTTAGGTTCCTTACACTGTGATTATATTCGTTACACAATGATAACCCTCTGGCACTCTACATGAAGGCAGTGCTCATGGAGGAAGCCTATGCACCTCCATATGATCAGAGTCACTGAAATACAGAGGAAGGTGCCCCCAGAAGCTCAACCCCCTGAGGACCTGGGCCCTCTGGTCATATTCACTTTTGGATCCCCAGTACCCAGAACAGTGCTTGGCACCCAGGAGATGCTCGGTAAATGCATATTGAATGAGTACATGCAAAACATAAGTGCATAAAGTCGAGATGTGAACATAGTGCTCATGTTTGAATTTTTTTCCTATAGGTTTTCTCAGTTTCTATGGTTAACAGGTGTTACTCTTATACTGGGGACACGTGAAATAGGCTTCTAAACAGCTTGAGTTGAGATTGTAGCCTTGCCACTTGCTGGTTGTATGAACTTGGATAAGTTACTTCTCCTCTCTGTGCCTCAGTTTCCCCATCAATAATAATACTAATAACTCATTTGGTTGTTATGAGATTTAAATGAGATAATGCCTGCAAATAAGTGAAGTACAGTGCTGAGGGACATAGGAAGTACTTGATTAATGTTAGATATTATTTTGTCATGTTTGAATACTGCTCATGATCTGACATTTCAGTGGACACCTTGACACTTGACTTGAAGACTTCCGGGGAAGAGTGGGTTGTGGGGTGGGAAAAGATCTTGGTTGCAGTCAGTTGACCTGTCATTTACTGGCCAAGTGACCTCATTCAGGGCCACTAATTTCTCTGAGCCACTGTCCTTTCCACCTCACAGAGGCTTTTGTGTGAATCAAGATGGTGTGATGATGTAAGATACCATCCAGGTGTGAGTCATTATGTTTATGACCTAGGAAGTTTTTTTTTTTTTTTTTTTTGGTTTTTGTTTTTAACAGGGCTCTTCGGGCCTTTCTCTTCTTAATAGGGTTACTGCTCCCCTTGGGCTCACATAGCGAGTTCCTGGTCCCTGAAAGCCACCAGGGCCTGGTCACGAGGCAGAGCCTGCAGCCAAGGGTGGCTTTTCTGCCAGGACCGGCCAGGCTCCTGCCTCCGGATAACCCTGGGCCTCCCCTTCTCCTGCCCCAGCGCTTCCCACACAGCTGCGGCCTCATTATCCAGGGTGACTGTGAGCAGCTGAAAGGAGCTTAACCAGGGGTAGGCTTTCAAGTGTTCATAATAAAGCTTCAAAGTTCACACCTTCATTAAGATGTGAAGAGTCAGGTCCTCCCCCCACTTCTCCCGGGGCTATTGTTCCCTTCCCATCCGGCTGCAGATTCAAAAGACAAGCGGGATTGGTTTTCTTTGTCCAGACAGCTCTCCTAACCAGAAAGGCTAGACCTGTTTGTTAAGAAGAGAAAGCTTCTATCCTGCAGCCCCCTTCAGACCTGCTGTGAAGGTTTCACAGCCGCTGGGGAATTTGGGCATTTCTCAGGGCTGGAAGGGCCGTCTCTGGGAAGCAGGACTGGACTTGTTCTCTGGGGTCTCGGGGGAGTGGACCTAGGACCAGTGGGTGGAAGGAAAGGGGTGGCGGGTTTCCAAATACTGGAAGGAAGCACTCTCTGACAGGCAGAGACGTTCACAGGCGGACCTTGTGTTTGGGGCAGTGATGTGCTCCCTGGAAGTGAGCAGAGCAAGAGCAGGGAGGCCAGACTCTTGGCAGGAAGGCAGCAGGAGATGCCCACGCTTTGGCTGAGCAGCCAGACTGGCAGACCTTCCAAGCTCCCTCCAGCCTCGTCATGCTGGGACCCTCTGACTCATGACCTCCGATTCTGAATATTCAGCCACTTGTCAGCTTTCCCCTTTACACTACTCTTGTCCTCGGACTCCGGACTCCCGACGGTGGATGTCTTGATGGGTGCATGTTTGGCCCCTTGACTTTTCTGGCTTTCTTTTGAGAGCAAACCTATCAAGACATCTTGGAGCCTCCTTTGTTACCAAGAAAGTGCTTCCTTTCGCTACACAGATAGTGAGCGATCTGTTTCCTCCTCGCCACACCCTCTCCAGGTCTGGGCGGAGCCACGAGAAGCCTCAGGCGCAGACCAGTCTAAGCGGGGACAGTGGTGAATAGGTCCCCTACGTGGAGACAGCCTCACAAAAGAGCCTTTCTCCTTTCTCCTGGGGAAGGACCTGGAGGGGATTTTCTGTGAAGGCACTCCCCCTTTGGATGGTCCTTTGGTTTCCTGATGAGCAATAAAGCAGGAGGCCGGTTTCTAGGTGAGACAACCAGTGACGTGGGAATGTGTGCTTGCAGATCAGCAAGTTTCACAAGCAAAATTTCTTCCTTTCTCTTGAGCAGGGAAAGGAAGGTGAAGAGAAAGCCCCACAGTGTGTTGGAGAAACGATGGGCTTCATAACAGCACTGAGCGTGGGTCTCAGCTCTGCCTGCCAGTAGTTGGGGGACTCTGGGCATGCCATGTCCCCTCTCCGAGCCTTGGTTTCCTGTTTCATCAGACAGCGATAATACCCACCCTTTAGAGTGGTCAGAAATTCCATGGGCCCTTATTAAATGTTAATTCCTTCTCCCCTATCCCATTTTATGTTCAGTCTTTGGGAAATGATGTTATTGTTCTCTTAATAAAAGATTATCCTATGGTATACTTATTTCTATTTTTAAACATTCATGCATATCATTGAGAATGTCCTTTTGTCTTTTAGGTATCTCTTCTACAGAAATATATATGTGTACTATGTTGTATATCCATGGACGTTTGTTGTAGTAGTTTTGTAATAGGCAAAAATAGGAGCTGGCCTATATGCTTCACAGAACATTAAATAAAGTACAATTATATCTATACCAAGGAATACCAGGCAGCCACTAAAAAGGATGCAGGTGACCTAGATGAACTGACATGGAAAGATCCATAGGATGTATTGCTAAGTAAAAGAGTAAATTACAGCATAATGCACAATGCGATACCATTTTTAGAAAGGGAGATTTATGTGTGTGTCAATACATAGAAAAGGTCCTGAAAGAAACACATCAAACCATCCATAGTAGTTTGGGGGGGCGGGGTGGGAAGCAGGATGGGAAGAGTGTGGGAGAAGGGAAGGAGCTTTTTACTTACTATCTATATAACTGTGTTGTTGGAATGTTGTGCAACAAGAATGGTTCCACTTCTTACTAGAATAGAGAAGGCAAAGCTATGGAGATGATCAAAAGACCGGTGGTTGCCAGGGGTCCAGTGGAAGGGGGGGGAAGAATACGTGGATGGCAGGCTTTTTAGGGCAGCAGAAATGCTGTGTGTGATACCATCAAGGTAGATACATGTCACGACGCATCTGTCCAAACTCACAGGATGTACACCACCAAGAATGAATCCTAATGTGAACTGTGGACTTTGGGTGATTATGATGTGCCAGCCTAAGTTCATTGATGGTGACGAATGTACCACTTTGGCAGGGGCTGTTTATGATGGGGGAGGTGATGCATGTGGAGGGGCCAGGGAAAGATGGGAGAGCTCTGCACCTTCCTCTTGCTTTTGCTCTAAAACTGCTCTAAAAAGTAAAGTCCTAAAAAAGAAAAAGAGAATAAGTCAGAGATCACACCATTCACTGCCACTCAGAAGGTTAAACTGATATTCCTAAAAACTGTTCCATGGATCAAATAAAGCAACGTGCTCTTTCCCTTTCCTTTCGAGGAGTCAAGATTGCCAGTGCGAGGGGCTTAGCAGAAGCCATCTGTTTGGATATGAAGCTGGTCTGTGTGAAGTGGGCTGGATAGAATTCAGGACGCTGCTGACCGAGATGGACGTGGGAAGAGCATTCATTCATTCTTTCCTTCTTTCAACAGATATGCGTTAAGGGCCTATGACCAATAGACACTGTTCTAGGTGTTGAGGATCACAAGACAGAGACAAGCCCTTATCCTAACAACACCTGCAACTGACTGGGGGTGGGTGGGAGATGGGTGGCAAACAAACCCACAGGAACATGAGTTCAGTGTTCTGCAAAGGCACATACACCAGGTAAGGGAATAAAGAGTGAGATCGGAAGTGGGGTTAGGCCTGGGTGCTGGGAGGGGCCCTGTGAGAGAGAATAGTCAGGAGACCTCCCCAGCGAGGTGCCATTTGAGCAAAGACCTGAATTAAATGAGGGAATGAGTCATACCTCAGAGCAGAAGCCCTGAAGTGGGCACAGGCAAGCATCGTGTGCTCAGGGCACAGCCAGAAGCTGCTGGATGTTGGGAGGCAGGGCATGGGGAGCCACGCACGGCATGGCAGGGACTTTGGACTGTTTTGTACACACAGCAAGAAGCCATCAGAGGGTTTTGAGGGGAGGATGACGTGACATGGGTGCACTTGCAAAAGGGCTACTCCAGCTGCTCTGAAGAGAAGAGGGAGGGTAGGAGGGCAGGAGTGTAAGGCCTGAGACCAAGTGCCCAGCTCTTACAGCTTTCCAAGAGAGCACCGATCCCAGTTTGGCTATAGTGATAGCGGAGAGCTGGTGAGATTGCTGGTATGTTTGCAAGGTAGAGCCGGCAGGATTTTTGATGCCTCCGATGTGAGTTCCGAGGGAAAGAGAGGAATGCAGGACGACATGCTTGACAAGTTCTAGGCAAATGTGCATTTCCACCATCAGGACACCGGTAACAATGAACTCTCTTGGAAAGCTTTACAGTTTCCCTTGAGGTTTAACATTTGGTTTAACATCTGGTTTCTGATTTGATCCTCACATCTGCCCCGTAGAGTAAGAACTGTTGTCATTCGACACAGGAAACAACCGAGGCTGGGAGGTGCCTTGCCGAAGGTCACCCGCCTCTTACTTAGAGGAATCGTGTTTTAATTCCCTTGACTCTTGTGCTCAGCGTGCATCCTGTCCATGGTCAACCCTGGGCACGGCTCCTTTGTTAGCAGGCTGTGGGGTGTGGCCTCGAGGAGCACAGGATGGGAGGTATTTACGAGCCAGGTGAGTGAGTGGGGAGCTCAGAAGTAGGTGGGATTTCAGCACCTGTTGTTCGGTTGCTTTCAAGCGGTGGTGGGAACAGGTGTGACCACAGAAATCTGTGTAGGTGACTCCGAGAGCGACTCCCCACCACCAGTGGCCAGGCAGACTGGGTTACCTTTTAGGGAGCTGGCTCAGGTTACTTCAAGCCTTTCTTCTCCAAAAGCTTGGCTCCTCTCACTGCCCCCTTTTCCTCACCTCCTCCTCATCCCCGAATCTACCACAGACTGGTTCCCACCCCAGCTGTTCCACCAAAAGACTCTGTGGCTCTCTCCCGTCCAAACCCAGAGACTTCCTCCTTGTCTCTCCTGTCCCTCTGACCTCCCTGCGGCATTTGACGCCAAGGACCCATCCCCTCCCTCTTGTCACTTTCTTTTTCCTTCTGGTCTGTGTTGTTTCCCTTGTCTGCTTCTTCCCCCACACCAACATCTTCTTACTTTTTTTCTGCCTTGCAGCTCCTTCCCACCCTCAACAGTCCCACCCTCAACACTGGTCTTCCTGAAACTCCCCTGCTTTTTTTCCTTTCCCTCCACTCTTCCTCCTTCTCTTCGCCACTGCACTGCCTGCTGACCTCCCAGCCCCAGCTTTCCAGTTCCTACTTCTCTAGAAGCACTCCCAGTCAACCTCTGCATTTGCCTCCTGCCCCTCCATACTCCCAGCCAGAGAAAGGCTCGACGATAGCTGGAATAACCAGGGTGTGGAGAGAAGGTCTGTCCAACCCGAACTGGAGATAAGACTAGAAAGGGTAGGCTGAGAGCTGATAGTGAGTCAAGCCGAAAGGGGCTTCATGCATCTTGGATTCAGAATTCAAAATGGGTTTCTGGGCCCGGAGAAATGGCACAACTGAATTTTGGAAGGATCCCTGAGCAGCCCCAAAGAAGTTGGGCTGGTCTGGATTTTACTGGTCCAAGAGAGAGGGGAAGAGACCTGAGGACTGGCCAGCTTTGGAAAACATAAACAAGCACTCTTCTGATCAGTGGATTGGATCTGAGTGACAGTGGAGAGGAAAGAAGGAAGGGAGGAAGGAGGGAAGCTTCACGCTTGCCCTATAGACCTGGCCACTGCAGTGCTGGTCTCTCTCCCTAAGACAGGAGGTAAATCCGACTCAGGTTTTTTTCTTACTCAAGCTTTTTCTTCCTGGTGCTATTCTTTATGGTTCTGGATGGGAAAAAAAATATCTTCCTGTGAGGCCCAATGGATTCATTAGTGCTTCACTCTAAACAACGGGGTTAGCATATTTTTCAGTTGGTTTACAGGCTAGCCCAGTACTTTATAGTCTACTTTAACTGCCACTTTAACTCACTTAGTTGTACTTGAATCCCACAGCTAGGCAGTCAAGCAGATACTGCACCACCACTTTACATCTGCCATTTTACAGATGAAGAATCCAAGGGTTAGAGAGAAGTGACAGGTCCACGGTCAGACAGCTATAAGTAGCAGAGTCAGGCCTTGAACCCATGTCTTCTGACTCCTTCGCTGTGGTTACTGACTGATTAAAACCATCAGGCTGTCTGAAATTTCCAGCACTGAACACAAAGAAGCTTTGTA
This sequence comes from Leopardus geoffroyi, assembly GCF_018350155.1. Classification (NCBI taxonomy): domain Eukaryota; kingdom Metazoa; phylum Chordata; class Mammalia; order Carnivora; family Felidae; genus Leopardus; species Leopardus geoffroyi. The sequence goes on along the minus strand of NC_059342.1, from coordinate 68,399,017 downwards.
GTAGACATGAGCTATTTTTGTCTGTTCAGTTTACAGATCCCCCCCTTCTTTTTGATATTTGCATCTTTGTTAGTTAATGTGAGATGTTGTAACACACAAATCTCTAAACATAGTGTTTTATACATGATGTTTTATCCACAATGGATGTTCCCATTTGGTGTGCAGCTTTCCTCTAAGCAGTAGAGATTTAGGGACCAGGCTCCTTCCATTTTGTACATTCACCATCTTCATTTCAAGGCTTCCAAAGTTGGCTGGGTGGTTTTGATAACCTATTACTTCTCACTTTCGATTAGCTAGAACTCAGTCGCATGGACACACCCTGTGTCCTCTGTGAAGGAGGCTGGAAACATTAATTAGAATGTGTATCTAGGAAGAAAACAGATTAGGGAAAGAAGACAGGCATTACCGTAGCACTGGTGAACCACTGTTCCCTATCTCTCAGCTTACTGGGCCCAAATGGGGTTCCCTGCTTCCGACCCTCTATCTCCGTCATCTAAGATCCAGGATGATCAGCCTGGATAATAACAATAAGTTACCTCACTCGGCCTACTTCACTCCCTGTACATGATGATTGGGTCAGGTATTGACTCATGACCCCCATTGGTTCAGTGAGAGGAGGAACTCAATCCTAGAACCTCTCTTTCCACCAGGGTTACTGAGCTGTTAAAGACATGAACCAGGGCAACAATTTTGCATTGAGCCACCCCTTTGTCAGCATGATGAGAAGACCTGCTTGAGAATGAAGCCAGCAAATAAGAAAGCAAAGCTGAAGTAGAAAGAGATACCTTTCAGTAATATCCTTCAGGCATGTCTAATCAGTCCTACCCCTGACTTTTTTTTACTAAGAAATTCAATAAATCCTTTAAAATTGCTTTTCTTGAGCCCACTTTGAATTGAGTTTCTGTCACTTGCAAGCAAAAGACTTAATGGAGGCCCATTTGCAAAACTCTGGGACACCCTTTCCCTCCACCCTCAAATTGATGACCTGGTCACATCTGCTCTACTCTCTGTGAGAGTGCTCCCCCTGTTGGTGAGTAGTAGGCCCCTCTGAGATGGAGCTGCCTTTGAGTCATCACACCTCCATATGGCTAGACTGCGTTTTCTTCTCACTGGCCTTTTTTTTTTTTTTTTTTTTTTTTAAACACAGGGATTGTTTGGAATCAAATGCAACATTTGTTGCCTTCTAAAGAGGTCAGAATTATTTAGAATCACATTGATTTTTTTCTACCCTATGGAAATGATAGCAGAAAATCTCTTAAAAGGATGTAAACTCATATAAGATGAGGCTCAGTCTCACATTGGTTCTTGATATGAAAGGCCAGTTTTGAATGCTACAAGGAAACATTCTTCTACAAATTAATCACTTATCAGTGTCTTAAAGGTCAGAATATGGCATGTATCCACAAAGCTGTCTTGATACAAAATGGTGGCAAAAATCTGGTAGCGTTTAGTGGGCATGTGGCATCACTTTCTCTCTGTCTCTGTCTCTGTCTCTCTCTCTCTCTCTCTCTCTCACACACACACACACACTTTAAAATTTTGACAGTAGCGTCCCTGTTAAATAAGTTCAAAGACAATGCGTTGGAACTTTCTGAGAAGTTCTGGGGCTGTTGGGAGTTTTGTTAATAATCAACAAGAGCTGAAACACTGCTCAGTTGAGATTCCCACAGCTGAAGAAGGTTGTAGAAAACCCAGAGAGAGGAATTTGCAGGCCAGCCCTTCTCCCCGCCTCCACACTATCTGCCTTCACAGCAGCCTCCAGCCACACTATCTTGAGTGGTTCCTCACACATTCCACACTCCAACTTTCTTACACTTGCACCTAGAAGGGACTCCCCACACTTCCTCACTTAGAAAATGTTATTTGAGAGGCCTTCTAGGGAAGAATTAATCACCATTCTCTCTGTGTCCCACAGTGCTTTGCACATACCTCCATGTTGGAGTTTTTCACGTGGTACATTTTTGTGAACGGCTTCTGTGGTCGTCTCCCTGGCTTAACTGTGGGTTTCTTAAAAGCAAAGACTTTTAAGACTTTTAAGATGACTGGTTCAGTCATCTCCCTAGTTCCCATTATTTTAGGCTGAGACTTGGCATATAATAAATTTTTTAAAAAGGCAAATAAATGGAAAACTATACCAAAATCATATAAAATTGCACAATAAGATTCATAGGTTCCCCATAATAAAGAAGTTTTCTTAGCTCCAAGAAGACTGATGACAGAATTGACGATTCAAAGAGATGGTACCAGGGGTGTCTGGGTGGCTCAGTCAGTTAAGTGTCTGACTCTTCAGCTCAAGTCATGATCTCAGGGTTTATGGGTTCCAGCCCCACGTTAGGCTCTGTGCTGAAGGCATGGAGCCTGCTTGGGATTCTCTCTCTCTCTCTCTCTCTCTCTCTGCCCCTCCCCACCCTTTCAAAGTGAATAAAACTTTTAAAAAAAGAGAAAAAAAAAAACCAGAGATGGGACCAAAGGCCCAATAAAACCTTTTGGCCAAATAAAGGCCAAATAAACCTTGTGCACACTTCAGTCTGTGATTGAATTAATTTTTCCTGATCACGTGGGGAACAACTGAGACCACTTTGAAATGAAATGACCTGATTTTCCCACTTGCTTCATGGAGACCAGTGATGATCTGGTTAATAGTAGGGTTTCCAGTCTGCCTGGGGGAGCTCAAGTTTGCACCTGGTGTCCCTGCTAACTATTTATAGTGCCCCAGTTAAGTCTCAAAAGTGGCCCAGTGTGGATGTAGATTCTTTGGCCACTCTATTAATGAAGAATGCCGTTGGCCTGAGATGTCAAATATAGAATTGGACCAAGAGACAGTTTCTTCTGAGTGGTAGAGGGCCTTCACTCTAGCTGTTTTCTGTGTCTTAGCAGTCAAGGAGGGGTAACACCTGCAGTAGATGTTAATAAGTATCTTATAGAGAAGGAAGCTGGGGCTCAGAGAAGTTAAGTAAATTGCTCAAGAGCACACAGCAAATAAAGATCAATGCCAATGTTAACCTTACTTTGTCTGACTCCATCTCTTGTCCACTTTGCAACATTGCTCATAATTTAAAAACTGCTTTCATAAGCAGATTCCCTTATTCTGGAACTCATTTTCCCATGTCTGGATTATTAAGTAGTAATGTAATTGCTGCCTTGCCAGAGAAGACTTGCTTGACATCTGTTTGTTGTAAAAGATCATTATGGTCTATGAAGTTCAGTCTGTAGATTAATGTGTTGTTTCTGATATGAAATAAGGATCAAGTTTTTGTGAACAAGTGTCTATGTTATAATTAATCTCAGCAATGATCTTTTGACTTAGGAATGATTAATATGTAATTAGGTAGGTTTAACTGGAAAACATTTAATTATTTATAGTTGGGACAAGCAAGGGAGTCAGAAGTGGGGACAGAAATTAGCCAGCAAGCTAATAATGCTTTGCCTTGTGATTATTTCAGCACTGAGGGTCACATTTTTACATGTAATAGCAAAAAACTGGAAACCAGCTATAGTCCAAGCTATATCTATATAAGGAAACACTATACAGCTGTTGTAATAAGTAGTAGTTGGTTATAGATACCGATGTGGAAAGATAGATCCAAAGGGCAAAAAGTAGGTATAAAGTGATATACATTATGATTTATTAAAAACAACAATGCATCTCTTAAAAATGTCTGAAATGTATCTCAGTATCTCTACTGGTGTTTTTCGGGGCGCCTGGGTGGCACAGTCAGTTAAAGTGTCTGACTCTTGATTTCGGCTCCGTGCTGAGTGTGGAGCCTGCTTGGGGTTCTCTCTCCCTCTGTCTGCCCCTCTCTCACTCATGTTCCCTCTCTCTCTCTCTCTCTCTCTCAAAATAAATAAATAAAGGGCACCTGAGGGGCTCAGTGGGTTATGCATCCAACGTCAGCTCAAGTCACGATCTCACAGTTCATGAGTTTGAGCCCTGCACTGGGCTCTGCGTTGACAACTCAGAGCCTGCTTTGGAATCTCCGTCTCCCTCTCTCTCTGCCCCTCCCCCTCCCAAAATAAATAAATATTTTTAAAAATAAATAAATAAACTTTAAAAAAAGCAAGGGAATTCTGCTATATTCAAAACACGGATGACACTTGAAGGCATTATGCTAAGGGAAAGAAGCTATTCACAGAAAGATGAATACTGTATGATATCACTTGTATGAGGCATGTAAAACAGTCAAACATATAGAAGCAGAAAGTGGGGTGCTGGTTGCCAGGGGCTGGGAGAGGAGGAAATGGGGAGTTGGTATTTGTTTACTCAAGATGGTCAAGTTCTAGAATCTGCTTTATAGCCTTGTGCCTGTAGCTTGCATTACTATAATTATGCACCTAAAAACTTGAGGATAGATCTCATGTTGAGTGTTTTTATCACAATTTAAAAATGCTAGCATAAATAAACATAAAATTTTTTTTTAAAAAAGGGGGTGCCTGGGTGGCTCAATCAGTTAAGTGTCAGACTTCAGCTTAGGTCATGATCTCACATGATCTCATGGTATTAGAATTCAAGCCCCGCATCGGGCTGTGTGCTGACAGCTAAGAGCCTGGAGTCTGCTTTGGATTCTGTGTTTCCCTCTCTTTCTGTTCCTCCTCTGCTCATGTTCTGTCTTTCTCTCTCTCTCAAAAATAAATAAACATTAAAAATTTTTTTAAATAAAAACCGCTAACAACAACAAAAAAATAAAGGCATGTGTGCCCCTCAGGACATAGCTGAGCCCTCCACCGTTGTCTACAGGGTACCTCCCTTCTGAGGCAAGGAGATTTGTATTGCTCAGTTAATGAAATACCCAGTACTGGGAACAGTGTGACAGGTTTTCCCTGGTGGGATTTTCTTGAGTCGTCCCATAAACCCTATCGAGTGGAATTTGGCATTCCTACTTTGCAGGTGAAGAACTGATTTTGAGGTTCCTAAGATTCATGATGGAACCTGTATTCTAAAGGAAGTTCTGCTCTTTTAGAACAGGCTGCTTGATTCCAGGTCCAGAGAACTCTTTAGGAGAATAGCAACTAGTCATGGGAATAAAATGTAGGCATGAATTTACACATAGGAGAGGGAAGCAAGCTGACAAAATGTCCCTTGCCTTTGAGGTTAGGACTGTGGTCCCATTGTGTCTTGAGGCTATTTATACAGTTGGCTCCTGGAGAGAGCATTTGTTGGAAAAATAATCTATCGTACCTTAAAATGAATGGCTGCTTTGGGCCATCACATTTATTAGCTGCCGTTTACCAAGTATTTCCAATGTGCCAGACCCCACACTGAGCACTTTGCAGACACCATCTCATTTAATCCTTGTAAGCACCCTATAAGATAAGTGCTTTTATCCTCATTTTTGCTAATGAGGAAATTGAAGCTTGTGGGGGTGAAGTATGTTGGTCAAGGTCACACAGCTTGTGAGTGGCAGAGCTCCAAAAGTCTATGCTCTTAACCACAGTGCTACTTTGCGTCCAGAATTAAAAGGAAAAAGAAATTGAAGCAGAGGTCAGAAGGGCAAACCTGAAGCCCAAGACACCTGATGAGGACCTTGGACCAGCTAGAACTTTGTGTCCCTCTCAATACTTCAAGAAGCCAATGCTTCTTGTCCACCCATGGCCAGATCCTTTAGATTCTGTAGTTGGAATAGGATGTGCTATTGTATGGTCGGATAGAAAACTCATGGGCTTTGGATCCATATCTGTTGGTTCAAGTTCCATCACTGCAAACTGTGTGCATAGGTAAGCTCCTTCCCATGCCCTATGTTTGTCACAGGCTCATTGGGGTGGCTCATTGAGGAGAATAGGTGTGAAAGTAACTGACACTGACTTCGGCAGGTGTATTAGCCAGGCTATGCTAGGCCATGCCAAGGTAACAAATCCCCAATTTATTTTTCATAATAAAAACCCATTTTTCTATTCACATGAAGCCCCATCCTGGTCAGACAACCCTCCTCATCTTGTGGCTCTGTTGTCTGTTGCCTTCAAGTCACCACAGTAGGTAATAAAAAACCTGGGGCGCCTGGGTGGCTCGGTCGGTTAAGCGTCCGACTTCGGCTCAGGTCATGATCTCATGGCCCGTGAGTTCGAGCCCTGCGTCGGGCTCTGTGCTGACCGCTCAGAGCCTGCAGCCTGTTTCAGATTCTGTGTCTCCCTCTCTCTCTGTCCCTCCCCTGTTCATGCTCTGTCTCTCTCTGTCTCAAAAATAAATAAACGTTGAAAAAAAATTAAAAAATAAAAATAAAAAACTGAAGGAGGCACCCCAGCTCCACGCTGCCCCAGCCCAGATGTGGGACACATCACATCTGTTCACAGCCCATCAGCCAGCACTGAACACCCAAGCCCCAGCGATCACAAGGAAGGCTGGGAGAGAGAGGGGAATACCTGGGTGGTTAGTGCAGAGACTTGTTTCTTGAGGTGAGTGTTTCCTTCTTTCTTACTTCCTAATGCGTTTTTTGGAACTAAAACTGACACACAAATCTGAAGCTTAGTCAGAAAGCTCTTTGGTTCTAATTGAGTGGATTCATTGTCTTTCATAGCATACATCTACACTGTGCATGAGAAGGAAAATGTGAGTGAATTATTTTGATCATTTGACACACTTACATTGTTTAATGGGAAAAATCCAGAATTAAATTAATAACAACACCACATTTTGGGAAACTAATGGAATGGACTGAATGTCTATTGGGGAAAAAAAGAAGTTTCTTAATCTGGTGTGTGTACCTGTATTTTATTTTTTATATTGCATTACAGACAGTTAGAACTAAAATTACCCTGGGGTGCTGGGGTGGCTCAGTTGGTTAAACGTCTCACTTCGGCCTCGGTCATGATCTCATGGTTCATGAGTTCTAGCCCTGTGTCAGGCTCTGTACTGACAGCTGGAAGCCATAGCCTGCTTCAGATTCTGTGTCTCCCTCTCTCTCTGCCCCTCCCCTATTCTCTCTCTCTCTCCTCTCTCTGAAAAATAAATAAACATTAAGAAAAGAACTAAACTTACTCTAGCAATTGTTTGCTTGTGCATTCTTATCTCACCTTGTTCCACAGGATTTAAAGCAGTACCTTAGAAATTACAAAATATGGCAACAATTGGTTCTTCCTGCTTCCTGTCTCCCACCACCAATCATTATCCACCCTGGTACCTAATAGGTCTTTTTAAATGCAAAGCTGGTCAAGCCATATCTACTTAAAAAGAAAACAGTTGAGCATCTGACTCCTTATTTTGCCTCAGATCACAATCCCAGGGTTGTGGAATCAAGCCCACGTCAGGCTTTTCCCTAAGAATGGAACCTGCTTGAGATTCTCTCTCTCTCTCCCTCTGTCTTCCTTCCCCGCTTGTGAGCACTCTCTCTATATATAAAGGAGGAGGAGGAGGAGGAGGAGGAGGGAAGAAAAAGAAAACAATTTTCTAAGACTACTCTGTGCCCCCACCCGAATCCTTAGCCTGGCTGCACAGTCTGCCATGATCTACCTTTCCAGCCCGTGATAGCTGTCTATCTGGCTAAGCTGGAACTATGCTTCCCAGAATTCCCTTCCCTATATAATTGTGGGTGAAAGTTGGCCACGGATAAATTTGCTGCAAGGGAGATGAAGGTGGGATTCAAGATATTAGAAGATTACTATGAAAAGTCATAAGATGGGAGAGCAAGAACATGACAGATGTCCACTACTAACATGCACAAAGTATGTTCTATGTACCATGCACTGGTCCAAAACCCTTGTATGTACTCATTTATTTTTGGCAATGATCCTATTGTTATTTCCATTTTACAGATATAGAAACAGTGATTAAGTCCCTTGCTGAAAGATCACCCAGTCAGTATTTGGACTCAGATTTCTGTGACTCTGCAGCCCATGCTCTTCATTATCATTATCATTATATGCTATAGAAGCTTCAACAGAGCTTCTGGTAATTTTTAATTCTATATGAAAGAGACATAGAAAGAGATGACCTGTTTTTGTATGGATATGATAACTGAAATTTTTAGTCATCTCTTTATAAGCTTAGAGATAAAGCTGAACCCCCAGAGGACAAAGCTGATAGAAACTCAAGAAAATTATTTATGTTCCATTGGTGCTTGTATAAGTGAGTGGCTAACATTTGTCTGGCACACTCCAATTAATTAGAGCTTTTCTTGAGATCAAAGGGTCTCATCAGGTGTGCCATGGCATCATCAGAATGGGAGAAGTTTTGCTGTAGTAACAAATAACTCCCAAATCTCGTCAAACAAAAGAAGTTCATTCCTTGTTCATACTAGATGGCTACTGAGGGTTGGCTGTGGCTCTACTCCACACAGTCTTTACTTTGGTGTCCAGGGTGATCTGTAACATTGCTGGCCACTGTATTAAAGAGAAAGAACAAGGCAGAGTTATACTCTGGCTCTTAAAGATCCTGCTTGGAGGTGGCATGTCACTTCTCCCATATCATTGGCCAAAGCAAGACACGTGGCTGTGTATGGGTCCACATACATTTCTTGGAGGACCACTAATTTGGGTGACCTTTAGTCAGTCAGTTTTACCATGAGACACTGATCCCTTAGCCACAGGGTTGATGGGCAGAAGCTGGGGTGACCAGAGCCCTCTAAAGATCATCTTTGGTCACAAGTAACATTTCATGTTTCCCCCAGTGTGCTTTATCTATTTCTGCACCATGAACTAAAACCAATTGGGAATCTTGACCTTGATGTCTCACCTAATTCCCCCAAGAATCAGGGCACTAGGGCACTATTAGGAGGAGCCCCAATCTAGTCAGTAATACAAAGGCAGGCCTGGAATTTTGGATTTTAGCCTCCATACCCAAGGTTTTGTTGGCTCTAATAAAGGAAGCTCTGAATAGGTCAGCAAAATCTGTGACCTGGGGAGCCAGAGCACTTCCCTTCAGCTCCACTGGCATCTGTATATGTCTTCTCCTGGCTTGAACCGACTCATTGACAGAGCCAGCAGTGACCGCACAGGCTCAGAGATAACCAAGGAGAGTGTTGAGCACATACATGCTACAGACTTATTTTTTCTTATTATTAAGGCTCTGGAGACAAGAACATGACAACATTTTGGCAGCTGGGACTGTAGCCATGTGTGGGGAGAAAGTGATTTGCATGAGCTATGCAAAACCACCTGGTTTATTGCAACTGACGCTGAACAAGTTAAATGAATCAAATCCCCAGTTGGATACCAGAAGAAGCTGACTTATACACATACACACACACACACACACACACACACACACACACACACACCAGGGAGCCCTGCAAGAAAAAAAGAACACCACAACTACCTAACACTCAAGTTCTATACAAATAAACTACCAAGGAACCTCTTGTCCTCTTGCTGTCACTCCCTGGCCTTGATTTTCCTGAGCTTGTCTGAATCTTCTTACCCTGGCAGCTCTGTGACTGGGCTTCCCCTCCCTGGGCCCAACCACCCTTCTATGGGCTCTCTGGAAGGATGTGCTCAGTGATGCAAAGAAGCCCCAGGAATGTGAGTGCCTGTCTTTTAACCATCGTCAATGAGAACATTCCACCAACCTTCCTGATTGCAGAATCCTGGGTCCCACTGTGGACTATCACCAAATCCCTGGCAGATTCTTCTGCAAACTGAAGTTTCCAAACCATAGCCTTAGATTGCCAAATGCTGCTCATGCATCTGACAGACCCTTGCAACCCCTCAGCCTCCCAGGATTTCTGCTCTCTCCTTGCCAAGTACTCCAGTGAAGACATATCCCAGCGATGCTTTTCTTTACTGGAAAGGCCATCACCAGAGTGGGTTACAGGCTGACATAGGCTGGGAGAGACAGGGCTGTGTGTCAGAGGATTAGAAAAGAGAGAGCATGGTTGGCAAAGTCATAGGGAAAGAGCACTTAGTAGGAAACTTAAGACTTGATTTCAAGACTGGGTTCAGTTACTAATCTTGATAATTCTGAGTTTACTTGGGCTCTTTCATTCTTTTATTCCCTGAACAAACATATATTAAGCGCTTACCACATGTCAATTCAATATTGGCAGCTGGGGGTTGAGTAGTTATGGTAGCTAGACTTCAAGATGGCCCCCAGTGATCCCAGTTTTCTTTCTTTTTTTTTGATTTATTTATTTTCAGAAAGAGAGAGTTGGGGAGGGGCAGAGAGAGGGAGAGAGAGAGTCCTAAGCAGGCCCTGCACCACAAGTGCAGAGCCTGATGTTGGGCTTGAACCCACAAACCATGAGATCATGACCTGAGCTGATGTTGGATAATTAACTGACTGAGCTACCCAGGTACCTCCCCAACCCCGTTTTCTGATAGTCACAATCTTGGTGTGGTCCTCTCCTGCAGTGAATAGGAATGACCTGTGTGAACAATAGGATATTGTAAAGATGACAGTCTGTGACTTTTATGGCTAAATCAGAAAGACATAGAGGCATCTGCTTTGCTTTCTTTTGAATTGCTCACCCTTGGGGAAGCCAGCTGCCATACTGTATACGATGCTCAAGCAGCTTGGGGAGACCCATGTGGGAAGAAACTGAGGCCTCCTACCAACAACCGGCACCTTATGAGTGAACCATTTTGGAATAACTCCTTCAGAGAGCTGCAACCCATTGGACATCTTGATTGCAATGTCATGAAAGACTTCAGGCCAGAACCACCCATCAAGCTGCTTCATAATTCCTGGCCCATAGAAACTGTGGTGTTTATTATTTTAAGCTACTCTGTTCTGCAGTACTTTGTTAAGCAGGGATAGAGAGCTAATACAGTAGTGAGCTGGCAATTCAAGATGTACCCTGTTATACCCTCCTGAAGATTATAGTCTAGTGGGGTGGAGATGAGGAGGAAGAATAGACAAAAATAAACCAAGTGAATAAGTATAAATAATAGTAAGTACGATGAAAGAAACAAGTAGGGTATTGCACTGAGATAAATTACATGATGGGCCAGCTCTGCTCGGTAGCATGGGCAGGGAGTGGCTCCCCAAAAAGCTGCCACTGTACCAGACCCTGAGGTGCCATTCTGCACTCCCTGTGGTGCCATTCTGCAACCCAGAAGCTCCACTTTGAGGATGACAGAGCATCCCTGCCTGCCCTTGACTCCTCATCTCTGACTTTTTTTTTATCGTGCAAACTTTTTAATTTACAGAAAACTTTAACAGTCTTCATGGCCTTAAATGTGGCACATACCACATTAGCATTAGCATTATACTTCATTCCTTAAAGATGTGCTTATCTTCACTTGAGCTGTCGGCCACCTTCCAGTTTCTGTCCCAGTCTACTCTTGTTTCCCTTCACCATGTACACGAAGTAGGCAAGGGTCTCTTTTTCATTCACGGGTATGTTCCTGAAGTATCAGCTGACAGTTTCTGCTAACTGGCCCCTATTGAATTATGGTCTACTCTGCAACTTGTGGTATCGTTTATAGCATGGTCAAGAAGTAAACTTCTACCTTGTCTAAACCATGGTTGGAGGGGGTCTCTTGGTTGTACCAGTTTAGCTGTTCCTCCACCTTGTACAGAGGGACCAGCACCATCATGTGGGGTCTTGGAGGCCATGGCTTGGGGTTGGCCCTTTATATTGACAGCATCGGGAGTCTTTGGCCGGGTTTTAAGCAGTAAAGCAAAATGATCTCATTTATTCTTTACAAAGTTCACTCTGCTTATTCCCCAGGTCTGTGCTCTCCAAGTCTCAGGTTTCTAATTTGTAAAACAGGAGTCTGAGATAGAATTTTCCACCCTGCTTATCCCCACAAAAGGCTCTCCTTTCCAGGCTAAACATTTCAGTTCTTTCCACTGTCTTTAACACAGTTTGGCCTCTTCGCAAGCTTGGCTATTCTCTGTGCAATTTACATGTAGTAGTGTCCTCTGGAATTGGGGCACTTCAAATACAGCCCAACACTCTGTCCATGGTCCGTCCAACCTAGGGTAGAGTAGGGCTGCCCATCCCCTAAGATCAGTTCTGACATGTGTTAATAGTCATGGTTTCACTGCAGAAGCTCTCTGCTGCTGCTCTGAAGGTGAATTGTATGAAGTTACTCTTTGCCACTCTGCAGCTGTTCCCCCTAACACCCCCTTCCCCTCCATCACACATTCTCTCTGAAGCTGGCAACACCAGGACAGAAAAGACGAGGGGGTCCTTGCAGGGCACCTCCTCTGAGATGACCTTGGGGCAAGAGATGGCCTAATTGGGATTCCAGGCACCATCTCTGCAAGAGTGGCTTGTTCTTTTGAAAAGTGGCTACAGAGATGAACATTGCATTAGAAACATTGAGGACTTGAATCTTAGTTCCAAAGAGAATGATCTGAGAATGGCGCTGCAGATGGGTCTGAAACCTGATGGGGAGTTCTCATACAAAGGATCGGTTCTGCCTGGAGTTCAGAGAAAAGATCACACTAGCTAATTTAGATAGGAATGATAACTATCCAACTGGGGTAACAGATAAGTGCTTCCAGAAACAGCCTCTTTAGGCAATGAAGCCTCAGATGGCTGCCTTCAGAGGGAAGGGGGAAATGGTAGAAGACAGAGAAGAATTTAGGTCAGCCAGAATGGGGCCCCAAAAAGTCAAGTTCAGAAATAATTTAACAGATAGGGATCCAAAGAATATGTGGTTTGCCTGACAAATGACATTCACTTTGAAAGTGAAAATGAAATTGGGGAAAGCAAAATTGCTGCATAATGGGTCCCGGAGATTGAAGAGAAATGATACCAGGGGAGAAAGGAGTTGTAAAACCTTCCTAGTTAAGCATGAAATTGGAATGAATGAATTTTGGTCCATAAAGGGTCAGGTGAAGATCGCACAGATAATGGCTTAATCCCGAGCAGCTCCAAACGGTGTTCATTAGCAGAGGATCTCAAGCACTTGACAAGCGAGCCTGACCAGGCTCACGCTGCCTTCTCTCCAGACTGCTCGTTCTGGGTGGACCTCTTTAACAGAGCAAGACCACTTAATTCAACAGTTAAGCCAAAGAACGATGGAAAAGACTTCTACCCTGAATGTCAAGGGGCCTCGAAAGAGCTGGGTGGTGTGTGAGGGGGAAAAGATGATGCATGTTGAAACCAAAGAAGCACTGTGGGGCTGGCAGAATCTCATCCTTGCAAATAATGATCCTTGGCCACCTAGCAAAAGGCACATGGCCTACTGCCTAGGGACATCTGGGCTTTGTTCCTGGCCTAATGAACGGACTCTCTGTGAGATCGTTAGACCAGACACTTCATCTCTGTGAGACTCCTTTTATCCACTTCCAGGACAAGCATAATCATATCTATTGACCCCCTTCTCCTTCACAGAAATAGAGGTTTGCACAGTGTGCTCATCAGCATTGACTCCTCATTAACCTTCACAATAGCTCCACAGGGGGCATGATTGCCTCCATCATATGGATGGCCAACTGAGGCTCAGAAATGTTAAATGTCTTGTCCAAGGTACAAACCTAAGCAGAAGAACCAAAACTAGAACATAAATAATCCAGTTTCAAATACAGGGTTCTTTCTATGACCCCACAACCATCTACTGAACAAGAAACAAAATTATGAGTGGTTCTTCTGGGACACGGTAATTATGAGCATTGGGTAAAGAGCATGGGTTTTGGAAGAAGTCAGCTTACATTCGAATTCCAGCTTTGTCATTTTCTAGTGGTGTCACTCCGTCACACAAGCCTTAGTATCTTTGTGTATAAGGTAGGGATCAAAACAGTGCCTCCGCCATGAGATTGCTGTGAATTCAGTGTCCACAGAGTGTTCGGTGAATCACATAGCAAGTGCTCAACGAATGGAAGCTTGCTGTCATAGCCAGGCATGGTGCCATGTTGCTGGAAACCTAGATGGGAGAGGGATTAGGAGAGATGGCTCTGAACTCAGATGACATGGGTTTGTATTCTGACTCTGTCATTTATTAGATGAGGGATCTTAAAAGTTGCTTAACTTTTCTAAGCCTCTGTTTTCCCATCTGTAAAATGGGGTATATAACTACAGGTCTCATATCATTGTGAGAATTAAGTGAGATATTTGCAAGAGCACCTGGCACAGTGTGGGCACACCAAAATTATTCTCCCTGATAGCATTGTTGCATCCTGGCTATTGATTAATGATCAGAAAGAAGGGCTAGCACCTTATAAAAGTGAAGTTCCAGAAATGAGTACCCATAAAGTGAATTCAGAGTGAAACGTGGAATTATTGGGTCCTAGGAGTGTTTCTTCACAGCCCTTGAATTGTATTTGCATTTTGGCATCCTCTTAATCCCAGTTTGTTTCCTCTCTCATGCTTTGTAGTGAATACTGTCTCACCACTGTCCACAAGGGCTGCTTGGGATTCTTGGTATCATCCATTGTTTTCATTTTCAACTCAATCCATTAGTTCATCCACTCACTCCTCCCTTTCTTCATACATTCATTCATCTCCAGTTCACCCTTCAATTTCAGAGACATTTCTTGTGTATCTCCTTTAGGTCAGGCCTTGTGTATTGGGAAGGCAGCAATGATTCAGACATGGTCATACCACTCCAGAGCCAATAATGTCCTGGAGGACATGAGATATGTGTATAAATGCCAAAATACAAGGGAGATCATTATGGAGGGATGGTTGGTTAAATTAAAGATACACAAAGAGACAGAGCTCACAGCCTTCTGTAAGGGAAATCATGAGGGGAGGGGCACTGAGCTGCATTTAGGTGGGGAAAGGATGCTCCAAGTGAAGAACCAGCAGTCAGGAAGAGGTGTTGCCTGGCCTCACATGGTGGAGTGATGACCATTTGGCTTTCTGGGCTCTGAGCCTTGCTATGGGTAGCCCTGTCAAGTATGGGGGGAGAGAAAAGGGGGGTAAATATGCAGGGAGTGCAAGGAGCAGGGAATCCAGGAGTCAGATAGACATAGATTCATATCCCATCTCTACTTCACACTTGCTAAATGGCTTTACTTCTTGGAGCCTCAGTGATATGAGGATAATACAGCTTTTCTGACATTAGGGCTGTGGGAACTCTGGTGGAATAATATATGTGAAAAAAATTCTCTGATAAGACACAGGTGTCTTATTGGAATGGAAGGCAGGATGTCACTTTTATTGCCGACCTACAGGAGTAGGTTCACCAGTAGTGGTACCAGCCCACCATGATGCTGTCCAAGAGTTGGTCTGCAAAGCATCTCATCCTACTTTTCCTGTGGTAACTGACCTGTCACACAGAGTACACACCAGTGGAAACTCTAAATGGTGAAGTCAACTTTGGAGATGCAAAATGATACTTTCTGCCTGTGTGTTTTCTTCTTTCCCTTCATTTAAGCAGGGAGGAAGCTCTGTGTTTTCTTGCTTCAGCAGAGGTTTGTGATAGAATAGAAAGCAGGAGTGGCCTACGTGAGACTTCCCTTACTGCCTTTGTTTTCCAAAGTCTAAACCCACTGAGAAGACTATGCTGGGTTTTCTTGAGGGAGGGGGCAGAGAGGTAGTGTTATTAAGGAAATCCTGAAAGACAGACAGAAGAAAGGATCTATGGAAATCAGGGGAAGAAAGAGAGGGCAGTGGGCTGCATGAGAATGGGCAGCGACACTTTGATCTGGGTAGGCCTCAGAGGAGAATGGCTGCATGATTTCCAGACCTGATAAATATTACTTTGCCCCAGAAGCAGCACAAGCAATGGACCCAAAGGGACCATGTGCATGTGGACAACGGGTGTCTTAGACTAACAGTATGAACTGATAACTAATGATTCTGGGTGAGAGAGGATCCCAAGTTCCATAGCACTATATAAAATTCCAGCACCCTGCCCTCTGAGAGGAAGATTGAGGTTGAATTCTCCACAGCTTGGAGGAGTGGAGACTTGTTAAGATCGTTGATTAAAAGATATCTTTAAAATGTGATATCACGGGGAGCCTGGGTGGCTCAGTCAGTTGAGCGTCTGGCTTAGGCTCAGGTCATGATCTCACGGTTTGTGAGTTTGAGCCCCACGTCGGGCTCCATGCTGACAGCTCAGAGCCTGGAGACTGCTTCCAATTCTGTGTCTCCCTCTCTCTCTGCTCCTCCCCGACTCATGGCTCTGTCTCTCTCTCTCTCAAAAATAAATAAACATTAAAAAGAAATGTGATACCACTTGTAACCTTGCATATGTGAAATGGGAGTAATACTTCCTCAGCTAATATACACAGGTCTACCCATTTTACTTGGAAATGTGTTTGGAGACACTTCGTTTGCATAATCTGTTTAGCTGGCTATTTACTTTTTTTTTTTTTTTTTTCATTTTGAAGGATGTTTACTATACACTTGTCCTGCTTCTAATGGTCTTTTATCCAGTAGTTTACAAACATATCATAGAAATCTTTAGATTTAACCTGTGCTAACTACATTGTGATGTTGCCTAATGCTGCTTAATATTCATCAATGATTTCCTTATAGTTTTGACATAAACCTCAGGAGGCCTATGGTTTGTATGGGACGGGGCCTGTTCTGGATTCTCTAACTGCTCCTACACATCTTACTGTCTATTGCCACCCCTTAATAGCCTTAGGAGCTGGCTATTTACTTAAAGCAAGGTAAGCGTATGTGCTCTCTTTGATACATAACTCTCCTACCATGTCGTCACAGCAGAAAAAGCCATGATAACCTGCATTCTGGTAAATGTGCATCGCTGTCTGATGTTTGGATCACTCAGACCATGAGGGAATTCAGTCAACTGGAACTCACAGAGTTCTATCAACATACAGAGGCTGCTCACAAGAATTCTCAAACTGGCCTGCATCGGGAGTTGATGTGGCACTTCATACGCAATGTTGGCCACTTGAAGAGGTGAATTACCTATGAGTGATAGGGAGTACTAAAATAATAATGCTATCTGCATCACTGAACTAATAATGCTATATCAATCATGTTCAATCCTTATAGAAATATCTGCAACAGGACAAAGGCAGAAATTTAAATAAGCTGTTCAAAGATACAAAAGTAGACTCTTAAGGTTGATCTGCTAGCATATGACTTTTTTGCAGATCTTCTTGGCTCGAGCTACTTTTGATCTTCATGATGCATAAACATAAAGTTCTCTTTGTTTTATGTCATATCTGGTAGGTGGACAGGATTGGTGGGAGGGTATGAAGAAGCTAGCCAGAATTTGCTTTTCCCAAACCTCACCTCAGAGTTCAATACTTAAGCACTCAAAGTACATCTTCCCAACTGGATAAAACTTCTTAAAATAATAGTCTTCAATGATGTTGATCAATGACATGGGCCTCCTGCTAGTTAGATGCCAGAGATCGCTTCTCAATTTCTATTTCTTTTCTTTTTTTTTTTAATTTTTTTTTTCAACGTTTATTTATTTTTGGGACAGAGAGAGACAGAGCATGAACGGGGGAGGGGCAGAGAGAGAGGGAGACACAGAATCGGAAACAGGCTCCAGGCTCTGAGCCATCAGCCCAGAGCCCGACGCGGGGCTCGAACTCACGGACCGCGAGATCGTGACCTGGCTGAAGTCGGACGCTTAACCGACTGCGCCACCCAGGCGCCCCAATTTCTATTTCTTTCTCTCTGAAAAACCCTAGAAGTCCCTACATACATCCCAGTCAAATTATCCTGGCTAAAAATATCTCCCTGTTCAAGGCTTCTTCACACCTGATGGTCAGCTAACTGTTGCAGTCCTCCCCGTGGCAGACCCAGTCCTTCCTCACCCAGTCTCAGTGAGAGAAGGAAAAATACTAGACCAGATTGTGTCCTAGTCACTTACATGTCTGAGCCTCAGCTAGGTGGACAATAGCACTGCTAAAAGATGATAGAGAATTCAGGAGCAGAGTAGGGGAAGAGACTGCACAAAGTCTAGAGTATGTTGAGGTCTAGAGAGATGTCCAGGCAGAGGTTTCTGTGTTTATTTGGGTATAAGGATCTGACATTCAAGGGAGAGGTCTTGGCTGGAGACAGATTTAGGAGTCATGATATGGGCACAGATTCAGTAGAAGCCATGCAAGTGGGTACCATGACCCAAGAAAAGGGTATAAATTAAGAATAAAAGGGGGTGTAGGACAAAGTCTCAGGAATACCAAAATTTCAAGAGAGAATAAAGGTAAAGGGCCCAAGGGTATCTACCAGCAAGGATGAGTATAGAGGAAAAAAAAACAAACCCATGGTGAGTGCTAGATCAGAAGAAAAGGAAGAGGGTTCTGAAAAGGATGTGTTCAACCTTCTCAAATGCTTCAGTTTAACCAACTAAGGCTAAGAACTGAAAGTTCACTGGGTTTAACAAATAGGAGGTAACTTTAAAGGTGGAGTGATAAAAGATAAAATCAGGTTGGTGAAATGAGTACCATTTCAGGAAGATTATGATAGAATGCAAGGGTAGGAGAATTTGCTTTCAAAGAAGTTTTCCTTCCTAAGGGACCACAAGTGAGGAAATAACAATAGGTGAAAATATAGTTAATTTTGGAAGTGAATGGGAAGGGATCTGGAGGGAATTTATATATGGTGACCTTTACCATATGAAGTGAGAGATAATTGGGGTTGTGGGAGAACAGATGTAGCACAGGTCTTGAAAAGGGCAGTGATGATTTGGATCAGGTTTGTAAAGAATGGGAGACAAGAAAGAATAAAATATTGATTTTAAAGACATTAATTAATTTAAAAGATTGATTGATGGATGATTTTTTTAGGTCAAGATTTTAGATGTACATACATCTGAGTTCCAAGAATGGAAGAGAAGGCTATGGAAATAGGTAAAGCAGGACTCTGGAGGATGAGATGCTATAAGAATCCTTCAACAGATCTTGAGGGCATCTGAGATGGCAACAGGGATTGGGGTGAAGAGTAAGGCTTTGAACCAGTGCCAATGTTCAGCACATGTTGAGTGAGCATCTACTTCATGCCAGGCACTGGATGCTCTGATACCCAGTAAGCATAAGGGATGAATTTGAATGTAGTCAATGTGTAAAATGGGTGGGAGTTGAAGACAATGGTGTAGCCTAGTAGTGTGACCATGGAGACAGGAGGGTCTTGAAATCACATGGGAATGGAAGTTGCTATGAATGGCAGAGGACTAGGAGAATACTAACCCTCTGGGTTGTAGGCTGTGTGTGTTAAGGGCATAGTGGTGAGGATTGTGGGCAGATGAACAGCCTCCCCTAGAGAAGGCTGCAGAGAAGCAGAATCATTAGGGACACACCACGTGCCTAGCCATGTGTTAACTGCTTGAATAACGACAGCATTTGGCCCTACTCTGAGGGTCCCTGGAACCTTTTTGAGCGCCCATCTGTGCTGCCAGACCTTGATGGGTTTACTGTTTCTCTCTGCTCTGTTGGCTAAGCCCTGCTCACACAGGGATAATGAAGGTCTCATTTGCCTCCAACAATATGGTGCCTTTCTGCATAATTTACATGTTTTCTTCAAGGCTCAGACACTAAGTAATGAGGTAACAAATTCTGGTGTGGGGTCTTGCTACTGATACATGGAAACTCAGACTCTGTACCTTTACTCTTCCGTGGCACCTTCTAGCACAAGTCTGCAGTCTGGAAAAGTGTCTCTCTCTCTTGGTCTTGGCAGACACCTGTTAAAGAGAAAACTTGGACTTCTCAGGATGACTGGCTGCATCTAAGTGTTACCTATATGTCACTGTCACCTCCTGAAATTCAGCTGCAGTCAGTAGATTTATAAATACTTCTCTAAGATTGGATTTTGTTTCCAATTTGTAAGAACATTAACGACCACTTACGGAGCACTTATAGGTGTCAACCACTGTGCTAAAGATTTACATGAACTTTTTTTTAATCTGCACAGCAGCCAATGAAATAGGTGTGTTTTTCCTATTTTCTTTCTTTTTTCTTTTTAAAGGAGGTAATTGAGGCTTAGAGAAAAATCAGTTGTCCCTGGGCACAGCTCCTCACAGTGACAAGATCTCTTAGCCACTGCCACACCTCTTCCTCAGGTTTTCTATTTCTGCCATCATTTGGCATCAGCATATTAATAGTGTATGAGTCTGTGCTAGACCCCTTGGGAGGAGACCCTAAAGAGTTGAGGGTTACTGGAAACCAATGTAAGGCAAAGAGTAGAGGTCTCTGAAGCAGGGACTGGGACAGGAGCCAGCCCAGAAAGGACTGTGTTGGCCACACTCAGTAGTTTGGACTATGACCTGCAGGCTTTGGGGAGACATTTGAGAATTTCCAGTAGTGAAGTGAACATTATGCAAATACTCACTACTCACCTCCTGCATATTCATGAGGATGACTACATAAGGAATAAGGGAGGCATGCCAGACACCTAGAATTTAATGACTCTCAGAGTGACTGTGGTCTAGTTGCCTGGCTTGCCTCATCCTAGTCCAGATCCTGGAGGGTGCTTTGGGAGAGTAAAGGATAGATGTAACTTGGATTTCCACCCTTAGGTCGTGATGAACAAAGGGGAGAGGAGAAGAGTAGAGAGAGTTACAGTTAGCCCTTACACAGGGCACTGACTGAAGGAGTGACTTAAGGAGTATTAGACATTGTCAGCATTCCTGTGGCAGAAGGGGAGAACTTAACCATGCCCATGTCCTGCTACCATCACTCTCAATTGAACTCAACACGAGGTATTCCTGACAGATTCTGCAAGTCTTCTCAAATGAGTAATGGGGTTTTACTAAATCTCTTTGCTTTTTCTTGTTGACTGGATACCAGCCTCTGGTACACAGGACCTGGAGGCGAGTTCTGGGAATTCCTACAATATGGGGTCATCTTTGATCACCCAGAACTCACTAGGATTCAAAGTCAAGCTGGGTAAGAGCTCGACTGCTTGGGATGAGTGTAGGATGGTAGAGCATCCCCCATAATTTTCTAAGTTTTAGAACCTGAGATTGGGGATCCTTCCAGTCTTCCCATTCTTTTGAGTGAGTCTCTGAGTTCAAAATCCAACTTATTGCTCTTTAGGAATTATGGTCACCTTTGCCCCCAAATAAAGAGCAGCTGTCATTCCAGGCTACTTCTTCCTGCATGCTTTGAACCCTGACAATTACTCATAGTTTAGCCTCGTGTTGTTAAAATGTAGTGGAAATTACATGTCTAAAGAGCAACAGTATATTTAGCTCCTAGAGGTAAGGGGACACTACTGGCACAACACAGGAAGTGACTGTAGAGTAAAATGTGAAATGCAGTCCACACAGACCCTGCTCTGTAAAGGTTAAGGTGGAGAGATGGGGAATGCTTCGCCATTATCAGCCCTAAGAGTGAACAGCCAGTTCATTAGGGACTCTGGAGAATGTTCACCCACACTGGGACATCAAACGCAGTGGGCTTGGGATTCTCTCAGGAAAAGAGAAGACTTCTGCTTTCAGTTTTGATTGTCAACTAGTTGATGGAAGACAGTACGGTGCAGTGGAAAGGGCATGGGTCTGGAAGATGGAGACTTGGTTCAAGCCTAGCTCTGTTATCATCCCAGGACGAGTGACTTGGCTTCTCTGGGTCCTGATTTTTCTCCCCTTCAAAATGACTAGGTGACCACTCATGTTGCTTCCAGCTCACAGATTTCCCATTCTCTGAATGCCCAGGAAAAAAAGAAAACGTCACCCCATCTGGTTCCCACTTCTAGAGGATGAATGGTGGAGCTGTCTGTATCTCTTCAGAGACAGATGGTAGGCGGGTATCTGTTTCCGTATTTGGTGTGATGGGAGAGGAGGAGGGAAAGAAGATAATGATGTTTGAGCCAACCTATTCAGGCCTGCCGGCTCCTCACCCAGCCTCCCTCACCCACTGTTCGT
Source organism: Leopardus geoffroyi (assembly GCF_018350155.1). Taxonomy (NCBI): domain Eukaryota; kingdom Metazoa; phylum Chordata; class Mammalia; order Carnivora; family Felidae; genus Leopardus; species Leopardus geoffroyi. The sequence goes on along the minus strand of NC_059342.1, from coordinate 68,377,408 downwards.
TTTGTGTGGTTTGTCAGGGGACCCCTCAGCATCTGGAACTTGACCCACCCTCCTCCCTGTGATTGGCTGTTTCCAGGGTTATTCCCCAGAGAAGCCTACCTGTTGGAGGAGTCTGTTTTTGATGATGTTTTCAACTGTTGCTCTCACAGTCCTCAGTCCTAGAGGGTCTTCGTTGAAGCCAACCGAGCATGCAGCACTTCAAAAGAAATGTTGCCACATGTAAGATATTTAATACTGAAAATCCCCTCTCTGAGCACAGCTTCTGTCTTCCACTTCACTCTCAGTCTGCAGTGTAGAGTAATAAAAAGAGCAGGGACTTTGGAACACAGTGGAGATGCGAGTCCCTGGGCAGTGGCTACCTCCCAGAGCCTCTGTTTCTTATTAATCCAGAAAAGGTAAGAGCATACCCCTGGAGGGTGGATGGAAGAATTTAAAGAGGGGATGTGTGAGAAACACCCAGCGGCTTAGAAGGAACATGTGGATTCCTTCCTTTTCCCCTGTAGTGGCTGCTTAGCTGAGTCCCCAACATCTATGTCACTCCAGATGATGTCAACCATGAGAATTCCTACCCTCTGCTGTGTTTGGTTTAGTTATGGGCAAGATGAGAGGAAGTCTTTTGGACACTTTTGGGGGAAAAGTTTCCTTCTTTCTGATAAGAGACGCAAGAAAGAGACAATCCCCATTTCCTCTGGATAATGTGCTCTCTGAAGCTGACCTCTGCAGTTCCTGTAGTTATTTAGCTACTGGCCACAGGATGAGCTAATATTTAGAGAAGGTCAGAGTCTATAGGTTGTAAGATCATCTGGTGATGCCCTGCCTATGGACTTCTTGTTATGTGGGTTAACTCATATATTCCCTTGTCATTTAAACTAATTGATTACAGTTTTCTGTTTCTTGTAGCTAAAGGCATACAAATTATTAAACACCTCATGAGCTCCTACTCTTGAAATCATTAATCTGTCATATTCTCATGATCCATCCCAATGTCCTTCTGCCAGTCTCCTTGCTTTATAGCCCAGTCAGGTCTCCAGAGTCAGCTGTTCCAATAGTAGGATACTTCCTGCCAACCATGATGTGTTGCCATTTGGCTGTTTCTACCTAAACAGTCCTGGTGTTGGTCCTTTGCCTCCAGTCTGCAGGGCTGCACAGTATTGCTGAAGAAGTGTAAAATGACACCCGGTGGCCATATTATAGGCCCATGCTCTCTTCCTTCCTGAGGCCTTAGCTGCTGCTCCCTCCAGTCTATCTAGAGTCTTTGCTATTTGCACCTCCACACAATTACTCATGCTGTTCCTGCCAGCTAATATGCCCTTTCTCTCTCTCTCCCCTAGAGCAATCTTTCCTGTCCTTGCAGGTGAATCCCAAATCTCCACAATGAGATGCAAATGACACCTCCTCTGAACCCCTAAGATACCATATCTCTCTTCAAATCCACGTCAACCTCCTAATACAGATATTCGTCCATTTCTTTCACACTCCCTCATAGACCCTGATCTCCTTAGGCATATTTTGTTAAAATAAAGAGGCACACAACTATAAATTAAGAATGAAGCAAAGAATAAAGGCCAAGTGTACAGGTTTTAAGTCAGCCAGGCTCCAGCTTGAAGATGGGCCATGCCACTTCATAGCAAAAGGAAATAGGGAAAATTACTCAACTCTGTGCCACAATTTTTATCTGAGGATAGAACTAATAATACCTACCTAAGGGAATTGAGAGGATTGTATGAGATAATTTTGAATTTTTTTTTAACGTTTATTTATTTTTGAGACAGAGAGAGACAGAGCATGAACGGGGGAGGGTCAGAGAGAGAGGGAGACACAGAATCTGAAACAGGCTCCAGGCTCTGAGCTGTCAGCACAGAGCCCGACGCGAGGCTCGAACTCACGGACCGCGAGATCATGACTTGAGCCGAAGTCGGGCGCTCAACCGACTGAGCCACCCAGGCGCCCCTGTATGAGGAAAAAATTCCAGGCATGTAGTAGGCCCTCAATATTACTTTAATTTCTTTCTTTTCACCATAAATTGGAAAGAATGTGTCTTTGTTGCTGTTAGCCAAATGTGTATATGTGTATGTGCCTGTGTGTGTGTGTACACAAATCCTTTCTCTGTGGATATCAAGCGATCTGTAATATTATAAAATTGAATTCATTTTGGCAACATTCAAATAAAAATCAAGTGCTTCTATGCCCTTTCCCATCATAGGGAGGTTGACATAAACTCAACATTCAGTGCAAGCCTTCTGCTGGCCAGTCCTGTGCTACGTGAAATGATACATAGATCTACTGAATATGGAACCAGTCTTTTGCCCTCAGATTCCTCATCACAATTCCTTAAACGTGTGGAGCGCTTCACAGATAGCAGATGCTTCTGCCTGGTGGATTGCCTCACTCAGATGTTTACACCCTCTTCCTCTCAGATAAAAGTGGAGAGGACTGTAACATTTTAAAAGTCCTTCCTGTTCCTGCACCTGAGTGGTTCTCAAATGTTCATGGGCATAATAATGAGTTGGGGGCTTTTTGCATGGGCATATTCCTAGCCTCACCCTTAGAAATTCTCCGTGGGTAGGCACAGGTGCTGCCTAGGACTTTGCATCTTTAACAGGCATACAGTGTGATCTTGATTTAGGTGAGATGCACTGAGTGCTAGGTTAGGAATGGTGTCAGGGAAGCTGTTTTTCGCAGGAGTGAGCACATTGTGACATCCCGGGCAGGCATGGCTAATAGCCCAGATCCTCACTGGATCTCAGCAGTTGGACCTCAGAGTCCTGCAAATAACATGGGAACCAGGGATCTTATGCCAGAGGGAGCGTCCCTGGGGCTTGGAGACTCAAAGGGAAATGGGTTGAAATTAACAAGGTAGAGCTTTGGCACTGGTCCAAGAAACAGGATAAGCTAAAGCTCAAAACTTTTTTGGAGACTGGAATGACCTGTGGACTACCTAGAGATGAGATGGGCAGGTGAGCTTCGTGGGGAAGGTGATCTCAGCTACCAAGGTCTGAAACCATCGGCAAGTTGGACTATGAAAATTTCATAGTTTTCTAATTCAAGTAAAATATTTATTTGTTCATTTCCTTTTTAACATCCCTTTTATTTGGTGTAGTTCCTCTTGAAAATTTCAGCCCAGTTTGGGGGAACAGCTCTGGGTGAGGTAGGAATTATATTATGGCCACCATTCATTTCATTGAGTCTCTTTGGGCCAGGCACTTTTGTGTATTTCAATTTTCTCTAATTTTCAGCAGCACACGATAAAGTAAGTGTGAATAGTTTGTTTTTTTGGGTGAGGGTCTGAAATTTCAGAGAGGTTAAGCAATTTGCCTAGGACCACACAGCAAAGAAGATGAAACTCACGCGCACAGGCTGTGCCCTTCTTACTGGAGTTTCTCTCGGTGCCTCCTCCCACTCGCACGTTGGAGGCCTTTATCTTCTAGTGACCAGAAAAGACCTCCTAGGACCCATCAATCCACTGCCTTCTGAGACACCTGGCAGAGAAAGTGATTTCTGAAGCGGGAGAAAACCCAGGAAGATTGCTCAGTTCCTGTGAGTGCTGCTTCCCAGCTGGGGATGACAGTTAATCTTGAAAATCAATTCAGTGCCTGCTCTCGCGTCAGACACTCCCCAGGGCAGGCCACAGCTCCTCTCACTGCTGTTAAACAGCACAAAAAGTGGTTGCCAGCATGAGGAGGTCAGGGGCAACTGTGTGCTGGGCCTGAGGTTGTGCACAGAGCAGTTGCTGTGGGGCTAGTAGATAGCACCTTCGGCCTCAGGGGCAGATAGGAAAGGTGTGGACAAGAAGGGATTCTGGCCTCTTCTGCCTGAGAATGAGCAGAGTCAGCTCACAGGGGCAACCCATGTCTCTCCAACAGCTTAGGCCCCGGCCCTTTGGCTTTGTGGCAGAGCTATCCTTCTCTGAATGCTTTCTGGACTGTGGCCCTGGGTCTTCCCAGACCTCTCCAAAAGTGGACAAGGCTGACCCATGGGTGATGACCCAGCAGGGACTCAGGGCCCCCTGTGTGTGGCTAGGAGGCTTCTGACATCTCACATTCATGTCTTCTCTAGGCTGCAGTTATGCCAAGACTAATAGCCAAGACTAGTCCATTGCTCCAAGACTAATGGCCTATGCCAGATTATGCTAGAAGCTTCTCCCAGATTCTGGAAGGCAGCCAGGTAGTACTACTTTCCAAAAGAATCAGTGCTCCTTCATGAAGAGGTGAAATGGGAAGCCAGTAGCATCCCCCAATGGGACAAGTTACCACATTAATTTTAGAGCTGTGGCATTCATCTTAAAGCATTTCACCTGCAAGATCACAGCTCTGGGAGAAACCGTTGTCCCCATTTTACAGAAGAAGGTGATATTCAAAGACTTTAACAGGGATTGAAATGGTAGAAGGCAACTTCAAATACATATCTTCTGACTACAGATATCTGCTTTTGATGGTTACCCCCTGCTACGTGATTCTATATACATCAGACTCAGTATCTTCTCTTTGGTGGATGATGTTGTCTTTGTGAGTTAGAGGTAATTATGATGATAGTAATGTGCATATTGGGGGGCTGTGAGGAGTCGCACAGACATAGACATGAAAGTGCATTGTAAAGAAACAGTGCAGTGCAAGGAAATGAATATTGTGATTCAAATTCCTTCCACCTCATCTTCTCTTCCCCTTCAAATATATCCTCAGCAGTAACCCTCCTGCCTGCCTCTTCCTACCAGGTTTATCACCTGAGTGAATAGAATGAGAACCACCATCTGGGGCTGTGCAGTGGGGATTGCTATCAATAGTTTGCAAACCAGTAAGCTGAGGTTTAGCGAACTGTCTTTTTTGGGCTAATAAACCCAGTGTTTGGTGGAACCCGCATTCTCTCTGCCTCCTGCTGTGACCACACAGAATCCCAGGACAGCAGGAATGGAGCCTGGACTCTGGAACTCAGAGTTCATCCCCGGGAGAGCCCTCACTCACCACTCTACCTCACCTCTCTGTTTTGGTGACCTCTGGGCCTCTCATACCCTGAGGGTTCTAGAGGGAGAGCCACCTCAGGTATGGTCACGTCTTATTTATACACATCACCATCTCCCCAGTGGCTCTATGGCAGGGAGAATGGAGATATTCTTACCAGGGGAGGCCCAGGAATGGAGTTATATGAGGGCTGTTTCCCTGAATGACACAGTGGGGCCCACCAAAATGTCTTCACATATGGGTTGGGCAGCAGCGATTGGTTGCTGGGGCCCTGGTGCCATGCTTCTCAAAGTCCATGGGGAGGAGGATGGTTTCTCAAAGCCCTCATCTGAGAATCTCAGCCACCTTAGAGGGAAAAACCTCACAGGCCTTAACCTTCTAGAAATCTGGAATGATGGAGAGAACTGGACACTGGGCTCCAAGCTAGGGAATCTAGACTTTAGGGTTGAGTGAAGTTTCTGGGGAGAAGCTGCACTTCTCCGAGCTACAGTTTTCTCATCTGAAAAATGGGTATTTCTGATTCATTAATTCGGAAAGTTTGTAATAAGCAATGAGCAAGTGCATTTCTAGGTATGGGGGTACAATGGTGAATGAGATAGATGAGATCTTGGAGGCTGATAATAACTCGGGGCCAATACAACAGTGAAGGGGGCAGATGGCTTATAAAAAATTAGACAAGAAGAATGTTATATAGTGATGAGCACTATAAAGAGAAATAACAGCACAGTGTGATGACTTAGGGGCTACTTTAGATTGGGGTGGGTTAAGGATGACTTCTCTGAACAGGTGACATTTGAATGAGGTCACAATGACAAGAACGAACCATCCATGCCAAGATCCGAAGCTGGGCAGTGAGAAAATAGAAGGAATGTTGCAGGCGGAGGGCACGGCCTGGGCACAGGCCCAGAAGTAGACACATTTGGGTGGAGTCAGGCTGTTGGAGCCCAGTATGGTGAGAGAAGCAAGCTTAGAGGAAAGTGGTAGATGAGAAAGAAAGCCAGTAGGGGCCAGATCCTCTTGGGCCTCACAGGCCCTGGTAAGAAACTTTTGTCTCATTTCTGTGTGATGGAAAGCCAGAGGGTTTTAAGCAGGAGATGGGCCTGGCCTTGGAAATGGAAATGGCAGTATCTCTCTGGCTGCTGTTGCAGAATAGCGTTGGAGGGCCAAGTGTAGAAGCCTGGAGATCAGTCTGTGGCTGTTCATTGCAGTAGTTTGGGCAGTCAATTACAGTGCCTTCATCTATGGTGGAGGTAAAGACAGACGTCAGATTCAAATGTATTTTGTAGGGCTGGCGGAATTTGACAAGGGATTAGATGAGAGGCAGTGGGAGAGAATTCAGGACGGTACCTGGTTTTAGGAACTACCTCATAGTCATCTGATGAGGATTGACCCAGAGAATGGATGAACAGCGCTTAGCACAGTGCCAGGAACTTAGCAAAGGGTCAGTGCATTTTGATCTTCTTCATTATTTCTAGTCCTGGCTCTGTCCTGGCGCTGATGTTCAGTTGAACTTCGAGTGACTGCCTCCCTGGTCCTCAGTTTCTGCATGTATACAATATGGCAGACCATGTATTCATTCATCCATTCCACAAATATTTATTAGACATCTATGATACAGTAGGCTTTATGCTGGACACCAGGGATACAGGATGAAAAAGACTGAACAGGGTCTGCCCTGGGACAGCTTGCAGTAGAGTAGAGAAGAAACAGTTACAAGTCCTTGGGAGGGTCAGGAAGGAGCCAAAGGTAGGCAGGCCTTGCCCAGGTATGTGTCCAGGGAAGGCTTCCTGTATGGAATGACATTTCACTGGAGGTCACAAGAATGAGTAGGAGTTGGCAAGGGGCAAGATGGGAATGGGTGAAGTGGCATGGGGTGAGCTGGGAAAGGGGAAGTGTCAGGGTAGCAGCATGAATGAAGTACTTGAAGATGAACGAGCATGACGCTCTCCATTGCCAATATTCTAAGTGCATTACTGCCCAAACATCTCATGTTTGAAAAACCATGGAAAGAGGGGGCACCAGGACCCATCAAATGCAGATGGGGGCATTTTCAAATTATCTGGACAACCCAGGGTTTGTTTACATTTTTTAAAAGCTTAGCTACTAACAGTGAATGCTTGGTGGTCCTTTTGGGAAGATCTGACCTCTAGTTTTATTTTGCTTAATTCCTTTGCTAAGATAGTTTATCAGAGGTTCTTAAAAAAATTTTTTTTAATGTTTATTTATTTTTGAGAGACAGAGATAGAGCACAAGAGGGTCAGAGAGAGAGGGAGACACAGAATCTGAAGCGGGCTCCAGGCTCTGAGCTGTCATCACAGAGCCCGACGCGGGGCTCGAACTCAAGAACTGTGAGATCATGACCTGAGATGAAGTCGGACGCTTAACCAACTGAGCCACCCAAGCACCCCAGTTTATCAGAGGTTCTTGAATGTGGCTTCACATTGGCATTACTAGGAGAAACTTCAGAGAAAATGCTATTTCCAGGCCCTACCCTCAGCATTCTGATTCATAACCTGTTCCTGATGTACATCCAGGGTTGGATATACTAATGAGAGGACTATACTCTATTGGTTCTGGAACATGTTCTGAGTTCTGTCTTTGTATACAACTGGACCACCAAAAGTTACTGGGCCATATCCTTGATAATGATATTAGCTTCCTAATGATCAAAAAGTTTGGAATTATGATTGAATATCTTTCCCTTGGTGTTTATTGAGGACAGATTCGAGAAGCAGCCATCTTCAAAATATCTTTGCATTTGCTGTAAAACTATTTTCAATGGTATCACAGTATTCACTAAATAAATTTGTTTTAGAATTTGTCTTAAAATTTGGTATGCCTTCCCCCGGACAATAAGAATTAAGTAATCTAACATATTTACCTTTTTGCCTTGGCTGTCAGGAAACTCAGAGTCAAATCTGAAGCCTATACAATGACTATACAATAACTATACAAACTGCAAGATGGCCTACCTCTTTCTTATGGTTTCAATTCCACGTTTCTAGTTTAATACTATTATCAAGTATATAGGAAGTGTCAACTGTTTCTAAGTCTGAGTGAAGGTATTTCAGAAGCACCAACCTGCACATTTTTCTGGAGTCCATGGAAGAATGACAGTCCAAGGCCATGGACATAACTGTTGTTATGATGCAGATGGCAGACACCATCTACTAGTAGAAACCGAACCAAATGCCTGGGAATGGAAGCATTCGTCGGAGTCACATGCAGTTGGATGAAAGGCAAAGCATCCTTTTCCACAATCCCATTAAGAAAGGAAATGGGCGGGGGCGCCTGGGTGGCTCAGTCGGTTGAGCATCCAACTTACGATCAGGTCGTGATCTCACCGCTTGTGAGTTCAAAGCCCGCACTGGACTCTGCTGGCAGCTCAGAGCCTGGAGCCTGCTTCGGGTTCTGTGTCTCCCTCTCTCTCTCTCTGCCCCTCCCCCACTCACACTCTGTCTCTCTCTTTCTCAAAAATAAGCATTAAGAAAATTAAAGAAAGGCGATGGGTGTTCCTCACCTGAGTCAGCATTTGTCTCATGAATGTTCCCTCAAAATAAATAAATAAAAGGCAAGAAACGGTGTACACAGTATACAAGCCCTTTCTCTCTCTCGATTGTCACGGCAATGCCCCACCCCCCAAAGCAACTATTACAATAGAGGCTCCTTTACAGAGGAGGGAAACAGAGGCTCAGACTGATCCTGCTGCAGATCCAGGAGGTAGCCAACCTGGGCTGTGAGTCTGTCCCCCTTCCTTCTGATGCATTTCTCCGTTCCCTGTAAATGAGCCCAACAGTTCGGTGCCCGCCTCTTCCTTGTAAATAGTGGCCTTCCTCTTCTCCTGGGGGGTTCACCAGGCCCCTTTCTGCTGGCCCTCTCCGGTTCTTCTCACTCACAGACAAGCAGGTCTTTCAACTGCATTTTGATGGCACGCTCCGTTTCCCTCTGTCCATCCAATCTTTTGGATCAACAATCCAATTTAGGTCTTGTCATTCTAAAGTTTTACCCTTATCTCCAATGTATTCCTCTCAGTCTCTCTCTCTCCTCCCTCCCCACCTTCCTATCACACCTGCACCCCATTCTACGTTTCCAGTAAATGTAGAGTAAAGGTGCCATGCGAGGATACAGCAAGAAAACCAGGAAGAGGGTTTTCACCAGGATTGAAGTGGCCAGGCTTCAGAACTGTGAGGAATAAATTTCTGTTGTTTAAGCACCCCCACAGAACATAAATAAATAAAAAAGAGAGGATCACATAATAAAACATGCTTGCCTAAGGCTGAGCCCTCAGCAGGGTCTGTAGGAGGTCCAGGAGCCATCAGGAGGGGCTCAAGGATGTGACTGTTACCATGGTATTCTTGTCTGGTACACCAGGATTGGGCTAAGCTCTGCCGATAGAGATAAGCTAAGGGAACCCCGGATGTTAAGGAACATAGTCTAGTGGATGTGAGATGCTAGATCATAATTAAGATGAGATCTTCTGTGTGACTGCTATAAACCAGCTGTTAATCAAGACACACACATAAAAAGGTTTAGCAGAAAATTGTTCAAAGTAATCAGAGGTGGGCTGTTTATTGGGACCTTGAGTAGAAACTTAAGTAGTAGTTGGAGTAAATTGAATCAAATTACAGAAAGCGGAGGCAATTCGAAGGAATTGGGTGTGTATGCATTCAAAGGAAAGAGGGTAATAAAACTGTAACATAGTTTAGGATTAAGAACAAGGACTTGGGAGTTGGAGACATTGACTCCTGGTTCTGGTGTATCTCAACCTAATCGAGTGACTTTGAACAAGTTGCTTAGGTTCCTTGAGCCTTGGTTTCTTCATGGAAAACAAACTGATAATACTTATCTTTGGGGTTATCATAAGGATTAAATGCAAAAATGCATATAGCATACTTAATGCAGAGCTTAGAACATATATACTTAATAAATATTAGCTGTTATTATTATATTAATAATTATAAAGATACATTCATGGCTTCAAAGTGTCCTTGGTTTACAATGCCTGAGAAATCTAGAAAAGGTCAGCCTTTCTCTCTTAGAAAGTCCCTGAGCTGGTGTCCCCTGAGGAACCCTATTTGGGTACAAAGAGCCAAAGTTTTAGAAACTTTAGGCTTTGAAGTCACATCAGGACTTCCGCCCCCCTCCCCAGACACAGCACACCCCAAGCCACAGATGTGCCCAACAGCAGGAGCTCAATTAGTGATTACTGAATCAGAAAGTCACAAAGATCTGAAACTTTTATGAAAAAGAGTTGGGCTATAATTCCTCTCCATCAAATGAAGCAGTCCCTTTGAGTTGTGACATCTTACAACTGTATTTTCAGGCAGAGGTCCTCTGGCAGATTGGAGTGGGTGAAAGGTTAAGAGAGGAGAAGGTACTGGTGCAAGATACACCCTTTTCTCTTTAGAGTCTCCTGCAAGAAATTCTTGCTTTTGGAATTCCTTGAGACCCTAAATTTAATTTCAAGGAGAAGTCATTTGCCTACATTTACAGTGCGGGACCCTTCTGGATTTCTTCCTGGTAGATTTCTTTACATTTCCTTTTCTCATCAGTTGTAGTTGGCATGTCAGTGGAAAGCACAGAATATTGTCCTACATCATAGACACTATCAGGAAGTTCCAGAGTTTTCTTGGAGGCTGGCATGTAGTAGGCACTAAGAACGTATCTGTGGAATGGATAAATTAACGCAGTGCCTTAGAGATCTAATTCAGCTTGCCTATTTTACAGATTGGGAAACTGAAGAAAAAATGAGTCGCATTAATTCATCAGTAACAGAGCTGGTCTAGAGCCCAACATCTCTCCAAGCCTAGAAATTATAATATTATAAAGTTCCAGATTTTAATGACTGTTAGACATAATGAAGAACACAAGAAGTTTTAATGTTGAGTAGGAAATAGACCCTGGCCGCCATTGGCAAACTATATAAGAGGCGTAATTTAGGCACCATATGCAGGAAGATATTTGTTGCTGATGCTCAGCTCTACCATCATAGCCCCAAAACCACCATAGGCAACACATAAATGAATGAGCATGGCTGTGTCCCAATAAAACTTTGGTAACTATGTGAGGTGAAAAGAATTTTTATTTATAGACACTGAAATTTGAATCCCATAATTCACATGTGTCATGAACCGTTATTCTTTGGATATTGTCAAGCATTTAAGAAAATGTAAGAACCAGTCTTTGCTCCCAGGCCCTACAAAAACAGGTGGAGGGCTGGATTTGGCCAAGTCCTGATCTATGGCATTAAAAAGAAGAAAATTCTTGCAGAATTTTTGGCAGCTGCAGAGACTGCCTTAGCCCTTCTCTCCCTCTGTGCTTAGGAAGAGTGCCGGAAGCATGGGGCAGCAGAGTTCCAAAGCTTCCTGCCATGGTAATCTGTTCCTTCCACTTGTTTAGGATCTGTCTTTTCAGGACCAGACTAACTTCTTTCGGAGTGCTTCTGTGAGTTTGCACAGTCGTGAAAACACCAAAATGGCCTATAATGGGGATTGGTTGACTAAGTATTTCTAGACCCATACAACATAATAATAAGCCACCAAAAAACGGATGGTGATGTTGGTTTCTACTAATAGAAAAACGGTTGTTCCTGATTAAGTGATGAAAGTCATTAAATCTGATGTCTGGTTTAATCCCACCAATGTAAATGTAATGCTACTAAATGCATAGTAAAAATTATAAGCATATATAATATTAGAAGCAAACACAGTGTTTTTGGTTTTTTCCTTATTCTTCTGTGATTCATTTTTTAAAGTTTTTTTTTTCATATTTATTTATTTTGAGAGATAGAGCACGAGTAGGGGAGGGGCAGAGAGAGAGGAAGAGAGAGAATCCCAAGCAGGCTCTGAGTGCCATCAGCACAGAGCCTGATGTGGGGCTTGATCTTACAAACTGTGACACCATGTCCTGAGCTGAAATCAAAAGTCTGACGCTTAACTGAGCCACCCAGGTGTCCCTCTGTGATTCATAAGGGTGAACTGCATAATAATTTTTTAAGTCACATGAAACAGAACCTTAAAACAGAAAAAAGACTGATTCTAGATGAAATCTCTAACTGCTGCCCTTGAAGTGAAGGGCACAAGTGACCAGAGTCACTCAAGTAATGTCATTGGCTTAGACCTTCCTCCTCTGCATGTTTCCCCACACGTGAACCCTTGTGCGGAAGGGGCCAGATGCAGCCGTGCACAGCCATTTCTCCACTTGGTTTCTCCTTCTCCTCCCCCTTCTCCTCCTCCTTCCCCTCCTTCTATTAATCTATGAACCTTTCCATTTTACAGACAAGCCTCACTGGGTAGAAGAAGCACTAATAAACTTGCTAATGGATAAATCGATTTCAGCAGCCAAGAGAAGAGTGTGGTTTGTCACTGTAGCAAGCTTGCATGCCGTATTGTGGGGGGAGGTTCAGTGATCTTTTATCTTATGCAAATCCAACCCAAATGTTAGATGTAGTTACTCCAAAATATTTGAGTGATATTATTCCTTTTGCCTTTGTACATATTTAAATTGACCGCGGAGGAAAAAAGGAAAACAGCAAAGACATGACTGTTCGCGGACTGCCTACTAGGTGCTGGGAACCTCATCTGTCTTTTTTCATTTACTCCTCACAACAACCCCATTAAGAGGTTAAGAGTCTCTCTTTACAAACAAGGGATGCAAAGCTCAGAGATGCACAGTAATTTGCCCAATGTTACACAGCTAGTTGTGGAGAGGAGCAGGATTAAAAGTACAAGGCCGCCTGGCTCTACAGACTATGTGCTTTCACTTAGTGCTGCTTTGCTCAGTTTTACAAAGGTGAACAGGGCTACCTTCTGAAATAGCTCACCAACTTTGCATCCTAGCAATCTGAAAACTGTCCTATACTCAGATTTTAAGAGAGACCAGAGAGACCTTGGCCATTCTGTGGTCCAGTGGCTTCATTTTGCAGATGAGAACACTGAGGCTCTAAGAGAGGAAATGGTTTAAGTCCGTACCATCCAGTCAGAGAGCTAGGGCTAGAACGCAGGCCTCCTACCTGCTGTTTCCTTCTGCTTGGTCGTGGGATCCTATGTTTCTCAGGTCAGCAGATCAGTCAGGCCCTGTGTGAGATGTCTGGGAGATTCTGAGAGTTCAAACTTAGGAAAGAAACAAAGATGAGTAAGAAAGGTTTTCTGCTCAAGGCACCTGGGTGGTTTAGTCGGTTGAACGTCTGACTCTTAATTTTAGCTCAGGTCATGATCTTACAGTTCGTGGGTTCGAGCCCTGTCAGTGCAGAGCCTGCTTGGGATTCTCTCTCTTCCTCTCTCTCTGCCCCTTGCCCCCCTCAAAATAAATAAATAAAATTTAATATTTATTAATAATTAATAATAATTTAATATTTTAAAAAAAGTAAAGTTGTGGTGCCTGGGTGACTCAGTTGGTTAAGTGTTTGACTTAGGCTCAGGTCATGATCTCGTGGTTCATGGGTTCCAGCCCCACATCAGGCTGTCTGCTGCCATCACAGAGCCTGCTTTGGATCCTCTGTCTCCCTCTCTCTCTGCCCCTCTCCCCCCACCTCCCCCACACACACACTCTCTCTCAAAATAAATAAATAAACTTTAATATTAAAAACAAAGTTTTCTGGGGCGCCTGGGTGGCGCAGTCGGTTAAGCGTCCGACTTCAGCCAGGTCACGATCTCGCGGTCTGTGAGTTCAAGCCCCGCGTCGGGCTCTGGGCTGATGGCTCGGAGCCTGGAGCCTGTTTCCGATTCTGTGTCTCCCTCTCTCTCTGCCCCTCCCCCGTTCATGCTCTGTCTCTCTCTGTCCCAAAAATAAATAAACGTTGGAAACATTAAAAAAAAAAAAAGTTTTCTGCTCTTAAAGAGCCCCAATAGTCAACTACATGGATATCCCTGGGAAATGAACACCATGCTCAGTGTTACAATAGACCTTGATAAGAAATGCAGTTGCAGGGGAAGGAATTTTGTTTTTTCTTCCTGTGTGTGTGTGTGTGTGTGTCCTAAGTATTCTTTTGGATTTTGAGTTGAATTCTGTTTTGAATAACAAAAACCAATTTTTACAAATGTCCCTAAATTTTACTCCTTGAGATATAAAAGTTGAATTATAGCCAGTCAGCTCCTTAGTCCTTTTGCTAAGGTCCATCAGCCTGAAGAAGCAACTTGGGTTCACGGGGTTGGGGGGGGGGCGGAATAAGCCAACAGTTTCCTGAGGAGCCTCCCCGGGCGAAATGTTAAGTGTTGAAAATCCTCCTGGCTAGCCAAACTTCTGGCAAGCAAAGAGTTTGTCAACCTGCTTGGGTCCTTGCCAGAAGCTTTTGCCACACAGCCTCACAGCTCTTTCAATAAACCCTCTTAAGGCAGAAGCTTGTGCTGTGTCTCTTGGTACCTTTCTTTTGACAGCACCTGGAGGTCTTTACAAAGAAAAACAGCCTTGAAGCAGGGAATGAGCCTCTGCTGTGCACTTGCCGTGTAATCTTGATCCAGTTGTTTTTCTTCTCTGGGCTTCAGGTTCTCTCTCTGTAAAAGGCACGTATGGAACTATCTCAGGGACAGCAAGTACACGTCATTTCCTCCAGTGGTGCACCGGAATTGGCTTGGACCAGCTCACGAGAGCTGATTATTACGTTTTCAGGAATTTTGTGAGCCAGGTCACAACTCACTGATTGCTTGAAATCAGCCATGGGAATGTTTAAACCATGTAAACTGACAAATGCCACAAGTCGGGACATCACCTCCCACCCCCAGCCCCAACTCTGAGAACTAGTTAGTAAACATTTATCTGCATACCACGGCCTTTGTGTCTCTTCAAAACTGTTCTACACCCCCGGCCGACTTTGTTAATCTATTATAGAATTCTGGCCCAACCCTGCCTAGATATGACATAACAGTCTTCCTTTTTTCATTGGGTCATTCATTCCTCCTCCCCTCCCTCCTTCTCTCTCTCCTTCCCTTCTTCTCTCCCTCCCTCCTTCGCTCCCTTCTTTCCCCCTTCTCATCCTCCCTTTTTCCTTCCTTCCTTCCTTCCTTCCAATTCTTTATGCAACAAAGAATCTGTGATGCCTTCATGTGTCAGGAGGTGGGGATAGAGTAATGAACAGAATCTACAAAATTCTTCTTCACATGTTATGTACCTTCTACTGGAGAGAAACATATTAAACAAGTAAAAAATGAATTAGGAAATAATTTCATATGGCGTAAGTGCTTGAAAGGAAACAAATCCAAGTGTTACAATAGTGCCTAAGGAGAGACTAATTTAGATGTGATCATCAGGGGAGACTTCTCCAAGGAAGTGGCTTTGAGCTGAGACTTGAGTTATAAGAAAACGATGGTTCCTGCACAAAACCAGGGGAAGGGCCTTATGGGAAGAGGGAACGGCAAGTGCCAAGACCCTGAGATGAAAACAAACTTGACTGTGCTTAGGAGCCCACAAGGCTGTGTGACTAGTGTAAAGCAAGCAACCATGAAGGTAAAGAGATGAGAGAAGCAGGGCCAGATTTGTAGAGTCTTAGGACACATGGTAATAGTTGGGGATTCATTGCCAAGGAACTAGGAAGTCATTGGAGCAGGAGAGTTCAACCACTACCAGCTGACAGGATTTTCTAAACATGTGTCTGAGGTGAAATTTATGCAACATAAAATTAACCATTTTAAGGTAAGCAATTCAGTGACACATAGTGCATTTACAATTGTACAGCCAGCACCTCTATCTAGTTCCAAAACATTTTCATCATCCCCAAAGGGAACCCTGGACCCACGAAGCTCAAGTGATCCACCAGGGGCCTGAAGACCTGGCCAATGTGTTCCTTTCTAATGATGCAGAGACCAGGACTCTGGACCTTATTGCTGCTGGGTTCTTGACCTGATAGCTTTGAATAAACTCACTCATAATTCCAGAATCATTTTTTAAAATCTCCTCCATGGAACTCTAGGAACACCTTCAAATTTCTGTAATTGGAAGGGTAGGGTCCATTGTGTAATATTTTTCTTGTGACATTTAATACTCAATATCATTAGTGAGATCAAAAGAATAATATCAAAGAGCACTACAGTATTAGGTATATTTTCCATCAAAGGTCCAGTACCTCCAGGAGTACATTCCACGAAGGTCCTACCAAAAACAAGCACATCATCCAAATTAAATCAGCCCTTCCGGGTAATTCTTGTCCTGCTTGTTTTCTTTTATCCAACATTGAAAAGTAATAGGGAGTCAAACTGAAAAAAAATCCCACAATCTATATAAAGACATTTTTTTCTCTGTCTTCTCATTAGCGATAGTCACTAAAACCCATTCATCAAATTAAGGACAAAAAGTCACTGACTCATTAGTGAACAGCTCTGAAAATCCTGGCTTTGGAGTATAGAATATTGATCTGTTTTATTTTTTCCCAGTGTGTCTATTCTTGGAATGGTAATCTCTACAAGTCTCAGTCTTACCTAATTTCTGATGCACTGCTGCAATGGGGAACACAACATTGCGGGATTTGGAGAGTGTGTCATCATTCCTTGATGTGTTCTTACATCTCCCTGAATTTAAGATGATCTAACTCCAAACTGTTGAGAATCCTGCAGCTCTGAGTTATATTGTTCTCCATCCAGGTCTCCCTGATAGAGGGAAGAAAGATATGGATGCTAGTGCAATTCACCAAGATAAAAGAATACACACACACACACACACACACACACACACACACAGTACAGCATGGGATGAAGAGATTCGGCAGTGGGACATAGATAACCTTTAGACATGCTCAAGGACTATGCCAGTAGAACTTCTAAGTGGAAATGCCTATAGGCAATTGGATCTGGGATTCTAAGTTTGAGGAATGTGGTCTGTGTTGGTAATTTAAATTTTGAAGTCATCAAATTACATATGGTAATTAGAATTACAGGATTATGTGAGATGGACCAGGAAGACAGTATAAAGTGACCATAAGAAGGGATCTAGGACAGAATATCAACATTTAAGAGAAAAAGAAAGAGAAGGTTCAGGATGTCTGAGGGCTTTCTGGGAAAAGGTACACTACAGTCTTCTGGGCAATATTACTTTTGTGAAGGAGTACGCATTCCCTCAGACCAGGGAAATCTGCAGAAGCACCAGATAGGACACTCATGGAGAACAATTCCATTAGATGTCCTCTGACCAATGCCAGCTAGCGGCTCTCAAACCTTCCTTCCAGCACAGAACTCTCTTGAACTTCAGATTTGTGTTTTCCAGTGTCTCCTTCATGTCCACAAATACCTTATCCTTCCTTGCAAACTGATCCCTGCTGAAAAATATTTAAGGTTTTTTTTTTTTTTTTGAGAGCAAGAGAGAGAGAGACAGAGGCAGCATATAAGCAGGGGAGGGGCAGAGAGAGTGAGAGAAAATCCCAAACAGGGTTTGGGCTGACAGTGCAGAGCCCGACGTGGGGCTCAAACTCACAAACTGTGAGATCATGACCTGAGTTGAGATCAAAAGTTGGATGCTTAACATACTGAGCCACCCAGGCACGCTCCTCTGCTGAAAAATATTTTAAAAGTACAATACCAGGGGTCTGGGACTGATTAAGCAGAGAAGTAAAGAAGAGGAAGTTGACCAAAGAAAGATTTAACATCCTTTTTTAAAATTGAAGTATAGTTGACATGTAGCATCCTTTAAAATATATTTAAAGATAGAAAAGCTGTATTAAAAAAAAAAAGAAAGAAAAGACAAATACCAGATATTCCTGGTATTAGCTATCTATATCTACTATGGGCTTGAGCTCTTGAAGTTGGGAATGTATTATTTCCGTGTCCCAGTGCTTAGAGTAGTGTCTGACACAGATAAGAGCTATAAACAAATGTTGTAGCATTGATTTGGATGCACTTTCAAATGAGGCCAGTGAGACCTTCCCATGAGGATTTACCACAAACATCCCCAAGAGGCCTGAGTCACTTTTGCTTAGGCAATAATTTCATCAGTCAAATGAGGGAATTGGGTCACATTCTGGGACAAGCAGCATAAAACTCTTCTCAATTGTACCAGACTAGTTTATTATACCTACCTATGGTGGAGACTTTATCACCAGTATCATTATTTCACTTCTACTCAATCTCAATGTGTGTGTGTGTGTGTGTGTGTGTGTGTATACAATAAAAACCTTGGGTTAGACCAACTCAATTATCAGTCATTAGTGACTGATTCTGTGTTTAGAAAAGCCATCATGGGGGAGGGGAATGGCAAGTTGTTGTGTAATGGGTACACAGTTTATAGTGTTACAAGATGGAAAGAGTTCTGGATATGGATGGCGGTGATGTTTACACAACACTGTGAATGTGCTTAATGCCCCTGAAACTGTACAGTTACAAATGGTTAAGGTGGTAAAATTTTGTTATATGTATTTTGCCACAATTAAAGATAATAATCTAAAAATGATAGCTCAATGTTTTAAAAAGGAATCATTTTTTCTTTTTCAAAGATTATGGCATTAGTGTTGTCTTTGCGAGGGACCATGAAGAGTGGGAGGTTCAAGCTCATTGACAGGATCATGAACAGTGACATACGTAACTCTCTATGAATAGTAAGCCGTACAAGGGGGGAGGGGGTGGATGCCACCGTGGGTTGAATTGTGTCCCCCAAAAAGATACGTTCAAGTCCTCACCCTCAGGAATTGTGAACATGAGCTCATTTGGAAGTAGGATCTCAGCAGATGTAATCAAATTAAGATAATTGAATTTAATCCAGTATGACTGGTGTCCTCACAAAAGAGAAGAGACACAGAGGCAGGAGATATACAGGGAGAGCACCATGTGAGGACCAAGCATAGGGGTGATGTAGTTATGAGCCAAGGAATACTAAGGATCGCTCATAAGCTAGGGAGATGCAAGGAAGGATTCCCCTACAGCCTTCAGAGAGAGCATGTAGACACCTTGATTTTGGACTTTTGGCCTCTGAACTGTGAGAGAATATTGTTTTAAGTCACCCAGTTCCTAGTAATTAGGTACAGTAGCCACAGGAAACTAATACAGGTGCCAAGGGGAAGGGGATCACCTCCGGCCCTTTCTGGATTGCAAATACAATTGCTTAGCTACAAGGACGGGCTGGTGTAGTCTTTACCAGGCATTCTTATCATGTGCTGACCTCACTGTGGGGGGTGGGAGGGCGGGGGTCTTGCTGTTGTGACTCACAGTCTTTCTTTAAATGGGTGACAGGAGATAGAATTAAGGCCACCTATGTGTTAAAGAGAAGTTTCGAGTCCCGGTGGAATGTTTCCTATTCAAGGAGATAGACTACTGCCAAGTGGTTTAGCTGCTCCTCCTAAGGAAAGAAGCAGTTTGTAGCAGTGGAAAGAATGCAGTTTTGGAATCAGATGAATGAGACTTGGTCCCAGGCTTTAGGAAGCTTATAGTCTTGAAACGGTAATAAGAATCAAATAATTAAGTCTATTAAAAGGCAGAATGAGTCACTGTCAATCTGAGAGATCGAAAATTCCCAAAGAGCATGTGTAGTTATAGGTCTATAGGAAGATTTCCAGAAAAGGAGGGCATCGCTATGAGTTTCTAGGGTACTGGCAAGAGTGGGGGGCGGTGGACAGAGAGGTACATTCAGTCTGGAGGAAGAGAGGAAACACAGAGGAAAAGAGGAACATCTAGGATCCATTCAGGGCCTCAGGAAGTTCACGGAGAGCATTCATTCTGCAAAGACCAGAAGCATTGAAGGCCATGCTAAAACCCTCGGTTGGATTTTCCAGGTGTTGGGGAGACTTCATAGGTTTCTGAGCAGGAGAGCAATATGGTCAGATCTAGGCAGTATCATGATGGTGGTGTTTAGTATGCCTTGCAAAAGGAAAAGTGTGGAAGCGGAGAGAACAGTTGGAAATGTATTGTTCAATCAATCACATTTCCTAGAGCGGCAACTTGCCAATCGTCATTCTATTCTTTGGAGATTTAATTACACGTGAAGTTCAGAATCCATAAAGAAGAGCCAGAGTCTTCAAGTGTGGAGTTAAAACAAAGAACCCAGTTCCTGCCAGCTGCCTCCTTTACCCCTCTTCCTATCACCCTAAATAATAATAGATGTCAAGGGAGCTGGTGATTCATTTGTTTTTCCATTACCTTACCTTGCAGTTAACAAAATGTAGGAAGCACAGTCGTTCCAGGGGATTTAGTTATGAGCCCCTGATTTGTAACGATAGTACAGAATTACTATAGACTAATTGAGATTTATTGGCTGCACACCACCTCCACGTCCTCTTTGATAAACCTTAGTCATTTATCTCCAAAAAGAGTTAGAGAGTCTACCAAGTATCAGCAACCTTTTTATCTTGTACCAGGGCCAACGAAGGGGAGAAAAGGTATGCACAATTTTTTCTGTTAGTCAGAATGAAAACAAAAATAGCTTTATTGATTCCTGAAGAGAAATGTATATTTTAATAACTTAAGTTAGCTGCTTATTAAATAGAAAAATGCCAGTGAGAAATTTGGCACCACCTTTTAGTCGCTGAAATGTTAATTTCTGTGCATATTGGAGAAGTTGCACAAAGGAAGCAGCTTTCTAGTTTCTAACTTCATGCTTAAATTAGATCAAAGATGATATTACTTATCATAAATTAGCACACAAATTAGATCATATGTGTAACTAGGTGGGCCACATGTACTTTTCATACCAGGGATTGCTCACTGCTGATTTAGGGAAAGCTCTTTATTGGACGACTTGGAAAAAGAATCCCAGAGATGGGAAGTGATTTGCTTGTGGTCACATGCCTACCAAATTATTGAATTCTACCAAAGATCATTCATTTGGGATCATGTATATTTATGGTCTATCATTTGTTTATTCGATGAATACTTACTAAATACCTACTAAGTACCAAACATCTTCAAACTGCTGGAAATACAATGGTTATAATGACAAAGTCCCTTCCCTACACTGTAGTGAGAAGAGAGAGAAAAACAAATCAGATAAGTCATAAAAACATTAGCCATTCATTTAGTGATAAATGGTATGAAACAAAGTCAATTTAGGGTAAAGGCAGAGACTGCTTTTTAAAAAATAGACTTTATTTTTAGAGCAGTGTTGGGTTCACAGCAAAGTTGAGCAGAAAATACAGAGACTTTTCGTATACCTTCTATCCCCACACATGCATGGCCTCCCCATTGTCAATATCCCCCACCACAATGATATATTTAATGGACCTACATTGTCAAGTCATTAAAGAGTCCATAATTTAGACTAGGGTTTGCTCTTGGTGTTGTACACTCTATGGGTTTAAAGAAATGTATAATGATTTGCACTAAAAAAAAAAAATCTCTAACACTTTACGGGCACCTGGGTGGCTCAGTCAAACGTCTGACTCTTGATTTCGGCTCAAGTCATGATCTATGGTTCGTGGGATCCAGCCCTATGTCAGGCTCTGAGCTGACAGTGACAGCATGGAGCCTGCTTGGGATTCTCTCTTTCCCTCTCTGCCCCTCCCCCAATCGTTTCTCTCTCTCTCTCTCTCTCTCTCCCTCAATAAATAAACTTAAAAAAATAGTCTCTAACACTTTCACTATAAAATAGGTCCTCCTCTTGAGTTACATAGGAAGGAGCTTGGGGTCAATACTCCACCACTCATTTTCTAGAAAGCAGAACACCATTCACAACTTTTCAGCTCATTTTCAAGCCTGCAGATTTGGGAGGTAGGGACAGCTACTTGTGTTGATTTCAAGAGAATGTAAACTGGACATTTGTTCTCTGTCTTCTTCTCTGAATTCCTCTATAGAGTTAACTCATCCAACTACATTTGTGAGCAATCTGTTCCTTGTGTAATGAACAAAGAGGGTTAGCACATACATTATACAGCATTTGGCCTGGAACCCCAAGTTCAGACATCTCCCCTTCCTTTGGTTCTCTTTCTATTGCCCACCCACAAGGGGTCCTTCTTTTCTCTCCTTTTGCACCAATGGAAAGGTAACCACTCTCTCTCTTTCCCACCATTCAGCTCCACCCCAGATGCTCTTTCTAAAATATCCCCTAGCGCTCTGTGAAAGAAAGGCTGGCGCTCTGTGAAAGAACAGACCTGCCACCTTGGAAGGCAAGTTATGAATCCTCTTGGGCACTTGAGCACGCCTTCTGGACTCTTGCTCCCCCACACGTAGCCTTCACAGCATTTTCCCACAAATTATAGAACTATTCCGTGGAGGAGAACTTCTGTGTCCTGCTTGTTACTGGGTGATATGTTAGTGAGGGTGATGCATTTCATCTGTTATGGATGAAAACATTCGAATGTGCACAAGGGGGAAGAAGAGTCGGCAGAGTCACGGATTGTGCTTTGTGTACTCTGCTAGGTTCAAAGTTGATCGTTTAATGAAGACCATCTGACTCATTCAGCAGTAGCTAACACAAGGAAATACATAAAGGACTGGCTTTCTGATATTAAATATGACTTTTGAAACCCAAATCGTTCTTATTATTAAGCCTAGGAGCAAAGGAGGACTTGCTTTAGGAGTAGAACTGTAGATAAAGTGTTCATGAACAAGCTCATCACCCTTCCTTGTAGATCAGTTTACACATCATCTCTTCTTGATGATGGAAAAATATAATGTAGTTGGGGAAAAAAATATTAGCACAACACCATCAAGGGAATTTGCCTGATGTAAGTGTAATCTATACACATACTCATTTATATGTGAAAAAACTTCTATTTGTAACAATTACATTTCTCCATCTCTCTTATTATTAATTATTTCGAAGCCCATGACTCTATTTTTTCTAAGATTTTTTTTCTCACCACCAGACATTCAAGCAAATTTCCTGAAGGTTCCCTTAGTAAATTAATACTGCTATATTAAGACTCTTAAATCCTTTAATAATTCTTTGGATAATTCCTAAATTACTCTAAGAACTGTATCCTTGGAAATAAATCCTAAGAACAAAATGAACATGGTTTTGTTGGAAGGACCAGCTAAAGAAAATAGGCATCTTAAAATGCGGTAGAAAAGTGGCAAAAGCTTTTTAGACAACCATTAGCTATCCTCGTGGAGGAATAGATTAAAATGTCTAAAAGAAACAGAAATGTTAAATGCTCTAATTTCACATCAAGTATGTAATTTCTTTTTTGTTTTGTTTTATATCCAACCAGTTGGAACCTGCAAAATAATACAGCACAGATTTCTTTTTGTTGGTCCTATAATACTTCTCTCAGAACAATTATGCATGTGGTTCGGGGACTGTCACCGCCAAACTGATGTCTTCCCTTGAGACCGTGGGGAACAATTGCCCTTCCCCACGGGGTGGCTCTAAAAGCTGACTCTAAAAGCCAAGCCCATTTGATGAATGGCGGCAGCGCTCGGGAGCGTGCCACCCTTTGTGGGCAAGGCAGGGAAGCCGCAGAGTTGGGCCAAAATACTTTCTCTCAAACGGTCAACTGCAAATTGTGTGCGACTGATTCAGAGCCCTTAGTAACCAACGAGGAGAAATCATGACAGTGTTTTTTTAAATGAATGGAAAACATGTTTTTGGGTTTTTTTGTATCCCCTAAGGGTCTTATGTTTTTGTTTGTTTTTCAGTTGTCCCAATGTGTTTCAAACCTTTCCTAGTTCATGAAGTGAATGAGGCCTGGACATTTTATTTGCAAACAAGTAACACATAATATATTTTTATGTCCTGAACCTCATGCAATATAACTTCAGATCTGTAACATGTGTGAAAAATAAATATTTCATTAATTTAATTGTTCCCTAAATATCAATTTTTTTCCCTCCCTTCTCAGTTGGTCTCCCACCCCCTCCCCCCTTCCCCACTTCTCTCTTTCATCCTCATAGGTTTCAAAACTTCTGGAAAATGAACCTATTGAGTGTGTGGTATGGGGGAAAGTGTGGGCTTTGGAGGCAGGGATTAAAATCCCTGCTTGGGTGCTGACTAACCCTGTGCTTTTTGGAAAAATTACGTACCCTCTCTGAGACTCAACTTCTTATCTGTAAGATGGGGTTAGTAAAGCTCTAGAATCCCTGGAAAGATTCAATGATAGATGTGAAATAGAGTCCTCGCAGGGGCTGAGTGGCGTAGTGGCAAGGGCACAGGAGCCAGCAGCCTGGGCTTGGCTCCCCAGAGGACCCCTCACTATCTGCATCGAATTCCTTCACTTCTCTGTGCGTCACTTTTCTTGTTCATAATTTAAGAACAAAAATAGTTCATACTTTGTCTGATTGTTGGGAGGCTCTAATGACCTCGTCATACATGCGAATTCCTTCGACGATGCCTGTCACGTAGTAAACACTTGACGCATGCTTGCCATTGTTGTAAAACAGAGCTGCCCTGCTCTCCGCCCACCTCTCATCTTAGAACTGTGTCAGAGGTGTGTCCACTCCCTCCGTTCCAAACTCAGGGGCACTCGAGTGAACCCGGCCAGCTCCAAAAATTAGCTTCTCCCCTTTACCAAGGGATTATGCAGTGTCCCTCAGAGTTGATGAGTGCGTGGTGGTGTAACAGGGAGGTGCTCTCCAGCAGTGACTAGATTTTTTGTCTCACAAGGTCTAGAAACAGATTGGGTGTTGATGGCATTCATTCGGGGGGAAGGCAGAGTTGCAAAGCTAAGTGATGTCTGCACTCCCACAATGGTCCATCCTGCCCTGGCCGGCCTAGGGGGCCATGGTCAGTGCCTTAGTCTACCAGAGGTAGACTTGGTTATGACCTTTGTTCAAGTTAGGACCCCAAGCTAAGGCACCAGGAGACATCTGAAAGGGGAAGCAGTGCTGCTGTGGAGTTTGGGGTTATACAGAAAGTACAACAGAGCTGGCTACTGAGGACTGCTCCCTCATCAGGTGAGAGAGACTCGGGCCCTTGCGTGTGGTCAAAGTGCAGGAAATGAGCCCCGAAAAAGTCATGGTGATTCTATGAAATATTTGTCTAGAGCTCTGGTTAGGAGAACTACCCCCATATAGCCCAACACAGTTGAGTCTGCCAAGCAGAAGCCAAGAGCCACTCATCAACAGGAACTTGAGCCATCTGACACCTAACTCATTTAGGGGATCAAAGGGTCCACACACAATCTCCACTTTGGAATTTTATCAGATTTCTGCACTTCCTCTAGTTTACGGCCTTCTCTCAGCAAGTTACGTTCAGAATTTCTCCTTCATCTGGTGAATTCTGGCCTAGAACCCACATACTAAAAGCAATCTCTCTCCTATAATCTGGGTGATTTTGGATGGTGGGCTAAGCCTGGAATAGTGGATGCAGCATTTATCACTACCCATGCCTTTCTCACATGTTGGCTCCTTACTTCTACGGGCCAGTGGACGTCTAAGCAGGAGGATGTGTGATGTGAACCAAGGCAGGTTCCCATTCTGACTGACCACACACCATGACACACTGCACATATCCCCCAAATTTGTGAATGATTGCTTATCTTAAGGAAGTTTGGATTTGTGGGTTGAGTACCTGGTCTCACGTATATATAGGCCTTTGATAATGAGAGTTGTAGACTAAAAATTAAGATTTTTACCCTAGATTAACATTAGCCCAGGCACTTAAGCCTGACCTCTCTGCATAAAATAAGGACTGAGAAAAATCTTGTAAAGGCAGAATTCTAATACCTGGTCATAGGCCTCCCTTCATCAGTTATCAAAAGGTTTAAGGGCAGTGGTGGTCAGGGGTGGGGGATGTCTGGGTTATTGTTACCCCTGGAGCTTCCTTTTCCTCTTAGACAGTACCCTAGTCTTAACTGGATAGCCTCAAAACAAGTCACTAAGTGGTTTAGCAATCCAGAAATAATCCTTTACAAATGTCCTATAAATACCTCTAACTCCCAGAGCCCTGTAATTCTGAGAAGGACTCCCCAACTAAATGTATCCTGTTAGGCAAGGTCTTCTCTTTAAAGATGGACAGAAGAAGTCTTGCTGCAGCAGGAAATAACTGCTCTGCAGGTCACCAGCAGCCAAGGGTTTAGTGGGATAATCTGCTACAGTCACAGTATTCTACACAGATTCTGTTTAATTCAAAATCTCAATCACATTCCCCACCAGGATACCCGTTTAAAAGTTGGATATTAGTTGTTAAAATATGAGGGTCTGAACCATAAGATCCTTAAGAGACCTAGCAACTTGTTGTTATAGTGCATCTAAAATTTTTGATTAGGGACGCCTGGGCGGCTCAGTCGGTTAAGCGTCCGGCTTCTGCTCAGGTCACGATCTCACGGTTTGTGAGTTCGATCCCCACGTCGGGCTCTGTGCTGACAGCTCAGAGCCGAGAGCCTGCTTTGGACTCTGTGTCTCCCTCTCTCTCTGCCCCTCACCTGCTCGTGCTCTCTTGCTCTCTCTCTCTCTCTCTCTCAAAAATCAATAAACATTAAAAAAAAAACTTAAATATTTGATCATCAGCATATTAGATAGATTATTAGGGGAGAATTGTAAACATTTCTCATGATGGCTTTCTTAAGATAATTTAAAACTTTTGAAGTTGGACAATCTCAAGTTATTTAATACATATTAGCTATGTTTCTAAAGCGCAATTCTGAATAGAACTCATAAAACCAAAAGTTCTTCAGAGAACATTGGTCAAGTCTGACCTCTATCCTTCCTTAGTGACATAGTATAGAGAGGATCTTTGCAGAACCCTAAGGAAGCCACTTCACCTGAATAAAGTGAGGGGGTAGGTGGGAAGGACAGAGTTGCTGAAGACTCAGCATTTGAGTGACTAATTTGGTCTCATTGTAACCTGGAGCTAACAGATCGGATCTCACACCAACACAAACACATTTCCTCTATAGGAAGTTGAGTACAGAATGCAGAACCAGAAAGACAATGGTGAAGTATGCTTACCATGACCTCAGCTGATCAGTAGAGCCAGGGTCAAGGTTGCTTTCTTAGAGGGAAGTGTGGAGAAGAAAGTTAATATAGGGAATAAAAGTGGGTGTGGCCACCCTAGAGGCCTTTGTTAAGTTAATCGTTCTGGGGGTGGCCTCGCTAAATCAAAACAGATATTCCAAAGCAGATATCCATTTAACTCCTGTGCAAATTTGTAATATCCAGTAATTGTCATCATCTGACTTAGACCTCCTGCTGGAAAGCCTTCTGACTCAGTTGCTTGTCTTATCCATGGACATTACAATTATGTCTTAATTATGGCCAGACCCTGAAAAGGATGTCAACATCTTGCTTTCATTGTTTGAGAGTGATTTCATTAGATTTTTACCCTGTCTTTGTTTTGATGTCTGTAGAGTGTGCTGGAGCACAGACCTGGCCAAGGCTGTTTCCTCTTTCAGCCTGGCTTGGCTTAGCTCCTGAGTGATTTAATACCTGTTTTGGAACTAAGTGTGGGAGTTGGGACTAATGTGAAGTCAAGGTCAGATACACAACTATTGTCATGAGGAGATCCAGGCAGAACTGGATCTGAAGATCCACAGGAAATGTTCTTTGTGGGCCCTGTTCCATTGGTTATAAATGATCTGATTCATTTTCCATGGAAGGGCAGAGGAAAGTGATCCCTTTGCAATGTTCTCCCAATCCAAGGCCCCTATTCCATACAGGAAGATATAAGAGATTATAGTCACTGGGGACTCTCTGCCAGGAATTCTTAATTCAGGAGAAGAGATGGTGTTGGGATCCATCTGAGATGCTTCTGTGTTGGAGTCAGAAGGTGGCGACTGGGTTGGTGCAGTTTTGTCCCGCCCGGATGAAGAGTTACTTCTCCATTCTAGCCAAATGAGCCTTTATAAAATACAGATCCTATCTACTCACTTCCCTGCCTAAAACCCTTTGATGGCTTGCCATTGATTATAGAATCAAATCCGAGGTCTTACACCTGCCATTTTAGCTCTCCACAATTAGGCAACCACTTACTTCTCCAGCCTTTTCCATGACTGTGGAACTCATCATCCTTTGTGGCAAGAGCTGGCAAATGACAACCCATGGGCCAAACCTGGCCCTCATGATCAGAGCAAAAGCTAAGACTAGTTTTTATATTTCTGAACAGTTGCATATTAAATGGTTATACAAGTACCAACATAGTGTCTTGAACTTTACCTCTTGGCCCCAAAAGCCTAAAATACGTATGCTCTGGCCCATTACAGGAAAAGTTTACCCTCTCCTGCTTTACATTATCATGATACTTTTTGCCATGTAACCCTAAGCGCCCCGTTGTTACATTCTGTCATGCCTTTGCTCAAGCCATTCCTGCTACCCCAAATTGCCTCTCTTCCACAAGTACTGATCAGCTTCCGTGTGCAGGTGTTTGGAATACAAATCAAACAAGCAACCCCCCCACCCCACCCCCACACACAACCTCTAACCCTCTAGGACCTAATAGCTTAGCAGGAAAGACATGAAATTATATCAGTGAGTGCTGATCTGTGTGATAAAGGCTCAGTTGGGTTAAACACAGAGTGCAATGGGGACATCAGAGAGGGCTGCCTGGAGGAGGTGGTGTCTGAGCTGAGTGTTGAAGAAAGAACAGGAGTTTGCAAGGTAAAAAGGGGATTCATTTAAGGACTTTCCAGGCAGATGAGCAGTATCTGAAACCATGTGTCAAGGCTTTCATATTAGAAGAAAGCTGTGTGAGGTCGCCGTAGGATTTTTAACAGGGAATGGCAGAGACTTTATTTGTCCTGTATAAAGATGGTACAGACAGAAAGGAAAGGGCAGAGCAAAACTGGGGCAAGGAGACCAGATAGGAGGTGGTTTTACTCATCAAGTTAAGAAGTCATGATATATAAACTAAGTCAAAGGCGAGGGTTAGGGGTGGTGAGACAGCTTAGTAATGAATCCTCAGCAGCAGATGGCTTGTTGCGGGTAGAATGAAGGAGGAAGAAGGCCACGCCCTGGCCCCCTCTTATTTGTACCCAGCTCTAGTCACTGAGTAGATGATGGAGCCACCACCTGAGCTAGGGAATGCCAAGGAAAATCTGGTGGAGATGTGTGGGGAAAATGAGGTGTTGGGTCTCTTATTCAAACATGACCACCTTGGGGGGGAACCTGGGTGGCTCAGTCAGTTGAGCCTCCAACTTGATTTCTGCTCTGATCATGATCTCACGATCGTTGATTGAGCCCCGTGTTGGGCTCCATGCTGAGTGTGGAGCCTGGTTAAGATTCTGTCTCCCTTTGCCCCTCTCCCCAACTTTCACATGCTCTCGATCTATAAATAAATAAATAAATAAATAAGAACACCTCAGGTATTGTCTCTTCCAGGAAGCCCTGAGGCTGAGTTGGGGTCCTCCTTTGTACCCTGACAGCATTGTTTAGTTCTATCAGAACGTTTACTGAGTGACATTGAACCGATTTGTAATTTTCTTCTTTTTTCCCCACTTATGTAGAGCAAACTCATTGGAAGTTGATATAGTATCTAATTAATCTTTAGATCACCAGGACCTAGCACAATGTCCATTTGCTCAAAAAAAGGACCATTGAGCTGAACTGAATAGAGATGGGTGCCCTTGGGAGAGGCCCTCAGTGTGATGTGATTCACAGAGAACCAGCTTTGTCATCAGACGGACGTTCTCGCTTTGTGAGCCTTGGTGTCACTTTGTCTTTATATATCTGTGTCTGTATCTGTATCGTCTACATCTACAATACCTCTCCTGCCTATTCTTCAAGGGCGCTGTAAGAATAAAATGGAAGCAGCAGCCATGGATAGTGGGAAGAACTTGGGAGTGGGGAAGTCAGAGACCGGGATTCCAGTCCCAGCTCTGCTATAACTATAGGACCTTGAGTGAATTATTGCTATTGTCTTGGCCTCCGTTTCTCCATTTATAAAATGAGCATGTTGAATTAGTTCATGTTTCCCTTCCCATCTAGCATTCTCATATGCTTTATGAAACTAGACAGTAGATGCGGAAGGATCATACAAATGAAAATCCCTATGCAAGTGATAGAGTCCCTTAGAGTGTAAGAAAGGCTTGGGCAGTAAAAAGTGGCCCCATAGTGGATGCTGTGGTGTGCCATTTGGATGCGCCCCATTGCTGGGAGACTGCAGTCTATGGGAATTGTCCTTAGCCAAAGGGAGCTGCTTCTCCCAATGTAGCTCCTCCCTGGGAAAGAGGCCATCCGGTCACTGGTCAGTGTGGGACACAGAGACCCAGTGCTGTCATATCAGCTTTGGACCTCACTGAGGAGTCACCTCAGAGCTCCCCTGGGTTTCCACTGGAGCTGCATCCTACTTCGACTCTCCCTTCTGCTCCCTTCGCTTCCTTCCCAAGAAAACATCTGTGCACAAACTGCCTTTCACAGTGTTTCCAGGGGACCTTGACCTTTGACTTCTTATCCTCTGACTTCTTGTCTTCTGGGGACTGTGATCAGGCATGTCAGTGCTTCCCCCTCCCCCACCAAAAGGGCTTGCTGGAAGGCCTTGGCCTCCAAGGTTCTTACGGAAATGCAAATTGAGACCTTTTACTGTTCAGATGACACCTGCTGTGTGTCCCACTGTACTGTGCAATGGCAAACAACATTTCTTCTCCCAGGGAAACTGCTCTAATGTCCAAAGTCACAGAAGGACTGGGTTAGTGACACCCCAAAATGTACAAAAAAATAAAAATAAAAAAGATTCTAGAAAAATAAATCATACTTCATAACGTCTAACTCTCTATAAATCTACACCCAGAAGGAGATGGGGGAAGAGCTTATTTTTCACAGGTCTTGCACCAACGGTCTGAATTTCACAATCCGATCATTCCTCTGCCAGAAGTTTTACGTCTGATACCTTCAGATGTGCAATAAAAAGGCAAGAACTTCCTTCTGTTGCTCAAGTTCACTGTACCACAAAGAGGCAGAGAAGTATAATGAAAAGGGAAAAGAGATAAATGATTAGTTATAATTCTCTGAATAGCTAGATAAATATTGACTAAGAGTGCCTAAGAAAAAGAAGCGTTCAGATCTGCCTAGAAAAATTAGCTTGCCTCCCTCCCTCCCCCTCCTGCTCAGCAGCCCTGCCTGGAGAATCTGGCTCCGTTATTTCTCTCAGTGGGAGCTGCCATTTTAATGACTCAGCACAGCACTTTTCCAGCAGGAGACCCTGCCTCAGGTGGCTGATCAGGCCTGGGAGAATTGAGGTCTCATTTAAACTAAGTCAGAAATTTCCCAACTTGTTTTAAAGTGAAATGGATTTGTAAAAATAACAATAATCATTATTTGACAGTGCTGTTACAGCTCCCAGATCGAAGTTTAACCTTTAAAGTAGAATCCATCCTTTTCCTTCCCCGACGAAACTCGAATTCTGCTTCTCTGTCGCAACATTTGCCAGTGCAGATAAGCCTAATGTGAGTGAGGAAAAAAGCAGCAGAATGACTTCTTTCTTTGAGTTTCAGGTCTTGCTTAAATATTCATTATTACTCACCTATTAGCTGTTGACATACATTTTTAAAGTAATTTTATCCTGTTCATATTTTATGCCTCTATAAAAATGTGTAAATAACACAAACCTCTTCATTTGGGGGAAGTAGTTGATAACTTTTCTATGTAATTTACATAATTTACAAAATTGTAGGGGCGCCTGGGTGGCTCAGTCAGTTAAGCGTGGGACTCTTGATCTCACAGCTCAGATCATGATCTCGTGGTTCAAGAGCTGAAGCCCTGTGTCCTTTTCTCCTTTTCTCTCTGCCCCTCCCCCGTTCACTCTCACACTTTCTCTCTCTCTCTCTCTCTTAAAAGATAAATTAATTAATTAAAAATTGCCTTCAGGAGCTTTTATTCCAGTTTTAAGTAAATCAAGGTATAGTTTACATACAGTGGAATGCACTGGTCATCACTCGGGGCACACGGCCTCCCTCAGCCCAAAGTCCACCTGGGGACTTGTAGTCTCCCATTTTCTGAAAGCGCCCCCCCACCCCAACTCAGCCCCAGCCCAAGTGCCCGGTGATTCTCCCCTTGGACCTCCATGCTTGGCCTCTGTAAGACCCTGCCTGTCCTCACTGGGTTCCTGGTGCGGGCCTCCATGGCTTCACCTGGACTGAAGGCTGCTCACCCCCTCACACCTTCCACCTCAGCACCTTTGGTGGCATTGGGATGCCTTTACCTTCCCACTCACCATCTAGAACATTGTCTGCATCTCCTCCTTCTTTAAGGCAATCCCACAGCTTTTTTCCTGCCCCCAGTTATGTCATTTACCAACCTCCGTGCCACTTCCCTTCATACGCAGAGGGTCTCCATGCCCACTCACAGGCCTCCTCTGCTCCCACATGTCTGCCATTTTCCTCAGAGCCTTAGACTATGCAAGGATGAGCTCTTCAACCACTTCCTTCATTGAGCCCTACATTTGTTTCACTGTCCATGTGGCTGCTCTTCTCATTTCTGCCTGCAATTATCAGCATGTGGCATTTCCCCACTGCTCGGGCCTCTAGGACCTCAGCCCTGTGTCCACCTCCCTAGATCATAAGGTCCCTGCAAGCAGCTTTCGAGAGCTAGGGCTAACATCTCATCTTCCATACATCTTCGGTGGTCTCCATGGCTTAAGTTAGATACACAAGTCTGCTGCTCTCCTTCCAGCACCTCAACTCTGTCCCCTTAGAGCCAGATTCTCATGTAATGTCCCGCATGGATCCTTTGCAATCCATATCATGGCAACTGGCAGTTCTTCATCAAACCTTTTTATCTTGCTCCTGTGGCGGTGGCAAGACTACAACAACACATTGCCTTTGTTGCAATTCTCTGGGGCTGTGTGACTGATTCTAGTCTGTGGGATATGAACGGCCGTGAGACGCACCCCTTCAAGGCCTGGACTGCAACAGTCTCTCACGCTCAACCTTTCATGTTCTTCTCCTTTTTGCAAAGTGAAAGTCGACACCCAGGATGACTTTGAAAGCCACCTGATGAAGATGGCAGAGCCGTTCAAGGCGACAACTTGATTTCTGAATGAAACACAGCCGCTTCTGTCTTAGTTGCTTCAGGCTGCTATAACAAAAATATCATAGCCTTGGTGACTTAAGTGACAGAAATTTATTTCTCATGTTTCTGGAGGCCGGAATTTCCAAGATCAAGGTGCTGGCCAATTCAGTTCCTAGGATGCAGGTAGATGCCATCTTGCTGTGTCCTCACATAGTGGAGAGAGATCATCTCTGTTGGGTCTCTTTTCTTGGGACACTAATTCCATTTTGGGGAGCTCTACTCTCATGACCTAATCACCACCCAAAAGCCCATCTCCTAATGCCATGACACTGGGGACATTTTTGGTCCATACCACCCTCTCTCCTTGCCCCTTGACATGCTTCCCATAACAGCAGAAAAACACACACCTTGACCGTGAATAAAAAAACAAGCTTTTCAAAAATGAGCTATTGGGATCTCATTAAAATAAAAAGCTTCTGCACAGTGAAGGAAACAATCAACAAAACTAAAAGGCAACCGACACAATGGGAGAAGATATTTGCAAATGACATATCAGATAAAGGGTTAATATCCATAATTTATAAAGAACTTGTCAAAGTCAACACCCAAAAAACAAATAATCCAGTGAAGAAATGGGCAAAAGACATGAATAGACACTTTTCAAAAGAAGACATCCAGGTGGCTAACAGACACATGAGAAAATGCTCAACATCAGTCACCATCGGGGAAAAATACAAATCAAAACCACAATGAGATACCACCTCCCACTGTCAGAATGGCTAACATTAACAACTCAGGAAACAGCAGATGTTGGCAAAGATGTGCAGAAAGAGGATCTTTTTTGCACTGTTGGTGGGAATGCAAACTAGTGCAGCCACTCTGGAAAACAGTATGGATGTTCCTCAAAAAATTAAAAATAGAACTGCCCTACGACCCAGCAATTGCACTACTAGGTGTTTATAGCAGCACTGTCGACAATAGCCAGAGTGTGGAAAGAGCCCAAATGTCCATTAACGGATGAATGGATAAAGAAGATATGGATAAAGAAGAATGGATAAAGAAGATATGGATAAAGAAGATATGGATAAAGAAGATGTGGTATATATATATACACACACACACACAATGGAGTATTACTTGGCAATCAAAAAGAATGAAATCTTGCCATTTGCAGCTACATAGATGGAACTGGAGGGTATTATGCTAAGCAAAATTAGTCAGAGAGAGACAAATATGATATGACTTCACTATTATGAGGAATTTAAGATACAAAACAGATGAACATAAGGGAAGGGAAGCAAAACTAATATAAAAACAGGGAGGGGTACAAAACATAAGAAACTCTTAAATATAGAGAACAAACAGAGGGTTGCTGGAGGGGTTGTGGGAGGGGGAATGTGCTAAATGGGTAAGGGGCCTTAAGGAATCTACTCCTGAAATCATTGTTGCGCTATATGCTAAGTAACTTGTATATAAATTAAACAATAAATTAATTAATTGATTTTTTTTAACAAGTTTTTTAAAAAAGTCAGGCCTCTGCAATTTTGGACATCAGTTGTTACAGCAGTTAATTTCATTCTAACTGATGTAAATGTGTGAGGAGACGGAATTCTATAGTGGATCCTATTCAAGTTGAATCATCAGGGACATAAAATTGGGTCATGGTGAAAGGGGGCAAACTTTGGGTGAGGGGACAAAGAGAATTAAACTTCTCTTTTCTTTGTGAATATTTTACTATTACACCCTTTTGAATTTCTCTTCAGGATGTGTGAATAGGTTGGATGAAGAGCCAGCCAGTTGCCATGATAAAGATCTGTAAGGATCCATGTGAAACATTACATGAGAATTTGGCTTTAAGGGTATAGAGTTGATTGTCTGGAGTTTCATGGGACTGGGTCTTCTGTGCCTCGTAATGCCAGGCAGGGAGGAGGGAATGATCCAGAGAAAAGGAGGCACTGAGCAGGGTGAGAGAAAAGAAGAAGAACATTACTTTACACAGCCCAGCCCAGCCCTCCTTTGCCCATCTTGGGGCAAAGTATGTATTCTTTCTATGGCATGAAACCACAAGAGGCCTCTGGCATCAGTAAGCAGCTAGTCAGAAATTTGGAAGCTGGTCTTCTTTCCCTCTTTCAAAACTGGCAATCTGAATTAGGTGGGGACATGGGACATGAACTGAGCTAGAGAGAAAGCGTAAGGGCCAGAGCAGAGAGGAAGGCTCAGGAGCCCTGTCAGTCTGTTTGATGCAAGCCTGGCATTTAGCTTGGTGTGGGAAGGGCTGGGCTTCTTCCTGGAGAAAGATGATGCCGTGTAGACCTGCATATCTAGACCCAAGTCCCCATATTGGCAAACTGGCATTTCTTTGTGCTTATTGTGATGGCTGGTTCTAGCCTTGGTGCTGATGAGGGAAATTACTTAAGGAGCAAGTCTTTTCTCCCCTTTGTTCTGTCTAGCATTCCTTTATTCTGGCATCTGTACTTAGAAACATTATCTCACCAGATCTCATAGTCTCCAAACAGGAGATGTAGCATGGTGCCTCGGGGAGATCAAAGTGCTTTATGGATATTATCTCATTGAACATCCCAACCTTTCCCCCAGGAGTCAAGCCATCTCCTACTCCCCCTGACTTCCGCCAACTCACCATCCCTGCTTCACTCAGATTCTGAATAATAAATATTGTGAATTACTGCGAGTCATTTGGAAGGAACTGTAAATGGACCCTCAACTTCTCCATCCATCTGAAAGGCACCATCTTAATGCATGTATAGGAGATAATGGCTGTTCTGACACCCACTTACCTGGGACACAATGATTTGTGGTAATTGGGCAGGGATTCCCAGGTGCCCTGTACTCCCATTGGACAAAGAAATCCCAGAATCCTCATTCTTTCTCTGAATGTTGGTATCTCATACGTTTCCATTACTGTCACTATCCCAGCAATATATAAGGCATCGTGAAATATTTGCTGCTCTGTAAATGACCAATTTTCTTTGGGTTTTCAAAGGTTTGAATAAACTGATCCCTCTATCAGAATGCACTCCCCTAGACCCTCTGCTTTTTGATCTCCTGCTCATCCTTAAGAACCAGCTCAAATCTGATCTCTGTCATGAGACCTTTGACTTCTCCAGGATGAGTTACTTGCTCTTCCTCTGAACTTCTACAGACTCAACTAGAAGCACTATCATTTGTTCCAGGCTCTAGCTACATGTTGCACAGGTGTATTATGATTTGATTCACCTGACACCTCTATGAAGTTGGTGATATTATTGTAACTAATTTTACTGATAAGGAAAAAAGAGGCTTGAAGAGGTCAATAATTCTCCTGATGTTATATGCTAATTAAGTGATGGAACCAGAATTTAAATCCAAGACACCAAAGACCATAATCTTTTACTCCATAAGCTGCCTCCATTTTTTCAATCACTTGGTCTGTCCACTAGGCTTGGGCTTCTTAAAATAAGAGGTTATGACTTTTTGTACCTATATTCTATACCTCGCCTAGTGTCTGGCATGTGATAGGTGCTCAGTAAATGCAGAATAAATAACTTTTCAAAAGAATCAATATATAACTCTGCTGCTTCAGAAAAACTTATGTTGTATTTTTAAATTTGGGGGGACATTGCCAGATTTTCCTTCTGGGACAGTGTAGGAAAAAGGGATCCCTATTGGGAGAAGAGAATTATTTCTCCAACTGGGCATATCCAGGGGTCATTAAAATTAGACTGTACATTGGAACGCATGGAAGCTCTTGAAGAACTCATATTCCATTGAGCTCCCCCAGGAGTAAATGGAATATAAAGATAATGTCTGAATTCCCTTATTCACTCATTCATTCATTCACCCATCCATCCATTCAACAAATACTGATAGAACATGTCCTATGTGGCAGGCACTGTATTGTGCCCTGGGGACACAATAGCCAGCACAAACAGCCATGGTCCTTAAAGTGAACTTCTCTTGTTTGCCCACCCACCATCTTTTCTTCTGCTAACAGAATCACTCTTTTCTCTTGGGAAAACATCTTTCCCACACTCAGACTGTGTGTTTTAGGTTAGGCCTGTTTTTCCTTCTTGGCTCCGTGTTTGGGCACACGGTCAGTCATTGTATGGCATCCTCTGTAGCCACAGTGATGGGTTGAGGGACGGGCATGTGACCACGCTGAGCTTATGAGAGTTAGCAATGGCACTTCTGGAACTATTAGGAAAGTAGTGCTTTCTTATTGTTGGTTAAATATCAACCTGGGACTACCAGTAGAGAGTGAAACCAATACAAAGGAAGACAGCTAAAATTTTAAGGGAGCAAGAGAGAGTAGACTGATGGCATAATTCCATGCCTTAAGTATAACCTCATCTAAAGGCAGCAAAAATCTTGGCTTTCCCATTCAGGTGAGCTGATATATTCCCCTTTTTTGTTTAAGCCATTTAAAGTAGGGTTTCTTTCCATTGTAATGAAATAAGTCCTAAATAATAATGCCACTGGCTTCTGGAAGTAGGTTTTATATGTGATGCCCTAAAATGTAGAACTGGCTGAATCACAGTGCAATGCACCGCCCCAAGAATTCCTTTGTTCTTGGCTGGGGAGTCAGAAATCCCAGTCATGTCTCCCATGGCAGATGGAATTGAATTGTCACATATACTATCTTGAGACTCAAACTATGTTCTAGAGATAGAAAATACAATTATATTGTAGAAGATTGGATACTTCTTATGGCCATCAGTAATAGCCTGTAAGGATGAAGCAAGTTGAGTGGGACAGAAACAGCCTTTCTCAGGGAAGCCCACACCGTCTCCATCAGCTGTTGAGGATGGCTGAGAGGACTGCTGTGAGCTGGAAAAGCTCAGTTCTCTATCACAGTAATCTTAGCATAAGTGAAGTGTTGGGAGGTAAAAACAGAGAGGGAGAAAAGATGGGAACCTGGAGGTACCATGATATTCCACCCTTTCCTGACATCTTTACAGCATAAAAAGCCATCACGTAGCCTCTTCTGCATTGCTGGTGGGAATGTAAGCTGGTGCAGCCACTCTGGAAGACAGTATGGAGGTTTTCCTCCATAAAACTAAAAATAGAACTACCCTACGATCCAGCAATTGCACTACTAGGCATTTATCCATGGGATACAGGTGTGCCTTTTCAAAGGGACATATGCACCCTCATGTTTATAGCAGCACTATCAACAACAGCCAAAGTATGGAAAGAACCCATATGTCCATCGATTGATGAATGGATAAAGAAGATGTGGTATACACACACACACACACACACACACACACACACACACACACAATGGAGTATTACTCGGCAATCAAAAAGAATGAAACCTTGCCATTTGCAACTACATGGATGGAACTGGAGGGTATTATGCTAAGCGAAATTAGAGAAAGACAAATATATGACTTCATTCATATGTGGACTTTAAGAGAAAAAACAGATGAACATAAGGGAAGGAAAGCAAAAATAATACAAAAACAGGGAGGGGGACAAAACATAAGAGACTCATAAATATGGAGAACAGAGGGTTACTGGAGGGGGTGGGGGGGGGATGGGCTAAATGGGTTAGGGACCTTAAGGAATCTACTCCCGAAATCACTGTTGCACTATATGCTAACTAATTTGGATGTAAATTTAAAAAAATAAAATTAAAAAAAAAAAGCCACCCTCTAGGATGCAGCAAGGAAGCAGAAGGAATTTTAGCACTTTCCCCACTCCACCCCAACCCCAGTACATCGTTAGCACAACACACAGGATAGGAACACCTGCTGCTAAGGGACAGAAAACTTCAGACAGTGGTCTAGATTCAAGGACCCATAATTCTGACTTTGGATTTCATGGATGCAATCAACTAAGAGCTTATTAAGATTCTAGAAAGTTGAAATGCTTGAAAAATACAAAGCCTGACAAATGATAATCTGGAACTGAGAGATCAACTCCGAGGGTTGTCCCAGACACATGAACTCATCAAAAGAGTGAGAAGCACTGAGAAGGGAAAGCTGTCCTGTGTGCCTCTTAGCTGTGGCCACAGGGTCAATAGACAAGGGAGTTTCTGCCAGAAGATAGAACCAGGAGAGGCTGGACTGGCTGGCTAAGAAACACCTTCCATCACAGGGCAAAGGCATCTTGGTTAACCCTGTCCTCCCTGTATTATCTGCACCTATACATGCTATTGTGTCCACACTGCACAGTAGTGATTATACTATGTTGTTTCCCCTTCTCCCGTTTTTTTCCAAGAAAAGTATGTGTTGGGGTGATTAAATATGTCATTTCGCCATGAGTTTCTAGACAAAGAAAGCTTACATCTGAATCGTGTGGAAGGATTGTAGAAGCACAAATGGCTGAGCTCCACCCCAGACTTTCTGATTTAATTGGTCTGAAATGGACCCTAGACTTTGCATTTCTAACAAGTTCTGATGTGATATGCATGCTGTCATTGTTTTGTTTTAAATTCCTCAGGTAATTCTAATTTGCAGCCAAAATTGAGAACCCGAGTTTTAGACTGTTTAATCTAATAAGCATTTATTGAGCACATACTATGTGCCAAACATTGAGCTAGGTCCAGGGCATGGTTATGAATATATATGTTATTGATATGTATATGTATGTGTATATATGAATAAGACAAAAGTCTCTGCTCCTGAAACACTCATCACCTAATAGGGAAGAGGTCATGTAAACCGGTAAATTTCATATAGGGTAATGTCTGCTATTAATAGAGGTAGCCTGGAGCCCACAGGAAGGAATGGCAAACTCACCAAGGAGCTCAGATAGGACTCCTGAAGGAGAAAATATTTGCTCTAAGCCTCAAAGGATGAGTAGGTCTTTCCAGGGGCATTTCAGACCAAAAAAAAAAGGCAGCATATGCAAAGGCACTGAGGCATACAGCAGATCACATGACATGACACACCATCAGGAAGCTTGCTATGACTGAAGTCTCGGAACTGAGGTGGCAGGTATGGAATCTGAATTTGTAAAGGCAGCCTGAATGCTCGCTATCTCATGAAAAAAAGCCTAAATCATTTAAATAATTTAAGTGATATTTAGTCTGCCAAGCCTTTGTGCCAAGGTTGGTCAAAATCTACCCTCATCTCAATGCCTTGTGGAGAGCGGCCACACATGAGAAGGATCAGGTGCAAACAAAAGATTCTGGCAGGAGAAGGAGAACCAGTGGCTAGAGTTCCCAGGGGCTCCACAAATGCTTCCAGGTATCCATTGTCTTTGAAAGGAAAGTTCTACATCGATATCTATACTCTATGTATACCAACAGACACACCTGTGCTGAGGGGGGCTAGCTCGACTTTCCCTGGGAATAAACACCCGCTGTCTCTACCCACTCCTGCTAAGAGGCTTCCTCCTCAGCTTGCAGTTCAACAGACAGATAAGGCTGGCGGAGGCCGCCCTCGTCTTGCAGCCGGTAGCTGACGTGCCAACACACAGCTGCTGACTTTCTTCCCCCCTCACGTTAAGCTGGAACACTGTGCACTTTTCTTCTCCAACTCCTTCAAGGCAAGTCATTTTCCTCCTCTGGAAGGTTGCCCATTGTTCATTTGACATTAAAGATAGGTCTTCACTGTTTTCTCTTAAGGCAGCAATTGGTGAAGTTAAGCTGTATTATGCGGACTTGTCAGAAGGATACAACATTATACAAAGGAATGATGTGAAACAAAAATTGCTCTCTTCAACCTTCCCAACCTCTCCCGCACACAGACTTCAAGGCTTTTCTGCCCTCATGTGTTTCCGACATAGCTTGGAATTGGGGGTAATTGAAGGGGGCGATGGGGTCTGTGGTGCTCAGCCCACAGCCTATCCTGCTGCCAGGAAAGCAGGGAAAGCTGGGAATTGTTCAGTGGGCAGTCAGGATGGATGACAGGGCTGAGGGGATGGTGGACAGGGGGCAGATGAGGAAAACCCTTCTCCTCTTGTTTCCCTTAGGAATATGCTGACTTCAGGCCCTCAGATTTGTGGGATGTCCGGTTAGTTTTAAAGAGCTAATGGCCTTCTCTCTGCCATGGTGAATTCAGAATTCATTTCCCAGTGACTTTTACTCAGGATTCCATGGCTAACTTACTACTGGAGTGTGGTCTTATCCAAGTTCTGAGCAGAGGCTCTATCACTCTGCCTCATGGAATCATGGTTTCCTCATCCATTGATTCATTCACTCAGTTGGACCCTGGGCTCTGGTCTCCACTCTGTCATGGGCTAAAGATGTGATCCTGGGCAAATTATGTAACATTCCCAACGCCTCAGTTTCCTCATCTGTAAAATGGGAATACCATTGAGGATCGTTTTACGGGTTAAGTGGTATAAAGCATGTACATAGCATTGTGATCTAAGTCCTCAATAAATAGTGCAGTTACTATTTTTATCATTACTAGTCTGCGGGCATTCATGAAGAGCCCCTGGTCCCTCCTGGGCCCTGGAAACTGGAAGGTGAAGGAGACGGACATTGCTTGTCTGGTGGGTGGGGCAGACCATATTGTGACAGCTAAAGATTGGTGTTAAGTGCCTGGAAAGAGCTAAGCCTAGGTGCTATGGCAGGTGAGGGAGGGGTACCTAACCAAAGCCAGTGGTCAGAGAGGGCTTTTGGAGCAGGTGCCTCTGTAGGGAGACTTGAAGGATGAACATGGAGATGGAGATAGGCTTCCTGCCAGATGTGCAAAGATATCAAAACACCCTGAAGCTTTCCCAGAACTGTGCACAGGCCTAAGTGCCTGAGCATACATAGGGCTGTTTGGTGGGGAGCTATAGATGTGGCTGGAAAGGAAAGCCTGGCCCCTCGGGAAGTGCTTTGTGTGGGAGATAAAAGGCTTGGATTTTATGCTGGTAATAGGGAATAGAGAAAGAGGTAATA
Source organism: Leopardus geoffroyi (assembly GCF_018350155.1). Taxonomy (NCBI): domain Eukaryota; kingdom Metazoa; phylum Chordata; class Mammalia; order Carnivora; family Felidae; genus Leopardus; species Leopardus geoffroyi. Next base: position 68,335,892 of record NC_059342.1, on the reverse strand, counting down.
GGGAAATACTTAATGGTTTTCAGTAGGGAAATGGGACTGCCTGATTGATTGGCTTCTGGGTGGAAAGTGTGTTGGGTGGATGAGAACCCGGTTAATAAGAGACCAGAGTAATGCACCAGGGCACTGAAGAGAAGAAAAACGGGATGGTGGCCATGTAAATGGGGAGCAGGGGTGCTTTTGAGATGTTTAGAAGCTAGAATCTCTCAGGGTGCCTAGGTGGCTTGGTCAGTTGAGTGTCCCAACTTCGGCTCAGGTCATAATCTCACGGTTTGTGAGTTTGAGCCCCGCATCGGGCTCTGTGCTGACAGCTCAGAGCCTGGAACCTGCTTTGGATTCTGTGTCTCCCTCTCTCTCTCTGCCCCTCCCCCACTTGTGCTCTGTCTCTGTGTCTCTCTTTCTCTCTCTCTCAAAAGCAAATAAACATTAAAAAAAAAAAGAGAATTGTTTACCAAAAAAAAAAAAAAAAGCTAGAATCTCTAGACCTTGGTCATAACAGGACACGGGAGGAGTTAGGGATGTACCCTCACCCCATACACCACCAGTTTTCTGCCACCAGTGACCTGTGAATGATCCTTTACAGAGATGAGGTGCCCAAGAAGAGCAGGTACAGATGGTGTGTTCCATTACAGACATGCCAGGTGTATGCAATCAAGATGTACAGAGGCCTCCGTGGGCTTGGGGCTCTAGGGAAGCTACAAGCAGGTGACGTGCACCATCAACACAGAGGTAGTCACTGAGGCCATGGGATGGACCAGGTCACCAGGGGCAAGGAAAATGGCAAAAGAAGGTGGCTGAACACAGAGTTCTGGGAACAGCAAGACTAGAGGGATAGAAGGAGGCAGGGAAGTCAGTAAGAGGCCAAGAAGGGGAGGCCAGAGTGGTGAGAGTAAAACCTTAAGAGAAGGGATATTCTAGAGAAAGTTTCACAGAGGAGGAGTGATCACTGGTGCAGGTTGCCTCTGAGAGGTTGGTGGAGGTGAGGCCCCTGCATTTACAAGAGGAGGTTGTTAGTGACACAGGCAAGGACAGCATCAGTCGTGGTGAGGACAGAAGTTGAGGATAGAAGAAGGAGACCGACAAGATCTCACTTGATCAGCACCTTGGCAATTAGGAAGGCAGCGACGGGAATGTCATACCTGGGTGCGTGTTATAGACACGGCCTCACAGGTGCTTCCCACATCTGCAGAACAAGAGTCTTGGGGGCAGAGCCTGAGAACTTAGTGTGTAAAAGCTCCCTTGGTGATTCTGCAGTGAGAATTCTGAGTGGCAGATGGTAAGCATGGATACTAGGCTTAGCGTCAGGAGCCAGGGGTCTAAATCCAGAAGCAGCCAGTGGGGTCTGGGTCTGACTGCGGATCTACCACTCCCTTGCTGCCTGTGTGGCTGGGCAAGGCCTTAATGGCTTCCATGCCGGCCCTCTCATCTGGAAGACAGGGAGAGCAGTAACCACTGCAGGATTATTGTGAGGTCCCGGTGAGGAAATGTACATAAAATGTTTGGCTTATTAAAAGCACTCGTTGTTGCTATTATTAATGTTGCTGTTGGCTGCATGACCTTGGGCAGATTTCACCACCTTACTGGACTCTCACTTCCTCATTTGTGAAACAGGAGTAGTAGTTTCTTACCTGGCAGATATTGGAGGATCAGTGTGGTTGTGCAGAGGGAAGACCCTCACAAATAGTCGGTGCTCAGTGAGTATTAATTTTGTGTTGTAGTTGGTGCAGGACCTCATGCTTGGAGGTGGTCACTGGTTGGAAGATTGTCTGCAGGGGCAGCCCAGGCCTCCCCTGCTTCCTCAGGTACTAGCAGGGTTTGTGATCACATAAAGTCCTGGGATCACCCTCTTTCCCTGAGTAGAGCTGGTGGTTCTGGTCACAGACTCTTCAGAAGCAGTGGTCAGGGCTATGGAAATCTGTGAGCTGGTCATCAACTAGCAGCCATCGCAACCTGGGACTCTCCAAGGTGGCTGAGGTGGCTGTTACCCCTTCTAGGAGACAGGAAAGAATACAGAGTAGCCTCTGGCTTCCAAGGAGTCAGGTAGCCCAGGGACAGGGTCCTAAACCCTTGGAAAATAAGGAGGAAAAGGCTGACAGTTGAGATATTCACACCAGCAGGAAAGAACTGGTCAAATGCCCAAGATCTGCCTCCTGGCCTTTGTCCAGGCAGGGCCTCAGCGCTGCTGCAGGAAGTAGGCAACTTTGTGACTCTCTCACCCAAGCGCAATCTGGGAGAGATGAAGAGGGGCAGAGAGAAGGATGGACAGCAGGATGGTACGGGGGCCTGCTTTCTTCCTTCTGCTGCTCTGGTGACATAATCACCTGGCCCCCATTCCTGTGCTGTATTGTGCTGTTCTGTTTATGGCTGAAGTCAGCAGGTTGGGTCCCTTTGGGATTTGAACAGTGGATGAGAAAATATGATTGTGAGCAGTATTTGCTCAGCACTTTACAGAGCTGGATTATTTGATCCTCACCTAGTAGGGATGATATCCCCACTCTATAGATGAAGAAGCAGCAGCTTTGGAAGACCTACCCAGGGTCTGGATTCACACCTAAGAAGAGCTGGCTCCAATGCCAGCACTCTTACTGCTAGCCCAGGAGTTGCTGTTAAAAGGGAGCACTGCGCCTGACCAGCTCAGTCAGAAGAGCGTGTCACTCTTGACCTCAGGGTGGTGAGTTTGAGCCCCACTTGGGTGTAGAGATTACTCAAATAAATAAAACTTAAAACTAATGGGGGGGCGGTTGCCTGGGTGGCTCAGTAGATTGAACGTCTGACTTCAGCTCAGGTCATGATCTCGCAGTTGGTGAGTTAGAGCCCCACATCAGGCTCTGTGCTGATAGCTTGGATCCTGGAGCCTGCTTCATATTATGTATCTCCCTCTCTCTCTGCACCTCCCCCACTTGCGCTCTCTCTCTCTCTCTCTCAAAAATAAATAAACATTTAAAAAAATGGTAGCCTTGGACTGAGACACACAGCTGGCTTCTTTTCACTACATAGCCACTACCTTGCTCTGTGGCCTGAGACAAGTCTCTTAACTGCTCTGGGCTTGAGTCAGCCACTCTGCCAAACATAGAACTTGGAAGAGAACACCCAGAACATTCCTTGCAACTGCACTAGCTGGCTGTCTTAATGCTGGGGGCATTCTTGGCCACCAGGTGTGTCTGGGATAACTTCAGAAGGACCAGTTACAACCCTGGACCCCAGCCTCCACCCAGAACCCTAGAGAGCCCTTTACTCCCACCCAAAAGCAAGCCATAATGAGCCTTCTGTGAAGAAAGGAGTCTTATTTAGAGAAAGGGAAAGCCATAGATATCACTGTGCACCAGCTGGGGTGGTGCTGTCCTTACCAGTTCCTTGTCCCTGCACCCAAGTACTCTTCTAGCATTTCTCCCTGGGCCCTCTCTGCCCCTCCTGAGCCCTTCTTCTGCAGTGTCTACACAAGGTTTCAGACTGAATGGATCTCCCTTATCCCTCTGATTTGCTAGTGTGTCCCCAGTGGGGGCACTCTGTACCAAAGCAGGAACTCAGCAGGAGCTCAGCACTGTTTGTGGGATGAATCAGAAACAGAATTATTCATCTCCTCGTGGCTTTTATGTCCACTTCTGCTGAGTGGGGCCATCACTTCCCAGAGAGACCTGCTCTTTTCCTCCTGGGTGTCATTTTTCTTCCTCTGGGAGACTAACTTTGGTTTCTGCGGTTAACAATCATAGAAAACCCAATATAATTTTTTTTTTTTAAAGAAAGAAAAAATGCCCTCCTCTCCTAGAGGTCATCTATGTCAGGCCCTTGGCTGAAAGACAGGGTCAATCATCCTAATTTTCTCTGCACTCAGGTGAGCACATCTGACTTTGTGGAGACTGAGTGGTCTTCCCAGCTCTGAGGCTGGCCATCCCTGGGCTCCTCCATTCCTTAGCCTAGAGACCCCTTCTTTTAGTTTCTTTTGGTTCCTTTGATCTTTTCACTCAATATGCAGATGAAGGAGAGGGGCCTAAGGAACAAAGCCTCTCCAGCTGCCCGATGGATTATTCTGGAATTAGTCTGCTGCTGTCAATTTTATTTGGTGATCCCAGCTGGATCTCCAAATTATACCTGTAATTTGGTGCACTCCATGTATTATAGTCTGTCAGAGAAATCCTATAATTATTTTTTAAGTGACAAAGTTTTAAGGAATAGCTAAATAAATGTAGCTAAATTTAGAGCACTGTCTCTTTACAATGGAATGTGGCAGGAGGTAGAGATATGATCAGTGGCTGCTAGAAGGAGAATTTTGTTACTATCCAAAAGGTGGCAGCAAAAATTACCTCAATTAACTTAACAAGAAGGCCGTCCTCCTTTGCCAGCCGGCCCAGGAGCCCTGGCACACACCTTTTCCCTTTTCTGCCAGAATTCTGTGCCTCCCGCACCAAGCTGTCCCCAGCTCCATCTGCTGCTCCTGTCTGAAGCTGATGCCCGGGCCCCAGTCACGTCCTGCCTTCTCCCTGAGAGCCTCCAGCTCAGCGTTCCAGATCAGGGTCAGGAGTTCACACCTCAAAGAAATCTCAGCACAGATCATTGCTTAAGGGGGAAGGAGGCCAGAGAAATAAGGGCAGGGCCTGTTTCTGTCCCGTACAGACTCCATGGAAAATGAGAGAGTTTCTACAAACCCAAAATGTAGGATCTCGGGAGAAACTTGTGACATACCTCATCAATCTATTCATCAGAGCTTTTTGAGAATCTACTCTATGTTAGATGTTCTTGGATGACATAGATGCATGAATGGGTTAATGAAATATTTGTCTGGCTCTTACTATGTGCTCTGTACCCTTCTAGCTTCTGGGTTTACAGCAGTGAACAAAGCAGAGGGCCCTGCCTACATGTAGCTCACATTCTAAGGAGGGTAAGACAATAAACAGGACAAACAGGGAAAATAGATGTTTGGGTGGATTGTGGTAAGTGCTAAGGGGACAGAAAAAGTGGGATAAAGGAGATAAGGAATGACAGAGGGGCTGCTACAGTTTTAGACAGAGCAGCCAGCTGGCCTTGCTGAGAAGACCACTAAATGGGGAGAGGTAAGTGGGGAAGCAGCCCTGATGTGTATGTGGGGCACACATTCCAGGCAGAGGGGGTGACAAGTGACAAGACCCTGAGGTGGGAAATGTTAAGAGGGCCATTGGATACATGGCAGGAGTATTATGTATCCCTGTTTGAGGGGGTCAGGAGATATTGGAGAAGAGAGACATGTGTAAAAATAATTACTATGGGGAGTGGCCAAGACCGCAGAGCAGCATGGAAGTTCACTGCTTCTCTTGTCCCTGAAATGCAGCAAGATCAGCACCAAACCATCTTGCACACCTGGAAAATTGATCTGAGGACTAACACAACAATCTGCTTAACTTGAGCCACAGACCTTGGCAGATACGTGGCACAGAGAGGTGAATTGGGAGAGAGAAGCTGCAGAGGGTAGGGAGCTTTTTTTGTTTCCAGAGAGAGGACGGAGACAGTGGGGAGAGTACAGGAAAAGCACCCCTTCCCTGAAAGCAGCTGGAGAGAAAGAGAAAGAGTGGAAACACCCACAAGGAACTGCAAGAAAGGGAGAGAGGAGAAAGGAGAGGGTTTCAATACCATTAAGGCTCTATAAACAGGGGAGTACAGAGTCAGAAACTCCACAGCTTGATACCTGGTGGTGTTCTGCTAGGAAGGGTGAATCCCTAGGAATAGACAGTATTGGCTGAGGGGGTCCTCTGGCTACATGAGGAGAGGCAGTTCCCCTGCTGGGAGGACATCTGGTAGAGGCTGTGCTGCCTCCCCACAGGCAAAGGTCCCAAAAAACTCCAGATTACAGCCATGTTTGCTGGTGTTAGAATGACACGAGGGTGCAGTGAAGTCTGGTGTCAGATGTGTATTGTGATTTACCATAGCCCCTGGACCACTGCTGCTACACAATCATGCAAAATTTTTCTGGGGCAGGCTGGCACTTGGCCACAATCTCTGGGCCTCTGTAGTGGCATGGTCGAATGAGCACTCCTGGAAACAGGACAGCACCCAGCCATTGCTCAGCGAGACCCTCCCCCATAGGGTTGGAGGAGCAGTTCAAGCTGCAGGGCCCTCAAAAGTGAGGGGTTTGGAAACACAGAACCCATCTGAGATAAAGTTCAGGAGGGAGGTGCCGCTTGGCAGGCTGATGGCTTGGTCACGGACAGTGTAGAAGCAGGGAGTGGACAGAAGGCAGAGACAAAGGAGAGCTGCTTGATTGCTGATTGGCGAGAGTACAGAGTTCTGATGCTAGAGACTGGGAAGCTGGGTGATGCCATTTTCACCTCTCCCACGCATGCGCATACATGCCTACATGAGCCACACAGATCTACCCCAGTAAGCTAAGCAACGCCACTTAGTGGAGAACGGAGCTGTTATACCAAGCCCCATCCAACTGTGCCAAGCAAGCCCTAGAGGACCACCACAAGTCTCTCCATCCTCTTAGTTTATGGACTATAAAGTGCTTCATAGTTTGGCTTCCGAGGAAAACTGGATGTAATTTCATTTGGATTTAATTCTGTTCACTGGTCCATCTATTCATTTTTTTTTTCTTTTCTTATTCTTGGATACAGAAAGAGAAAAAAATCTATTTTTATTTTCCATTTTTATAAAAATAATTTTCTTTAATTTTTCTTCTATATTTTTATTTTTTGTAAATTTTAAAGTCTATTTTACTTTCTTCATTTCATTTTATTCTATTTTATTGTATACATTTTTAAAATTTTAAACGTTTTCCTACTGTTTTCCCCATTTTTTCCTTTCCTTTTCTTCCCTTTTTTCTCTATTCTATCAAGCTTCTTTCAACAACTAGACCAAAACACACCTAGAATTTAGCTTCCTTTATTTTATTTTTTTGTGTTGTTTTAATTTTTTTATTTTATTTTTAATTTTATTAATTCTTTTTCTTCCTCCAAAATGATGAAGTAAAGGAATTCACGCCAAAAGAAAGAACAGGAAAAAATGACAGCCAGAGACTTAATCAACACGGATATAAGCAAGATATCTCAACAAGAATCTAGAATCATGATAATAAGAACACTAGCTGGGTTGAAAAAAGCATAGAATCCCTTTCTGTGCAGATAAAAGAACTAAAATCTAGTCAGGACTAAATTAAAAATGCTATAACTGAGATGCAATCTCGAATGGATGCCACAGAGGCAAGGATGGATGAAGCAGAGCAGCATATCAGTGATACAGAAGACAAACTTATACAGAATAATAAAGCAGAAAAAGGGAGGGAAACTAAGGCAAAAGAGCATAATATAAGAATTAGAGAACTCAGTGGCTCATTAAAAAGGAATAACATCCGAATCATAGGGGTCACAGAATAAGAAGAGAGATAAAAAGGGGTAGAAGGTTTATGTGATCAAATCATAGCAGAAAACTTTCTTAACCTGAAGAAAGACACAGACATCAAAATCCATGAAGCACAGAGAACTCCCATGAGATTCAACAAAAACCAGCCATCAACAGGGCATATCATAATCAAATTCAAAAATACACAATAAAGGAAAGAGTTATGAAAGCAGCAAGGGAAAAAAAAAAGTCCTTAAACTATGAGGGAAGGTCAGGTTCACAGCAGACCTATCCACAGAAACCTGGCAGGCTAGAAAGGAGTGGCAAGATATATTCAACATGCTGAATTGGAAAAAATATGCAGCCAAGAATTCTTTAGAAGGAGTGATAAAGAGTTTCCCAGAAAAACAAAAACTAAAGGAGTTCATAACTACTAAACCAGCCCTGCAAGAAATTTTAAGGAGTACTCTCTGAGGAGAGAAAAGAGAAAACAAAACAAAAAAGACCAAAAGTAACAAAGACTAGAAAGGGCCAGAGAACACACCAGAAATTCCAACTCTATGGGCAACATAATGGCAATAAGTTCATATCTTTCACTCACTCTAAATGTCAATGGACTAAATGCTCCAATCAAAAGACATAGGGTAACAGAATGGATAAGAAAACAAGATCCATCTATATGCTGTTTACAAAAGACCCATTTTAGAACTAAAGTCACCTTCAGATTGAAAGTAAGGGGATGGAGAACCATCTGTCATGGCAAAGAAAAGCTGGAATAGCCATACTTATATCGTACCATCTAGATTTTAAAATAAAGACTGTAACAAGAGATGAAGAAGGGCATTATATCATAATTAAGGGGTCTATCCACCAAGAAGATCTAACAATTATAAACATTTATGTTGCCAACATGAAATACCCAAATATATAAGTCAATTAATCACAAACATAAAGAAATTCATTGACAATAATACCATAATAGTAGGGGACCCAACACCTCACTTACAACAATGAACAGATCATCTAAGCAGAAAACAAGGAAACAATGACCTTGAATGACATACTGGACAGGATGGACTTAACAGATATATTCAGAACATTTCGTCTTAAAGCAGCAGAATACACATTCTTCTCAAGTGCACATGGAACATTCTCCAGAATAGATCACATACTGGGACACAAATCAGCCCTCAAGAAGTATAAAAAGATTGAGATCATACTGTGCATGTTTTCAGACCACAATGCTCTGAAACTCGAAATCAACCACAAGAAAAAAATTGGAAAGACAACAAATACCTAGAGACTAAAGAATGTCCTACTAAAGAATGAATAGGTTAACCAAGAAGTTAAAGAGGAAATTAAAAAGTACATGGAATCCAGTGAATAAGATAACACCACAGCCCAAAACCTCTGGGATGCAGCAAAGGCGGTCATAAGAGGGGAGTATATGGCAATCCAGGCCTTCCTAAAGAAGGAAGAAAGGTCTCAGATATACAACCTCACCTTACATCTTAAAGGGCTGAAAGAAGAACTAGCAAATAAAATCCCAAACCAGCAGAAGATGGGAAATAATAAAGATTAGAGTGGAAACCAATGCTGATGAAAAACAAACAAGAAAACAGTAGAACAAATCAATGAAACCAGGAGCTGGTTCTTTGAAAGAATTAACAAAATTGATAAACCCCTAGCCAGTTTGATCAAAAAGAAAAAAGAAAGAACCCAAATAAATAAAATCAAGAATTAAAGAGCAGAGATCACAACCAACACTGCAGAAATACAAACAATAAAAGAGAATATTATGAGCAATTATATGCCAATAAATTGGGCAATCTGGAAGAAATGGAAAAATTCCTAGAAACATAAACTACCAAAACTGAAACAGGAAGAAATAGAAAATTTGAACAGACCCATAACCAGTAAATAAATCAAATTAGTAATCAAAAATCTCCCAAAAAGCAAGAGTTCAGAGCTAGATGGCTTTTCAGGAGTATCCTACCAAATATTAAAGAGTTAACACCTATTCTTTGGAAGTTGTTCCAAAAAAATAGAAATGGAAGGAAAACTTCCAAACTCATTCTCTGAGGCCAGCATTACCTTGATTCCAAAATCAAAGACCCCATTAAAAAGGAGAACTACAGACCAATTTCCCTGATGAACATGGATGCAAAAATTCTCAACAAGATACTAGCCAACTGGATCCAAAAATACATTAAAAGAATTGTTCACCATGATCAAGTGGGATTTATACCTGGGATGCAGGGCTAGTTCAATATCCACAAGTCAATCAATGTGATATATCATACTAGCCAACCGGATCCAACAATACATTAAAAGAATTGTTCACCATGATCAAGTGGGATTTATACCTGGGATGCAGGGCTGGTTCAATATCCACAAGTCAATCAATGTGATATATCACATTAATAAAAGAAAGGACAAGAACCACATGACCCTCTCAATAGATGCAGAAAAAGAATTTGACAAAATACAGCATCCTTTTTTGATAAAAACCCTGAAGAAAGTAGGGATAGAAGTATCATACCTCAAGATCACAAAGGCCATATACGACAGACCAACTGCTAATATCATCCTCAAGGGGGAAAAACTGAGAGATTTCCCCCTAAGGTCAGGAACATGACAGGGATGTCCACTGTTGCCACTGTTATTCAGCATAGTATTGGAAGTCCTAGTCTCAGCAATCAGACAACACTAAGGAATATAAAGCATCCAAAATGGCAAGGAGGAAGTCAAACTTTCACTCTTCGCAGACGACATGATACTTTATATGGAAAACTCAAATGATTCCACCGAAAAACTATGAGAACTGATCCATGAATTCAGCAAAGTCGTAGCATATAAAATAAATGCACAGAAATTGGTTGCATTTCTATACACCAATAATGAAGCAACAGAGAGAAATCAAGGAATTGATCACATTTACAATTGCACCAAAACCATATATACCTAGAAATAAACCTAACCAAAGAGGTGAAAAATCTATACATTGAAAACTATAGAAAGCTAATGAAAGAAATTGAAGAAGACAAAAAAAAAAAAAAGGAAAAATATTCCATGCTCATGGATTAGAAGAACAAACATTGTTAAAATGTCGATACTACCCAAAGCAGTCAACATATTTAATGCAATCCCTATCAAAATATCACCAGCATTCTCCACAGAGCTAGAAAAAACAATCCTAAAATTTGTATGGAACCAGAAAAGACCCCAAAGAGTCAAAGCAATCCTGAAAAAGAAAAACAAAGTTGGAGACATCACAATCCTTGACTTCAACATGTATTACAAAGCTCTAATCATCAAGACAATATGTACTGGTACAAAAACAGATACTCAGATCAATGGAACAGAATAGAGACCCCAGAAATGGACCCACAGATGTATGGCCAACTAATCTTTGACAAAGCAGGAAAGAATATCCAATGGAATAAAGACAGTCTCTTTAGCAAATGGTGTTGGGAAAACTGGACAGCAACATGCAGAAAAATGAACCTGGACCACTTTCTTACACCATACACAAAAGTAAACTCAAAATGAATGAAAGACCTACATGTAAAACAGGAAGCCATCAAAATCCTCTAGGAGAAAGCAAACAAAAACCCCTTTGACCTCGGCCTCAGTAACTTCTTACTCAACACATCTCTGAAGGCAAGGGAAACAAAAGCAAAAATGAACTATTGGGACCTTATCAGGATAAAAACCTTCTGCATTAGCAAAGGAAACAATCAGCAAAACTAAAAGGCAGCCAACAGAATGGGAGAAGATATTTGCAAATGCCGTATCAGATAAAGGGTTAGTATCCAAAATCTATAAAGAACTTATCAAACTCAACACGTAAAAAACAATCCAGTGAAGAAATGGGCAAAGACATGAATAGACACTTTTCCAAAGAAGACATCCAGATGGCTAACAGACACATGAAAAGATGCTCAACATCACTCATCATCAGGGAAACACAAATCAAAACCACAATGAGATACCACCTTACACCTGTCAGAATGGCTAAAATTAACAACTCGGGCAACAACACATGTTGGTGAGGATGCAGAGAAAGGGGAACAGTTTTGCACTGTTGGTGGGAATGCAAACTAGTGCAGCCACTCTGGAAAACAGTATTTAAACATATACTATTTAATATATACACATATATATACACATATATATGTACACATATATACACATATATATACACACACATATGTGTGTGTATATATATGTATATATGTGTGTGTATATGTATACACATATACACACACATATACACACACACATATACATATATATACACACACACGCACACATATACATATATATAATGAAGTATTACTCAGCAATCAAAAAGGATAGAGTCTTGCCATTTGCAACAATATGGATGGAACTAGAGGGTATTATGCTAAGCAAAATTAGAGAAAGACAAATATCATATGACTTCACTCATATGAGGACTTTAACATACAAAACAGATGAACATAAGGGAAAGGAAGCAAAAATAATATAAAAACAGAGAGTCGGGCAAAACACAAGAGACTCTTAAATATAGAGGACAAACTAAGGGTTACTGGAGGGGTTGTGGGTGGGGGGATGGCTAAATGGGCAAGGGGCATTAAGGAAGACACTTGTTGGGATGAGGACTGGGTATTATATGTAGGGGATGAGTCACTGGATTCTACTCCTGAAATCATTATTGCACTAAATGCTAACTAACTTGGGTGTAAGTTAAAAAATTAATAAAAAATTAAAAAATACTATTAACGTTCACTGTAGTTGTTTAGAACAGGAATCTGCAAGCTGTGTGTTTTTGTACAGCCTGTGAGCTAGGAATGGTTTTTATGTTTTTAAATGGTTGCAGGGGGCATGGAATCAAAAGAAGACTTTTTCATAACACATGAAACAAAATTCAAAATCTAGAGTCTATAAGGTTTATTGGAACATAGCAATGTCCATTCATTTATTTATTGTCTATGGCTGCTTTTGCATACAATGGCAGAGCTGGGTAGTTATGACAGAGAATGTGTGGACCATAAAACCTAAAATATTGTCTACCTGGCCCTCTCCAGAAAACATTCACCAACTCCAGGTCTAGGTGGTAGGGGAGAGTGGATAACCCTGGCTGTGGGGTCAGGAGCTCCTGATTCCACTTGCCCTCCACTTGGTGGTTGCATGACTTTGGGAAAATGGTCCATCCACTTGGAAACTTTTTTCTCATTTCTAAGGGGGAGACCAAAGTATGACCTTTTTAGGATAGCAGTGAGAATCAAAAGAAATAAAGAACATGAAAGCCATAGCAAGTACTCAACATTCACAGCCATCAGAATGATTGTACACAGTAGAGCATGAAGGTAGCACAGAGGGATGTTATGTGTCCCCCAGTGTCATATGTTAAAGCCCTAACCCCGCAGTGTGATAGTATTTGTAGGTGGGGCCTTTGGGAGGCAGTTAGGGTTAAATGAGGCCACGAGGGTGGGGCCCTTGGGATGGGATTTGCACCCTAATAACAAGAGACACAAGAGGGCTTGCTAGCTCTCTCTCTCCACCAGGTGAAGAGGCAGTGATAAGGCAAGCTGGGAAGAGAGTAGTCCTCACCAGAACCCCACCAGGCCAGCAGTTTGAGTTTGGACTCAAGCCTCCAGAACTGTGAGGAAAAAATATCTGCTAAGTCACCCAGTCTGTGGTAAGATTTTATGGCAGCCCAAGCTGACTGAGACATAGGAGGAGAACTGAACTGACATCTTGAGCATACATAGAATTTCCACAGGTGGGGAAGGAGAGAAAAGGCCCCCTTGGCAGAGGAACAATATACGTTAAAGCAATGGTGCTAGGAGTGCATGGGGTGCTTATGGAACAGAGAAAGCTCCTTCCACGTGGGCACAGACTGCACAGTGATAGAGGTGGGAGAAGATGGTTGGATTTGGTGGAGCTGAGGCCACAGAGGCACATTTGTGAGGGGCCTTGTATCCCACTCTCAGAGTAGGCTGATTTGTTATGTTTTGCCCATTTGATTTGTGAAATGTCCCTCTCTGCCTCCCTGAAGTCACCTTGGTGTAGGGGGTGAAAAGCCAGCTCACAGGAATACCATCTACTTCTCTTCATGGTAACAGGTCAGTGGGTAGTTCCTGGCTCCTTCTCTGGGGCTGACAGCCTGCTAATCAGGAGGTTAATCCATGGTGAATGAGAAAGACACAGCCCCACATCAGGGAGGAGTGAGGGTTATGAGAAATAGGGACTTTTTTAAAAGAAAAGAATACATAGTGCTGAGAAAAAGTATAATCTGGTGTAACATGGTCACTTAAGACTTTTTGCTAAGGATGTTGGAAAGTTTGGGAAGGGCTTTAAATGATGGAGCTCAAGGAGAAGAGGCTGTCGCTGTATTCCATGGAAGAGATAGCAGCAGCTTAGTCCAAGAACGTGACCGTGGAAATGACAGAGGACCAGCTGAGAAAAATGGAGTAGAAGGAGTTCTCAGGGCATGGTGATCAGGTGCGGAGGACAAGGGGAAGGCAGACACATAGGCCATGAGCAGACACCTGCTTGTGCGTGGATACTGGCTTGGCTCACTGGGATGGAGCAAGAGAGAGAATACAGGCTTCAGGGGGGTCAGTATGCATTGGGGATCAAACATTCAGTAGAGCAGATGTTGAGTAGATCATACCTGTGGCGTAATCCAAATGATGGGGGACCGGTGTCTGGAGCTATTTGCTTATCTCAGTGTGAAGTTCAGGAGAGAGACCAGGGCTGGAGCTAGGAATCAGGGAGTCATCACTAAATGGATGGTGGCTACCGCCCTGCCGTGGCTGAGATCACAGAGGGAGGGAGTCTGTTTGCCCATGGGCTGTCCCCCATCTGGTGGGATCACACCTGGCCTCAGAATTAAACCTCTTGTAATATGCTGCCTTTTGAGAATAAACACACATGCAAACAAACAAATGCTTCCATTCCTGATGACTCAAGTGGCATGTGTCTGGCCCTGATTGTGCAGACAGTTTTGTAGGAAGTTGCCAACACAATGAACCATCTGAAGCCTCTAATGAAGCAATTATAGTATGTGGAATGAACAATCAATCAACTGTAAACTCAGTGGTGAGAATTTTATAGAGATTGAGGGTAGATAACAGGCTCACTGCGGTTATGTCCAAGAGTAACTTGATCCCTTAGTGGAGATAATGTGTATGTAATGGTGGAACCTCTCCATCCCCGCCCACAACAGACACAAAGCAAACAGTTCCTGTAAAAAGACCACCACTGCCCACCAATCAGCTCTCAAAAGTGTCTTGCTATCACCAAGAAAATTGTTCCATGTTTTGGGAGTTTGTGGTTAATAAAGACCTCTTACCTTGTGGGATATCCACAGGTAATACATTTCACTACTCCACTCTTCCTGTTTGATTCTTAAATGTATACCGACTATGTTAACAGAGAGGTCCACTCCATAGCAGTGATTGTAGTATCATCATTTCCATTGCTCGGTGGCAGTTCTGAACACGTATTACCTCTAATCCTCACAGTAAGCCTGTAGAATAGGTATTATTGGGCTTAATTTTTAATGAAGAAAGAGAGACTCACAGTTTAAATGATCTGTCCTGTGTCACAGAGCTGAGATGGGGCAGAGCTAGATAAATCCAGGTGTGCCTGCCCACAGAACGCTCCCACTTCTCCATGGTCTGCCGCCTTTCCATCCGTCTGAACCTCTTGAGTTACCTCCCCTCTGTTCAAGTCCATTCTCTTCATTGCGGGTGTTAGAAGATGCTTGTTGACATCACCAGTGTCCTAGGTTTACCTTCAAAAGTCCTCCTATGAGAGACTTAAGATGTTTGGAGAGGACAGCCACACCCTCTTCATTATTCTCCCCTCTGGAGTAAACACTTCCAAGTATCTTCAGCCTTGTCCCATGTGACATGGAGGGGCAGCTGCTGCTGGCTACCTTTCTAACAGCCATCCCCTGTCTGCCCTAACTTCCTTGCCAGAAGCTCACCCTCCACTGTAAAAACCACAAAGGCCAGAAACTCACTCCCCCAGCTGTGCACACTGAGAGTGGATTTTGGAGTAGGGGATTGGGGAATTGGAGAGGCAGAGAGGTAAGTGTGGTGGAAAAGAAACACCTGGGTTCCTATCCTGACTTCACTAGCTGCAGTTAAATTATTCAAACTCTCTGGGGCTTCAATTTCTTCATCTTTAAAATGGGATGACCATAGTTATCACAGGGGTGTTCTGAACGAGAATCATATCAAGCATATAAACACTCCGCGTAGAGCTAGACACAGAGAAGTTACATAATAAAGGGATGTTACTATTTTTATTGCTATTACTAAAGATGAAGCTGCTGTTCTTCATTGACTTTTATTTACTTCATCAGGTGTAGCGCATGAGGTTCACGTGTGGATTAGATGAAGGGGCATTAACATCCTGATGTTTATGAATGTATATGATGCTCCCCCCACCAAAAAACAAACCAAAACAACTTAGCAGTAATACTTGTGTGCATATTCATGATTCGTTGACTCTTCATTTGTGAGTGTCAAGGAAAAGCATTAGCTCAACCACAGGTGCCAGCCTTTGTCTCAGGCGAGGAATTCCCTTAACTTAGGAAAATAATTAGATAAATTAATTGTTTAGCCCTTCTTTCAAGAAGCTTACAGCCATTGAAAGCCAAGGATATGCAGTTAATTTGTTTTAATTTTTTTAATGTCTTACTTATTTTTGAGACAGAGCATGAGCAGGGGAGGGGCAGAGAGAGAGGGAGACACAGAATCCAAAGAAGGCTCCAGGCTCTGAGCTGTCAGCACAAAGCCCGACGCGGGGCTTGAACTCACAAACCGCGAGATCACGACCTGAGCCAAAGTCGGATGCTTAACCGACTGAGCCACCCAGGTGCCCCTGCAGTTGAATTTTTTAAAAGGTGCGTTTTCACAGGGTCAGTGTGATGGATAATGGATATTAAGTTTCTAGAATATTGCTCTAATGAAGTAACAAAGTTGGGAGACTTTTGAGATGTGAATCATCGGGTATTCTTTAAAGCATAGGTTCTCAAACTTGTGCATATTCAGAATCATCTGGACTGTGCAGTGAAAATGCAATTGTATCAGGCATCTCAACATTCCCAAGATGGTGCCTTATTCTTTCCTCGTGTTGCTGGTATCATTCTCATTTCTGGAGCACCCAGCCCTCCCTTAGGTGAGAAACCAAAGCTCAGATGTGGATTTATTCTTGCACCTTATGTGATTCCTATGTTTTTCAGGACAATTGAGTGTATATGCCAGAAATCAAAAGCAAACTAGCTTAGACAAGAGAGACTTTATTGGCCAAAGTAACTGAAAGGGATCTTCTAGCCTATAATGCCAACAGAGATCTTTCTCTCTTTCCTATATCCATCCATACGTATACTCCTATTTCTCTCTCTATTCTTCCCCATAGACATACACACACATATTTATTTTTGTAAAGAGATATATATGTCGATATGCATATGCATATACACAAATATACACACACATCTATATATACATGTACATTTATATATATGCACACAACAGATTCCTGTATATCAGTTCTGCTATCTTCCAAGTATTTCTAATTATCCCCCCCTTCTGGGAACATGGATGATTTACATTTCCTGGACCACTTGTGATGGGGTAGGGTCACAGAAATAGTTCTGGCTAATGAGTTGTATGCAGAGGTGATATGTGTCACTTCTGGGCTAGAACATTTAATTGGCAGCACATGACCATTCCATGATTTTTTTTCCTCTTCTATGGTGACCAACAAAATTTGAATTAGAATCTACTTAGTCCCACATAAGGGGAGGGAACTTGAACTGATCTTTCAGCTGACCCAGTGGACTAGAACTTTGAACAAAACATAAGCCTTTGCGGGGCGCCTGGGTGGCTCAGTTGGTTGGGCGGCCGACTTCGGCTCAGGTCATGATCTCGTGGTCCGTGAGTTCGAGCCCCGCGTCGGGCTCTGTGCTGACAGCTCAGAGCCTGGAGCCTGTTTTGGATTCTGTGTCTCCCTCTCTCTGACCCTCCCCCATTCATGCTCTGTCTCTCTCTATCTCAAAAATAAATAAACGTTAAAAAAAATAAAAAAAAAACATAAGCCTTTGCTATTGGCTACTAAGGTTTAGAAGTTGTTAGCGCAGCGTAGCCTGGTTAATCCTAATGAACACAGAAGACCTCCAGCAACTCCATGTTTGTATGGCCGTGTCCAGTTCATGATCTCAGGAGAGAGAGCAACCCTCTCTTTCTCTGTGCCCTTATAGCCAGTCTCATAGAGAGACCTTCTTTTGGTCGTGTCCTATCCTTGTATCAATCATGGAAGATAGAAAGATGGCCAGGCTATGATACTGTTGGCCAGGTCTGGACTATGTGACTTACTTCTGGACAGTAGAGAAGCACTATAATTAATGGTTCTGCTGGTACTTCAATGATGGGGAAGAGGCAGTTTTCAAACAGAATGAGGGAGGAGGCAGAGGATACAACCACAGGGACTATGATCCCTGGACATGGCTGAGGGTATTTTCTTCCTCTTCCTCTTTCCTTTCTTTCTTTGTCTCTCTCTCTCTCTCTGTTTCTCTTTCTTTCTCTCCCTCTTTCTATTCTTCGTATACACCTCTATTGTTCATTATATTATGTTGTATTTTGTTTCCATGGCTGAGCCCCTACCTCACCTCCCATCCAAGACAGTGAATTTACTGACTTCAGAAACAATGTCATATCTTCCTTAGTGACCACAGGACCCAATACAGGACTTGGCCCTTTCACGGGAACTCAATAATTATAGAGTGCATAAAATGAATGCAAAAGGCTATTTAAGAAAAGACAGGACAAGAATGAAGAAGTACATTTCATTTCTTCTGCTACTGGGAGATCAAACATCAAACAGCATGGAGTATATTGACACAAAATCTTCCAGGATAGTCCAAAAAAATATTTAATTCTCATTCTCCCTAGAAAACCCTTTAACAAATGCAACCAAACACCTGGGAACAAGAGATCTGCCACTGCATCATCCATTTGCTTTCAAAATGGAAACCCTAGACAGATTCCCTCGCCTGCAATTATCCAGGTGGAACACAGACAAGTTAATATCAACAGCTCATCTTGGTGCCTACGCTGTCCCCAGAATCCAGAGAAAGGTATTCTTCCCTTTAATCCTCTGTGGCAGGACAGATGGCACTTACAACCCAGGCTAGCACCTGGGAAATGTTTTTCACGCTACCAATTAAGACACTTTTCCTCTGCTGTGTCCGTCACTTGCACCTGTAGGACAACTGGTCGCCTCGCCAGGAGCATACTCCATCTGATCACTCCCTTGTCCACTGGGGCTCTTCGCGACAGATTCCAAAAGTGTTGCAAAGGAAAAAAGTGAGAGTTGCACCTGAGCTGGAGATTTCCTGGCACATTCATGGAGGGCCTAGCAATTTTTTAAAAAAAATTTCATCCTGTTGACAATCACTCTAAACCTACTATATACCAATAGACAACAGAGGGAAAATAAAAGATCAGTAAGACTCCACCCTTGGGGAGCTCATAGTCTAGTGGGATGATGGATAATAAACAACTCAGTAAAATTCAGTGTGAAAATGCTCTAAGTAGAGCTGCTTCAAGGTACAGATGATACAGAGAAGCAAAGGATCACTAATTTTGAGGAAGGGCCAAAACAAAGTCTCAGAGAGGTCGTATGTGTTAGTCTGCATTTATAGAAAAATATTAACTCACATTTTCCTGGTACAATTTGGTTTTCAAAGCATTTTCACATATTTATCTCATTTTATTCCTCCACTACCTACCTATAGGAAGAGATTCCTCTTCTTCCCTACCACCATGTAAGGAGTTATGGCTTGGATAGGCTATGAGACTTACTCAAAATGGCCAAAAAAGGGAAGAGCAGAACTCAAAACTTGTTTCTTTTTTCTTTCAGAGTTTATTTTTTTCTTTTAGAGTTGAACTTATTCTGAATTGAACCGGGCTCTTAGCTGCAAGCAAAAGTTAGAAATACAACAGCAAAAAAACCCAAAAAAAACAAAAAAAAAACCCAAAAAACCTCTAGCATGAGACTTGGGTGCTATGTAAGGCAGAATACCACTGCCCAACCGGGCCCAGCACTGGCCTGGTGAAGGCACCAGTGCAGCCTTCGTGCCATCAGGTGCCATAGCTTGCACATCCGAAGCCACCAACATGCTTTGTGATGTCTCTGGGACTTCTTCCCAGATGCTTCTAGAAACTCAGTAGAGTAGACCTGCCCACTGGCAGGTAGTTTTTCCATGATCCCTGCTTCTTGGGTTCTTAATTTCTAGTGGAGTCTGAAGTCAGTGCACTGATTGACAGAGTCCCCATCAGTCCCCTAAATGCAGGGAAGGCCAGGGAGGCAAGCACCTGATACTTTCAGTGTTGTGGGAATTGGACACAACTTCACAAGTTTGGTAATTCTCAAGTATGAGAAAGATTGTGAAACCAACACTTAGCAGCACTATATTTCCTTCACCATTACTTATCAGTAATGGCTGATTTCCCTGCTTTAAAAACTATGTTTATTCTGTGAGGCTAGGTTTGTAACTCCCAAAGCCCTTTTGAACCCAGTATGAACAAGCAAAACCGCTCCTAACTGCCTCCTATGTTGTGCAGCATGACCATGGCTTCATCAGCACAATCATTCCAGAAACAGCTCACTTAATTATTGATCAAACACATTCATTTAGGTGTGTGGTTAAACCCTCTTCCCAGGATGACTGGCCAGGCCAGCTCTAGAGTTTAATCACTATGAGCCAGTGACTTTCACTTCTGACCACTGATTGGGAAAGTAGGAGAAAAGGTTCCTACTAATTTGTGAAATGAGAGATGTCTTCTCTACTGACAGGGAATAGAGCTGGCTCTGCTGTGAAAATGGGCTGCACAGGAAGCAACACACTATGTCAGGTCTGTAGTTCTTTGAGGTTAGTGATTCTCCAAGTGTGGTCTCCTGGACAGCAGAAACACCTGCAAACTTGTTAGATGTGGAAATACTTGGGACCCACCCCAGAACTACTGAACCAGAAATTCTGGGGGTGGAATGCAGTCATCGATGTTTTAATAAGCTTCCAGGAGACTCTGGGGCATGTTAAAGCTTGGGAAACACTGCTTTAGACCCAGGAGCTGCTTCTGACATGGGTACCAAGCTTTGGTTTCCTCATGGACTCTATGAGCTTTCAGCTGTCCTCAGTGGTCGGGATAGGAAATGAAGCAAGTTCATTTAAAGCAGCAAACCCGGGGCACCTGGGTGGCGCAGTCGGTTAAGCGTCCGACTTCAGCCAGGTCACGATCTCGCGGTCCCTGAGTTCGAGCCCCGCGTCGGGCTCTGGGCTGATGGCTCAGAGCCTGGAGCCTGTTTCCGATTCTGTGTCTCCCTCTCTCTCTGCCCCTCCCCCGTTCATGCTCTGTCTCTCTCTGTCCCAAAAATAAATAAACGTTAAAGCAGCAAACCCATCCCTGATCATCCTTGTAGGTAGGTCTTCTCTGAAAAAGATCAGCCTCACAGAAACCTATGATGATTGGCCACTTCAACAAAGTAATTATGTAACTGTACTCCTTCATATCCATTATCTCTTTCTTCCCACATTATAGCCCTGGAAGGGAAGTTGTTTTCAGGATGAGGAAACAGGCTTAGGAAAGTTAACTGACTTGCCCAAGGTCACCTATCCAGAGTGGGAGAGCTAGTGGCCTCTAAACTATGCCAAGGCTAAGGGCATGACGGGGGACAATCTGGGGAGAGTTCTCCCACCACCGACCCGTAATTATTAGATCACAAGTACCTCAACTAATCACCTCCCTTCGCTGAAGAAATGTGTCTCTTTGACTTGGTGACATTCTCAAGAATTGTTCTTTTTGAGAAGCCTCTCTTCATAAATACAATTTCATACAAATCTCCCACTAGCTCTATGGCTTTGCAACAAAAGTGACCCAGTGTGTGAATGTGCCAGTGAAGCAGTCTATCGCAGGAGAGGAAAGCACAGAGTATGAAAATGGGATCAAGCAGCTACCAACCCCAGCTTAATCAGGTTGAGACACAAATGGAACCATTAACATTCCTGAGTTCTTGTGAAATGAGAGGCTATTTTTCAGGTATGGTTATATTTAGAGATAGGACATAGGAGGAGGCCATTAAGGTTAAATGAGGTCACAAGGGTGGGGCACTGATCGCATAAGATTGTGTCCTTATAAGAAGAGACCAGAGCGCTTGTTCTTTCTCTGTCCACACACACTGAGGAAAGGCCACACGAGGACACGGACGTCAACCATCCGCAAGCCAGAAAGAAAGCTCTCATTGGCCTTTTACTAGTGACTTCTTTTCCCTATGTCCAAACTGCTTGGCAGGGCAGGGACTAGAGGGTTGGGGGATGGGTTGGACGGTTGTTGGGTGAATTAGCACAGAGTACGATAAATTGAATACTTAATGGCATTAATGAGGACGCCTGATAAATTCATTTCATAACTCGGAAGACTTGAGGTCTGTATGCTATAGCTTCCTTGCAATTGACTAAAGCTGCATAACAAACCACCACAAAATTTAGCAGCTTAAGGCAGAAAATGATATTGATTCATACAATTCTTCAAAATGAGCCGGGCTCTGTGGAAAGTTCTTCTCCTGGTCTTACTGAGGGTCACTCATGTGGATGTTTTAAATTGCTGGTCAGTGGGGGTTTGGCTCAGCTGGGATGCTGGGATGGCTGGACCTCCTCTCTTTCCATATGATCTCAGAACCCCTCTTTCCATGTGGCTTTTCCACAGGTCTCCCCATCAGTGTTGCCAGACTCCTAGCATGGGGTCTCAGGGCTCAGCTGATAGATTTTCTAAAGGGTGATGCCCACAACTGGCACAGAATCACTTCTGCTGTCTGTTTGTTGAAGCATGTCACAGGAACAGCCCAGTTTCAAGGGAAGGGACTGAACAGAGTGTTTCACTGAGGGCCACCACTGTACCAGAACACTACAAACATTTTGCAGCCATCAGCCTACAGAGTAGGTAAGGGCTTTTTTTTTTTTTTTTTTTTTAATTTTTTTTTCAACGTTCATTCATTTTTTTTGGGACAGAGAGAGACAGAGCATGAACGGGGGAGGGGCAGAGAGAGAGGGAGACACAGAATCGGAAACAGGCTCCAGGCTCTGAGCCATCAGCCCAGAGCCCGACGCGGGGCTCGAACTCACGGACCGCGAGATCGCGACCTGGCTGAAGTCGGACGCTCAACCGACTGCGCCACCCAGGCGCCCCGGTAAGGGCTTTCTAATAGGACTGTCCACATGTGCTTCTGAGACTCCCTCTCTGATATTGCTTTATCAGTTCTAACTCCATCTTCTGAACCGTCTATCCTTTGAGATGTATTACAGCCCTACTCTTCTGAATGCTACTCTGTCACTTTCAGGTGACTTTGCATATCTCTTTGGGGAGAAAATTTATTTCCAACTTCCTGGTAGAACATCTTTTAGCTTTAAATGCTGACAGTTATGATTTTAGAGAGCTCTCACTCTTGCTGTGGCTTCACCTTCCATGTTTAGGTTTCAGAACCAGCACAGATGTGAGCTCCAACTGTTTTCAGTGGTATTTAGAAGACTACAGGTATTTGGCAAATAAGTTAAAATGAGATTTTAAGTTAACCCAAGTATTTTCCATGTTCCACACACACAAACCTCCATGTGTCTAATATACCATGGGAACCTTCTATCATTTCAGGCAGCAGCTAGGGCAGTCTAAACTCATTGCCTCAAGGAAGGGAGGCCACAGCCAAACAAAAGAGAACAAAGGCATCAATTCTCAATCTTGAGTTTCAAAAGAGCCTTTTCAAAGTCCTGGCAAAGAAAACAGGTTAATAGAAAAGGTTTTTGAGTTTCAAAAGCTTGGCTTTTCTCATGCCAAAAGCCATATGCTATGCTATTTACAATAGATTTGGGGAGAATGTGTGATGATATGTAAAAATATATAAACTATAAAGAAATATATAAAATTCCAAAATATAAAAATATATTAAAAATATTTTTAAAGTGAATAGTCTAGTTCTATAAAGTCTGTAGAGATTCCAGGAGCTGAGCTGAGAAGGGGGTGGGGGGTGGTTCTTAGGGGGAACAAGAGTTGCAATGAGTATTTCTGACAAGGGATGCTGAACATGGCTCAGCTAGCAAATGTTACCAGTTGGGTTCTCTGCAAGTAGACCTTGAGATGAAGTTTGAGGTGCAAAATGCTTATTAGGAATTAACATCTATGAAAGGCAGGGAAAGAAAGCAGGATTGGACAGAGGGAGAAGTTAAACTGAGAGGCAAGCCTTGGCCGGTAGGGAACTCTGGAGCAAATATTACTAAAGTTCTGTTGGGCGGAATGGTTGGACTTTATACTCTCCACCTTAGTCTTTGGTACAAGCTGCTTTGACAACAGCATGACCTTGCATCAGGTGCGAAGAGCAGGTGGGAGGAGCTGATAGCTGGACATGTTTGCTGATTCTACTCACTCCCTGCAGCTGGTCCTTCCATAAAGAAGGATCTGGGCAGCAGCCGTGGATCTCCAGGTCTACCACACTAAACCCTCTCCTCCTTGAGCCGGGAGACGATAGAACAGCTGGACAGGTTTGGAAAACGTGAAGAACATTCCATGCAGAACTCTCTTTAACCCAAGAGAGGTAGTATGGTGGGCTGGAAATAAAGAGAAAATGGCAGCAGGACACATAGAGAGCCCAGGATAGCTCATTCTGTCTTGCATGGTCCTGGATTGCCATAGAGGAGGGTCTGAGAATTCCCCGTGATCCGAAGAGGGTCAGATGCGGACTGCTTGGACCAATTGACACACCTAGAATGGACAGCGGTGAAGGGGAACTCTCTCAGCTGATAAAAGTGGGACTAACCCCCAAAATCACAAGAGATAAAGTTCTTTTTAGTATATTACAGCAAAGGCAGGTGACAGGTGAACCCAAATCACCCTCCCTTTTTTTCTGTCACTAGGATTCTATAAAGCCACTCCCCATCCCACTATCCCAATTGATTTAGAGAAACCCCAGGTCCTGAACAGAAGAAGGAGTGGAGAAACTCCAAACCTACTGAGTTTAAGCTTGAGGAGACAGAGAAACCCCCTACGTGATTGAGTTCATCTAGAATTAAATAGATTTGAGTTTCCTGCTACTAGACAACGTGGGGGTTCCAGATAGATACGAAGTTTAATTATGAGAGGAAATATTTTAAAAGCTACATTTTTGATTCACTTGTGCCATAGATTGAAAATCCATACTGCTATACAGATAGGAAATGATCAAAGAAGTAATCATTGCTTCTGTCGGTAGCAGAGGGAGAAATGTAAACCAGCGAAAAGAGCCAAGCTTGCTCTTGGCCAAGTGTGTGGTACAAGTGGGGACACTATCTTAAAAACCAGGCACTCAGACCCTGCTGGTATGGTGGATAATGGGAGGTGATTTCTGTAAATCTGATATATATATATATATATATATATATATATATATATATGTATATATATATATATATATTCAAGGCTTTAAATTATTTATGTTTTTGCCATCCTGCTTTTAGGTATCAGGCTTAACAAAGTAACCAGATATCACTGTGGCTGCTATTTGAGGACTAGAGAAAGAGAGAAATCAGTTAGGGCACTGGTTGTACATTGTCCCTAGCAACAAATGCTGATCTCTGGCACTTGAGTGATGGCAGTGGGGACGGGAGACACGTAGGAAATTGGGTGTTTTTTTTAGAGTTAAGACTTGTTGATGGACTAAATGCGTGTGACAGGTAAGGTGCGATGTTTAGTTTTTGGCTTAAGCACCTGGGTGGATAACAGTGGCCTTTACTAATGTGGAGAAGGTTAGAGACAGAAACAGTTTTTTGAGGAGAGGGTAGAAATCAAGAGGTTTCCTATAGCTCATCTGAGTTTCTGATGCTGTGAAATATCCACAAAGTTCTGTCTCTTTGACATCTAGGCCTGGAACTTGTTGGAGTGGACAGGGTGAGAAATATTAATTTGAGAATCATGAACATAAAGACAGCATTTAAAGCCATGAGACTGATGAGATCATTTGCTGAATGAGTTACTGAATATAAATAGAGTGAATCAAATGGATGATAGGACCATATGTGTAAGATTATTAGAGATTTTTATTTTCTTCTTTATTGTTTTCTGTATTTTTAAAGATGTTCACAATGAAAATATATTACTTAAAAATTTTGTTTTGATGTTTATTTATTTTTGAGAGAGAGAAAGACACACACACAATGTGAGTCGGGGAGGGGCAGAGAGAGAGTGAGGCACAGAATCCAAAGCAGGCTCCAGACTCTGTGCTGACAGCACAGAGCCCCACACAGGGCTCGAACTCATGGTCCATGAGATCATGACCTGAGCTAAGTCGAACACTTAAGCAACTGAACCATCCAGGCGACCCGAAAATATATTACGTTTATAATCAGAAAACAAGTAAAGTCACAATAAATCTGCTCCTGGCACTCTGAAACACAGCTATGCAGCTTCTTTGCTTCTTTTCTCAGAAAAAGCATTTCACCTCAGTTGGGCCTTAAAAATATTAATGTGCTTATTTAATTGGGAATCTTAGAGACAGTGTTTGCATGAAAATCAACATCCTCACCTCTTCTGCAGTGCAAATGAGCCACTCATTTTCTGCTCTCACCTAACCTGCATCTTGCTGCTGATTGAACCTGTGCCTAATTATGTGTTGCTCCTTGAGTTCTGGAGTATGTAATAGCAATGTTTATTTGCCAAGGTTGACAGTGATGACTAAGTCGTTTCCCTCTTCGTGTTTTTTTTTTTCCTTTTTTAAGTGAAAGAGAGAGTAACCCTGTCTGTCGTGCCCCCAACACAGCACGTTGATGAGGTTATCTCTGGTTAGTGAGAGCTGGGGCAGGAACTCAAGCATCGCAGGGTATTTTGTCATAAGCCCTAGTGAGAAGGAGTTTCTGTAAGTCATCTGGGATGAGGCAAAAGGGCCTCTTGGCCTGAATATTTATTCATTCAACTAACATTCAGCGCATCCCCACAATGCTCCTGGCCCTACCCTGAGCAATGACAGAGATAAATATGATCCTAGAATGTTAAGTCTAGTGATTCAGTTCGAGTCCCATTTGTTAAGGGTCATGATGAGGGAAGTGTGGG
This sequence comes from Leopardus geoffroyi, assembly GCF_018350155.1. Classification (NCBI taxonomy): domain Eukaryota; kingdom Metazoa; phylum Chordata; class Mammalia; order Carnivora; family Felidae; genus Leopardus; species Leopardus geoffroyi. Next base: position 68,309,454 of record NC_059342.1, on the reverse strand, counting down.
GCAATATGGAAACACATAACCTGGGGAGTGTGGTTCAGCGTCAAGGCTACCTGGAAAGGATAATAATAGCTAGCATTTGTCAAACTGCCAGGCACAGTTTTTCACACTTCATGTGGTTTGACTCATTCATTCTTCCAACAACCTGTGAAGAAGGTACCGTTATTATGCTCATTTTATGGGATAAAAACCTGAAGCACGGAGTGGTTAAACCTCAGCTGAGTAGCCAAGGGCAAGAGGAGTTAGGTTGAAGGTGGAGGGAAGAGTTCCAGGCAATTGGAGCAGTGTGTGGAAAGGCATGGTGCATTCATGGATAGTGCATGAGGAATGGCTGGGAGACTGACTACAGGATGTTTACTGTCACCGGCCTCTGTGGGGCAGGGGCCCGGAGGACAGAGCTAGAGGGGCTTGAGAGGCATTAAGAAAGGAAGCAACAAGGGCGCCTGGGTGGTTCAGTTGGCTAAGCGTCTGGCTTCTGCTCAGGTCACGATCTCACGGCTTGTGGGTTCAAGCCCCATATCAGGGCTCTGTGCTGACAGCTCAGAGCCTGGAGCTTGCTTTAGATTCTGTCTCCCTCTCTCTCTGCCCCTCTCCCACTCATGCTCTGTCTCTCAAAAATAAATAAAAATGTTAAAAAAAAATTTTTTTTTAAAAGAAAGGAAGCGACAGAATCAGATTTGCCTCTGGCTGCTTTGTGTGGCCTGGTGAGATGGGAGGAAACAGGACAGGAAGTGGTGGTAGCGGCCGCACTTGGATTCAAGCGGCAGGTGGACTCAAGGGGCGTCGTGCTGCGGACGACTGGGTCTGGGGAGGTGCCGAAGGGGAGGAGCTGGAGTGAGTGTCCAGACTTCTCCTTGGGTGGCTAGGTAAGAGGCAGTGTTTCCCGAGACCGGGAGCCCCAGGGGAGGACTGCACCTTGTGTGCACAGATGGTGCCTGAGGTTTGTTCTTTGAGGCACCTTGAGCCCGGGTCTCTGGGGAACAGAGAGAACAATGCCCAGGGAAGCAGTGAACAGTGAGTATATGGACGGAGACCCGAACCCGAGAACAAACAAGCCAATCAGCGGACTCCTCGATCTGTCTCTGAGCCGATGTCTGAATTTTTAAAACTTAAGGAGAGGGAGACCTTGAAAATCTTCATAAAAGCAAGGGATGGTAAATCGAAATTAATTGGATAGCACTTGTTATTTGTGATTTAATATGTGTTAAATGTCACGGATTTTTTTTTTTTTTTTTTTTTACTCTATTTTAGGAGAAGTTAAAAATACATCTTCACAAGACATTTCATAGGTTTGCTGCTGTTGTGGCCCCTACCTTCTCCCCAGTTCTCTGGAAGGTCTTTATTTCTCCAAACCGCAATTCTCCTACTCTGGCAGTTTCCATAAGCCCGATCTTTGAGGGAGGGGAGGCAGTGCTCTATATGTCTCTCTATACAATCTTTGTAATATGTATGTGACTAGGTACTTTTATCTCCACTTACACAGATGGGAAAACTGAGGTTTAGGGAGGTTCACTCCCCACTTAAGTTAGCGGACGAGGCAGTATTTAAACTGAGGCAGCCTAGCACACACAGCACTCTTAACCAGCGCTGCTATATTTATCCACCATCTACAGGCACGTTAATCAAATCCCAAGCTCCATGCCCTTCCTCATGCCCCGTGATGCCTCCAACATTTTGACATCCGGGTTAGCATCAGAAAGCCCATGGGGGTGGAGTATCCTCTCTGATGCAAATCTGAAAAGGCAGTGGGTGACTGTTGACCGTTGACCAGGACCCACAGGATTTAGATAAGGTTTTCCCCTTTTCCTCTCTTTGCCCTCTGACGACCTCTCTTCTGGCCCCAGTGCTATTCTTTACTCAGCATCTCCTCTTCCAAAGTGCCCAGCTGCCTTCAGGCTGGCGCCTTCAGGGACAGACGGACACAGAGAGGCAGGGATTCCCAACTGGACGGGCCACTGGGGGCCAAGAGTCCTGGGGAGACGTGGATGGGCCCAGGCCTGTAGCTGCAGTCTTCTAAACAGCCCCCTGGAGTAGACTCTCTCAGCTTCGGGGAAAGGTCAGAATTTCAATCTTGTGTTTTCACACATCTTAAATGGATTTCAGAGGCACTGGCACTGCCCTGCTCCTCTCTCTAAACAATGTGGTTAAGCTGCTGTAGCGTTGCTAGAGGCTGCATTCCTCCTGCATTGTGATGTGGTTTTTGGAAGTCATGCATGCAGTTAGCTAACCAAACTAAGCTGTTTCATTAATGGGAGCAAACTCAAGAGAGAAATCGTGAATAGGAACAAGGCGAGTTTGCTTTCCACCCCTAATTCAAAAAACCAGATAATTAAGTAGGCGGAGAAAGGAAGTATCCCTTCTGATTCCAAGAGCTGGCTCTCTCTGTCTCTCCATTTCCTTTCTTTATTAGGTGGTGATGGTGGTTGTGGGGTGTGTGTGTGTGTGTGTGTGTGTGTGTGTCGGGCGGCGGGGCGGTGGGGGGGGCATGGCAGTGGTGTGGGGATGGTGAGGGAATTCCTAGCAAAAGATCTATTACCCCAGACCCTTGGAGTCAGCTGTTTCTATCATGTTTTCTGTTCTGTTCCGCTTCCCTGTCCCCTCCACTCAGTTCTACCCCACCCTCAGTAGCAGCTCCAAATCTCCACCGGCCAACTCATCCCCCACCTGTCACTTTGGATCCCACCTCAAAGACAAGGCTCATCAGCATGAACTCAGTCCCCACCTACATCTTCCACCTATGGATGCACATGGAGACACGTTCCTCTCCTCTTCTCTGCCTAGGAGGAAGGAGTCCCTGTCTGCAAAGCTCACTGCTCTCCTGTGGCCTGACACCCAGTATGAATCTGCTTGCCAGTTACCCTGTTGCTATCATGGTTCCTTCCCTCGGTATAATAAACATGTCCAATTCGCTCGTATTCCAAGAAAACCTCTTCCCTCAAGCCTGCCTCTGGACCCATCTTCCCCACCCTTGGGGCTTGCTTTCACCACCACACATCTTAACAGTCTACCCACTTGTCAAAGCCACACATCTCCACCGCCGTCACCTCCGGTTCTGGCTTCTGCGTCTCCTACCCCGTGGCTGGTGGCCACTGATGCCAAATGTTCAGACCCAGTGGATCTACCCATCCATTTCCTATTCACATCTGAGCAAGACGGCAGGAGGATGGCCGAAGTGACCTCTAGAGGGGGGACTGCCAGTTCAGTCTTCTGATGTTTTTTTCAGAGAGCCGAGACTTTCAGACAAAGACATTTTTCATCTACCAGGCTGCATATTTTTACTTAGATATTTAAAAAAGCAATCTCAAGCTTTCCGAAAGAAAATGTAACATAGATGCCAAATCAGATGAGAACTAACACTTGGTATCAACAGGAATATATTTGAATTTAAAAAGGCTAGCTGCATCTGACAGCAGTGTGTCTCAGCTAAAGTCTAAGCTGGAGTGGGGGGGCGGGGAAGAGAAGATTCTTCAATAAATAAATGTTTATTGAGACAGGGGCAGGTGATAAGTAGAGTGACTCTATCATGTGACGCATAGAGAGTCAAGGAAGGCTTCACATCAGAAGTTACAGTTGGGCTGGGTCTTATAGGGCAGGTAATTTCTGGTAAATCCGAGTTCACTGAAGGCAGAGGGAACGGCATGTGCAGAGAGCAGGATGTTTGGAAAAGAACTGACATTTTCGGGGAATAATGAGCATGATACTTTGAAGCGTCTTACGGTCTCTAGGATCGAGTGCTGTCCTCTGTATCACAGCCCTGGGAGGGCTGCAATTGTAATTTTTGTTAAACTCAGGGCTGAAGACCCTCCAAATGTGTGTGAGGAACCAATTTCTTGCGTCCTTTCCTAAATCCAATGTGAGCTTTCAGATGGACAGAGGAAAGGTGTTCACAATCAAGGCCATCTTTCCCCAGGGTCAGGATCAACAGAGGTGGCTAATGGCCCAGCAAGCCCCAGCACCTCCTGCAGCACATCTTCCCCACGTTGCACCTCCGGCCTCACTATTCACGAACTGTCAGAAGAAAGGGGCTGCGTGTATCGTTCGTTGTCACACAGTGACCTCCACCAAATATTTGCTCGAAAATATTGGTTAAGTGCAGGGGTTAACAGGACCTGCATCTTGTGCTTTGCAAAGGATGGAAGGTTTCTGACCACTCCCCACCCCCACCCCCACCTGTTTCCGAAGGAACACTTCTATGAAGTTCCTGATTATGGTAGAGATTGTCAGCTCAGGTGGCCTTCCTGGGCACACAGGTAGACAAGACCACACACTTAACCCCTTTCTTGCGATTAAATGGGGCCACGTGACCAGGGAAGTGAGAAGTGATCGGTGCTACTTCCTGGAGGAGGCATTTGAGGAAGTTTATCAGCCAAAGATCTCAACAATGATCCTAGGATTCGTGTATTGAAAGGATAGCATCATCAGAAGAGTGTGGATTCCTGAGTCACCAGAAGGAAGCATACCTCACACTGACCCTCATGAGAACATGTGGAAGAATTACATCTCTATGGTTCCAAGGAGTTGCCCTGTTGCAGTCCTTACCATGATTAATGTATCAGTATATTCCACTTACTTTCCATAAAACAAAGTGGGAGTATGGCTTAGACATCAACTCAATATAGACACTGTTATTTGATGGAGGCCACAAGAGAACAGCTGTCAATGGACAAGTTCTACGTCACTTTCTCTCCTTTAGAAAAACACAAAGAAACTTCTCAGCTTGCAGTTTTGGAAAAGGTTGAGTATCTCTTGAGCATTTGAAAGTAAATGTGAATGTGAATGTGATTCTTGATTGATCTTTCATTTCCTTGCCTACCAGGAAGCTCTGAGCCAAATACATGGTTTATGTATGGCCTCTCAGAATGCATTTTTGTCAGTTCTCCACCATAATTACTTTGCTACTCAGTCCTCATTTTCCCTTTGGGTTCTGATTTATCCAAATTTCTGTTTTCTGTGTTTTATGCTCTTTTAAGTGTCTTAAAAACTCTCCTCTGTGGAAGGGATAAGGAGGACAAGGAAAGTTGAGAACCAAATTTTTAGAACGAGTTCTGGACAAATGATCTGTGAGCCTTTCTTCTCCTAACCCTGGTGAAGGCAGATCGTATAAATCAGCTGAGTTTAACAATCAGTGATGTTGGTTTTAATTTACTCTTCCAGTTTTCATGACTATTAATTTTTCCTTTGATTTATAACAGTGTAGCTCAAAGAATATGCTAATGATATTAATAATTACTGGTGTAAGATAGTTGGTGGCAGTAGTTTAAAATAACTATGCTCATAGATTCAGGGTCCCCAGATGACATTTATTCATTAGTACTTCCTCCTTCTCGAGCTTCATATAGCACTTTGATTCACATTTTTGGTGGAAAACCTTCCCTCCATAAAATTCCCCCAATTGGTGATAAATATCTGATGTAGAAATACTAACTTTAAAACTCCCAGCTCATACCTCACCTTACTATTACCTTTGCTTTCCACACCTGTGTAGACTCAGTGGCTTGAATTAGCTCTCCTGTGCATGCACTGAAAGACAACACTGTTATTATTCCCACATTTCTTATCTGTAAATGATCTACAACAGATGCACATAAACACATGTGAAAAAAATTCTTTATTAATTTCTCACATTTCATTACAAAATGTATGTTGCAAACAACTTGAATAACCTACTGGTGTGTTTTGTTGTTTTTTAAACCCTTGGCTTCAAGAACTCAGAATCTCCCTCTCTCCTATCAAGTATTGGGAAACACTGATTATTGGAGTCAACAGGTTCTCATTTTGCTATTTATCTTCTCTCAAGCTCTGAAAAAAAAATGTCCTCTGTATAAATTAAACAAAAAAATGTTGTAAATTCTATGTCATTACAGTCAACAGAATTATAATAATGCATCCAAAATGTGCGGCCACAAAATATCAGGTATATGTTTGAAAAAAGAAAAAAATGACATTCTAGCCTTGTTAAAAGGATAATGGTCCCATATTTTTATTAACAGGTTAGCAAAACAAAATCCAATGGATTACAATATTTACATGTTATTTGAAAAATAAAGTAGTGATAAAAGCATGTCACAATTATTTTCTGTTTTTTTCCTTTTTCTTTCTTTCTTTCCTTTTTTTTTTTTGCTTGATTTTTTTTTTGTTTTTTTTTTTTTGTTTTTGTTTTTTGTTTTTTTTCTTTGTTTTTTTTTTTTGTTTTTTGTTTTTTTTTTTTTTTTGGTAACCATACAAACACCCAATCCAGGTATGGAACTGTTTAATACATTTGAAATGAGGCCAATTAAAAACAAATATGGACACAAAATGTTATCTTTGTCTAGATCACACTTTCCCCATTGTCTGGTTTCCACATGATGGCCCCCATCCCTAAAAAAAAAAAAATTAAATTAAAAGAAACTCCCTACAAATAAAACTTTTTAACAGCAAGAAAATAAAAGAAGAACATGCTTTTCAAGTAAGCACCTATTCCACAAATGCAATATCTTTCCATGGATTTTATTTGAAGCTGTGTGGGACACTGTCATCTCAGGATTCCCTGCCCCTTTCTTCCCTCCCCCTCCCACAACCCTTCCAAGTAAAAAAACAAAAAAACAAAAAAACAAAAAAACAAAACATGAAAACCAAAGGACTCACACACACGCATACACACGAGCACACATACATCCAAGCACACATGCACACAGGCTTCTATAACCTAGGCTTCAAGGAAAGTTCTTTTCTACTTTTTGGAATGAAACCCTTTGTTCACAATCAGAACATATTATAAATGTAGACTTAGATTTAGTCTAAGCTGCTCCCTCCTGAAAAAGCTAATATTGGGAAACAGAGCAGCTGGCAGCTACATTAAAAAAAAAAAAAAAAAAAAAAAAAAAAGTAGTTCTCCAGGCTCCTTATAGGATATAAGTATTTCTTGTCCACTCACCAAAGGGATGGGATTCTAGCATATCCCCTTGTTCCACAAAATAAATGAAAAAAACCCTCCCCCAAAACACAATGCAAACAAAAACAGAACACAGATTTTTAAATCACACACAAAAGCCAGCCCATCCTAACAGAAATTATTTGTGTGAGACGGATAATGTGTTAATTGACAAGCAACAAAAGGGTGAAGAGGACTTCCTCGTCTGGCCCACAAGCTGCATAGCTGTGCCGAAAAGTTTGGTTCTTTAGTTAAATTAAGGGGAAAAAAAAGTTAACTTCTTTGTTATTTCCATGTTTAAAATAAAGACATTCCTATTCACAAAAAACTAAATCTCCCTTACCCCCAAATTAAAACAACAATAACACGCACATAAAAAACAATTTATGTGAAAACTGAATTGTGCTGTGTTTGTAACACTCAAATTGATAGAAAATAAACATGTGGCAAACAAAACTCCACAGTCACCGTAAAATTAGCTCACATGAATCTACCAAATTCTAAATTATAGTTGAACACTAATAAACAGCTTACCTGGAATAAAGGATGACAATTCACAAACAGTTATCTAATAATTAAAGTCTGTTTCTTTTTTTTGTTTTGTTTTTTACTAAAATAATTAAAAAAATCACAGTATTTTAAGAAATAAAACCCACGTGGGGATTTTAAGCACAATTTGTGTTCCTTTCTTTAAAACTCTCTTTTTTTTTTTTCTCCATTCACCGTCTTGCCCAGCAGTTCTCTCTACATTTAACCACAACGACGACAGGTAGTACTGACAAATGCAGAGAATTCCCTTGGTTAAGTTTGAGGTACTAGGAAACAGGTGACTGTTTTATGCAAAGCAGTTTTTTTGTTTTCTGTTTTTGTTTTTTGTTTTTTTGTGTTTTTTTTGTTTGTTTGTTTGTTTGTTTTTTCCCAAAGCGGCTGCAGTTAGGTCTTGAAAAAGCTTAAGGTATTAAAACTAGAAAAACGCACCGAAAGATGTGCGTCAAAAAGTTGTTCCCCTAAGAGAAGTCTTGTACTGTCACGGAGCTTCTGTTTCCACATCCTGTCCAAGACCACCACAGAGCACACCGTGTGCATGGGAGGTGCTTCCATATTCCGCAACAAATGACACTTCCATGATGAAGATCCGGAAGAAAAGGTGTAGTGATGGAAAAGGAGCCACATATTCCAACCATTTAAATAACTTTAATTTACATACTCACTCACACAGGTACCAGTGCTTTGAAAATAGATTGTTCAGTCCTAAAAAGCAGCTTTGTTCTGTCTTCTTTTCTGTCCCCGCCCTTCTCAGCCCAAGCTGGCCCTCCCCACTTTCTCATCACGGTTCAAGTACGGTTTGATTAAGAAGTTCACCAAACGCTTATTCTTTTTTGGCCTCTGCATTCTCCAGGAGAGATTTGTCAGCAGCTACTACACAGATGGCTACTGTTTCACTCTTTAGGGAAAAGTCTATCCCGATTGCCTCATCATCTTCCTTTTCCTCTATAGAGGGCATCTTAATACTGTCCTCCACACTCTCCTTCAGGTGGATTTCTTCTCTGCTCACCTGCTTGGTGTCATTCAACGCCCTGGAGAAACAGTGATGGTAGAGATGGATGAGTATGCCTTTTTTTCTAATTAAACAAAAAAGTCCTTATTTCCCTGATCCTAAAAAGACCTTGGGGTTTCCTTTGCATAAATGCCATGAACATATGAGTAAATTCTGAGTGATTTATCCTTTGCTACATGTTATGCTTAGGTCATGTATTTCAGCATCTTATTAAAGATGTGAACCTACAAAAATAGCCATTATTATACTCTGTTTTGATTATACCATGCCTTGTGTCCACATTAACATAATTATTTTATGTTCCCTCTTCTACTGGGTGATAGGTCATAACTGGTAGTAGTAGCAAGAACTGCCTTATGCTCAAACTCCTCTGTGTAACCCATAAGCTTGGAGATTGGCTATATTTATGAAGACTAAAAGAGCAACTCAGGTAAAGATTTAATGGACGGATCCAGAAACAAATCATAAAAAACAAACAAAAAGTAAAAACCCAAAGATGGAACCCATGTCTAGGGAAACTTAGGTTCTCTGAAGTTTAGATGCTTGGGGTTTCAGGGGCATTTTCTACTCAGGAACTGACTCCTGGGTTCTCTCTGTCTGGCAGACTAAGAGTGCCTCGTCTAGGGGACGGTTTTATGTTCAAAGATCTTACAAGTGTTTTACGGATATGCTCCCACCTACCTGGGAGGCAGGCAGAAGCTGGCTCTGTCCCCGAGGCAGAGCATTGAAGGCACCAAGAGGTGCGAGGGAATGTTCAAGGCCACTCAGGGAATGAGTCATCACAGAGGCAGGAACAGAAGCCAGATCTTTTGACCCCGGTCCACGCTCTATCAGAGAATGTCAGGCTAATGAAAGCTGAAGGGACACTGGCTGGAGAACGCTAAACTTCCACGCGAGGGCTTGAGTGGGATTTGTCTTTCGTAAAGATGATTTTTCCTCATTTGAGTTGTGTCTGGGTGACCATTGAAAAAACCAACAGAAAAGAAGAAACCTAGTTCCTGATGGCTGCCTCTCCTCCCAAGCCCAGAAATAAAGTGTGACACAGAGGGAAGGGCCTACGGATTGTCAGGGGGACCAAAAACAAAACAAAACAAAACAAAACAAACAAAAAACAAAAAAACAGAACCTGCTCTCCCTGCCACTTCTCACTTTGGGCAAAGGCATCTTGGGACGGCTCAACTTACATGCCGTGTCTGAGCACGTGCCTTTCCCACTCAGAGCCCTGTGAGAACGCCCGTCCGCAAAATTCACAGGGAAAACGCTTCTCAGTGTTAATAGCAGCCCCACGGTCAGCAAATCTCATCAGATCTGTGAGGAGAAAGCAGAAGTGTTACCTGTGTGCTGTGGGAGGAAGCAGAAGAGGGAAGTCAACATTCATTAGGAAACCTCCTTTCTTTCCTACTTTCACCCCTAAAACCCTCCATGAAGGCAATTTCCAGATTCCTTACTCCTAGTTCTCCTACTGGCTTCTCACATCAGGGCGTTTCTTGGATAGCCGTCAAGAGCAGCTCCTGGGTCCCAGGCCCCCAGCGGCCCCGTTCCTCCTCACTGCCTCATCACAAATAGTCTGGGAACCCCAGAAGGGGTTCCTTCTGTCCATTCCAACAGCGTCTCGGCAGTTTTTTCTATCGAATCTCTTCCTTCTAGGACGCTCTACCAGTGCCTCGTTATTTAGCACTTATTCGTTTTCTATTTGACACAGGTTTATCTTTGCTCACTAAAAAGAATATAGAGGCACTGGACCAGGTACGCGTAGCAGACCTCAGGGTTTCGATGCGTTCCAAGTAGAGCTGAGGGCTCACGACTTGTGCTCATCTGTCACGGATGTCATAATCAACACCTCACAGGGTGGCAACGAGCACTGAATGAGATCTGTGAGCAAAGAAGCTAGCGTGAACGAGAATCCTGGGAAGCGGGGAGGCCAGTTTGTAAAAGTATGTCCTGAGCTAGTGAGGGCCCCTGGCTGGCTGCCTGACATCTACTCCTCAATTGGTGGTACTCATGAATGTGGGGGTATAGACAATTCTGGAAGGTCTGTTGCAAACATCAAATACTGACGGTCGTTTTGTTTTCTCCATGGCGCTGGGCACATGTTAGGGGTCTGATCAATGTGGATTGGCTGGCTAATTGTTTACAGACCACTCCTCCTGGCAAACTCAAAGATGAGAGCTCACGTGGCCTTTGTGTTCTCCCGAGTCCTAAGCCCATATGTCTTTCATTACACCACAGAGAGCCAATCTCCTTGTGGATAATAAACAGCAGGGCCGAGACGGTCCTGCAGCCACGCAGCAGAGTGAGGGCAGCATACGGGGAAATGTCCATCATCTCTACATATCTGATCACCCTATGCTTGTACATACAAGATGCTACAGGAAGATGTCCCCTGGTTGAAACACTTCATCTAATAAAATCCTCAGGATGACGTTAACAGGATAGGTGTCTCTGTGCTGCCTTAATCTTTAGCACAAAACGCTATGTGAATGGGCCAGTTTTAACAAAAGATGAAACATTTTCTCACAAATTAAGAAGATCACCACACAAGCCATTAAAAATAATTGCACAGACTATCTTCCTTGATTCTTTTCATTGGAAATGAGACAGCACCATCTGCTCTGCGCATTAATTCCTTAGCAGGGATTATCTTGGGCAAGAAATCAACAGAATGCCTTCCTGACTCCTCCCAACTGCATAATGAGAGGGGGGTGGGGAGGATTCTGCTTGGGTTAATTTTGATTTCTTCATGCCTGGTTTCTTCTCTTTCAAATTCCCTCCGAGCTTCCTAGGCAGGACCTGCGATATGGCCACGGTCAGTCTTCTCTCTAGTTCCCGTGTTGGAAAGGGCGCTGGGAATGGGGTGGCTACAAGGACATGAGCCCCCTGCACTGAGCGTGCCTGATGAAAGTCTACACTTGCCAACGAGGGGCATGCTCCTGGCACATTTGCTCCTTTACCCTTAGGAAACATGAAACCAGTCATCTATTCTTTCCAATGGCTCATGCTGTTTCATCCTCAAAGGAGGAGGCCAGTCATTACCTGTCACACATCAAATAGCTCTCCATCAGCCCTGAGAGCTGCACTAAAGCCACCTCCCGCTCTACTCCTAGAAGACAGACCGTCTGGCAAAAACTCCCCGAGGCTATTGTGTGCCATTTCTTCTCATTGGCAAGAATATACCTAGATGGTGGAGAATGGATTCAAAGGAGATAAGACAAAGGAGGCTGTTCTTTCAAGGATCGGAGAGGGGGATGGGGAGGGTTAGGCTTGTAATTCTCATTAACATTACTAGAAGTTACTCATGTAAATCCCCTACCCTCGGAGAGAGGAATACATGCCCCTCTACCCAAAGACGTCCCCCCCCCCCCCATGTGGTTACGGATCATGAATGTGGATACTACACTTTCCAGTGAGAAGTGATCACACACCATGAAATTCTTTACAGTCAAACCGAACTGGTCTGTCGCCCCAGTGCCCACGCAAAGGGGGCAGCCAAGCCAGGCAAGGAAGGAAATTTGCCTGGTGCCCCACGCACCTAACTGCCATCTATTTTTCTAATTTGCTATGCTTTCATTCTGGAGGAGTCACAGGGAGGGGAAGACTAAAAGGGCTTCTTGCCTCTGCAACACTTGTCACCTCTAAAATCGTATGTGCTCAGCCTTAGAGATGAAAACAAGTCATAGTAACCAACAAGGAATAACTTATTTCCTAAACAACAGCAGGGCACAGAGCACCATGAAGCAAAAGGAGCCTCTGTCCCCCCCTGTCAAAAGCATCCTCTTCTGGAGAACTCTGCTAACAGTGCACAGACGTTAAAGAATTCATCACTAAGAACATATTTGTGAAATGTTAAAAAAAAAAAAAAAAGGAAAAGAAAATTAGAAACCATGCTTCCTCAGATCACAGCCATTTCCCTTGCAAGAAATGGATCACTGAGGCATCTACTAATAAAAGTTGTAACTTTACAAGGGCAATCAACCTACGTGGTAGGGTGTTTTATTCGTCCACTCATTTTTCAGGTTGACCATGGGTACGGGGGCTTTGAAGAGCGGGCAGTCCCTGCTGTTGTCTTCACTGGGACTTCAGGGGCCCGAATGGACCCCCACACTGCAAACCTGTGGTCCCCTGCTACGGTTGTCATGGTGGGGATGGAGTGGAAGAGGGGCTGGGCAGGAAAGAGAACAGGGAGGAGAACCTCCAAGCGACATGGCCACCAAAGAGGCATTTGGAGGCCTGCAGACCCACCGGGTAAGGAGGGGAGACAATGACATTCTGCAGACGTGCACCTCGGAGGGAGGCCCTAAGGGGATTCAGGTCTAGGTTCCCTTCAGTGAAGAACATCCCACTGCTCAAAGTGTTCGAGAAATGAGACGTAGTGTAAAGAGATCTTGGCTTTGGAGCCAGAAGACCTAAATTCGGCTTCCAATATAGATGTTTTTCCTTTGAACAAACTCTTAAATTTTCTGGGACTGTACGTCCCCCTTTGCAAAATGATAATACATGACATGGCAGGGCTATCATCGATGAGGTGGTTACTATGCTTTAGGAACTGCGCTGGTGTCTTGTACATCATCTCATTTAAGCTCTCCACATCTCTAGGAGGTAGGTGATGTTATTATTGTCAGTAATGAACGCAGATGGGATAAAACGATTTACCCAAAGCCATAGAGCTAGTTAATAGCACAACTGGGAGCCAAATTCAGGCAGGCCAACTGCAGAACCCTCTACATGATATCAGATTAAAGAAAATACTGGACATGGCACATAAGGATGCTCCATGCTGATAACCTCATCCCATTCTTATCGTCACTGGGATGGTATCTATCCTGTGTATTTCTCATGTTTCTTATCCAGGTGCTTTTGATGAATCCCTCATAACTACACTAACACATCTGAAACCCATAGTCTTATATGCACCCTCTGGAGATTTCCACAATATTCTATGTTGAACGATACAGAAAACCAACTCTAGATCATATAAATGTAGGCCTACATTTTTTTTTTTGAATGGTTATATAGATATACTTTTGAAAAGCTTTATCTTGAGAATAATCCTGGACTCAGAGGAAATTGGAAAAAGAGGACACAAATCCCATGAAAGCTTGCTTTGTGAACACACGGCTGAATGAAAACTGTCGCTCCCTTTCTCTCTCTTTACAAGGTGTTAAGGGCCAGGCAGAGGGACTTCCGGAGAGGGCTCAGGGTTCGAGTTCTTTGCAGCCTCCCCCACCACACAGCAGTGGCTGCCCTAGCAGCAGCGATTTTACGTAAGTGCTCAATGGGAAGTTCACTTACATTCCTCGTAATGAAACGTTAAGCTCATTTACATTTATGGTGTCCTCTGTGTTACTGTCTGCCCATCCTTATTGTGAAGCTTCCCCAGACACCAGTGGTCCTTATTAAAAACAAATCACCACCATATATTTTTTAACAAACATATAGCTATAGTTAGAAAATGTCTGTTTTCCTTGAAGTTTCTATGGCTGGTGATAGTTTACAAAGACATGGCCCCTGACATGTTTCTTAAGTCAGTCTGTTCTGCTACTTAACTAAGAAGGATCATTCCTTCTGTTCCTCCTACAACAACCTTCTGCCTCCCTTCTGTCTCACCATGGACGTGCTAGATGCCATCTGGGCCTCCGAGGGCAGGGCTGAGACTAACCTCTGTCATCAGCCTTGCTGTTCATTTCTTCTTCCTTGTCCTCGTCATCACTGCTGGAGCTCTCCATCTTTTCCTTCATCTGTTCCAGCTGATCCAAGTTAACCCGTCCAACCAGCTCAAAGTTACGGCTCACCTGAAAAAGGCCCAAACAAACGATAGAATAATGAACCGCAGACTGAACAGGGTTCTCCCTGGGGGAGAGATCTTTCCAACATCATCTTCCAATGACCGTGTTTTTGGAATCAGGACAGTACAACACCAGTGCCTAGGAGACCCTTTTCTTCACTTTGACTATTCCAGAGGCGGGTCTGTCCTTTACCCCACATTCCAACATTTTTAAAGGAACACTGGACCTTCCTTACTAGATGTAGTATAAAATGTGAGCTACAGTCAACAGGAAATCAAAGTATCACAAAGCCTGGGGTACAGAGTAGGTGTCCAATGATACCTTTTGAGTCGATTTCAAAGGTGTAACTTTTTTAAACTACCTAAGTTTCAAACACCTCTGGAGGTGAAGAGGCTCTGGAAGGTTCCTGAAAACTTAGCATGAGAGTCACAACCTTCTTCCCCACAGTCTTATAAACCTGGAGGTCTGGGGGCTACCCCAGCTTAGGCCAGATAACAACTATCCAACTCCTGACTCCAGTAAATGGAAAACAATACTGTCACTGTTAGTGTTACTGTTTTCAAAGCTGACCATAACCTGTAGATTGAAGCTGGGACTACCTGAGAAGAATATAGACGAGTAACTCCTAAAAGTCCTTTAAGTGTTAACTATGGCTGATTTTTGTCTATGTAAAACATGGTTAGAATAATGTGGGAATCCAAACTTTCTTCCAAACGACACCCAAGGGAAATAAAAATCCACACTAAAAGAACTTTATAATGATGTTACGTTTAGGGTTCTTACGTCAACAGTAGCACAAAATTTACCTTCTTGACTAATCTATTTTCAGAGTTTCTCCAGTTTGTATGCATAGAATTATCAGGAATGACAGGTTAGCACGGGACTCAAGCCAACAGTATGTCTCAAGTCATTCAACTACGATGGGCTATTCCTCTGTGGAAGGTGCTGTGCTCCCCCTGTTGGGGGCCGGGGGAGGGACCCACAGAGATGAGTGAGATGAGTGAGATGAGTGAGACCCTGTCCTGGCCTCCAGAGGCTCACAGTTGAGTTGGGGAGGAAGGCAGACATCATTCATTAGATTTCAAGGTAGATTTCAAGAGCTGCTACAGAAGAGACAGAGCATATTGAGGGCACAGGAGAGGAAAGGGAGAATTTACAAGATAATCCCAAAATACTCTCTGGGACCAGACTGGAACAAAGATTTGCTGAGCACCACCAATTCCATATGCCTGGCAGATGGGAACATCATCATCAACTGTGACAAATGTGAGAGAAAAAGACTCAGAGTAGCAGGGCCAATAGACAGTCCTGTGAAAAGACTTAATATTGCCCCAACAACATCCTGTAGAAGGTAGGCAGCGTGCAAAAGGAGGAAGAAAACTCAGGATAAACACACTTTTAAAGTGAGAGGAATAATAAATTGATCCGACTTTAATAATGCAATCCATGAAATCGGTTGACAGTGGACTTTGCCAACAGCCCGACATGAGGGAGAAAAGTTTCTGTTGCTCTCATTGCTAAACGCTCAGGGAAGGCAAGAGCTTGCTTTGCTCATCTGCAGAATTAATTAAAATGAAAAGTTAATGGACTAAGGTGAGAGGGAGGAAGAGTCACGTTCAGAATCTTTAGTGCTCTTTCTTGCTAACAGTTCACAGTAACTGTCTTCAAGGGACTTCGCTTGCAGCACCTTCCTACCTGGGATGTATCTACCACGCCTCACTCCTACAGACCCACAAGGACTTTTATTTCTTTGTTTGTATGACACAAAAACAAAAAAGAAGAGCAGAAGGAGAATGAGGTTTGAAGTCTGACAGACCTGACTTCAAGTTCACAGTTTGCCATTAACCACGAGATTGTGGGGAAGTTACTCAAGGTACATCCTCAGTGTCCTCGTTTGTTAAAGGGGGTCAGCCCAGTACCTAAAACATAATAGTTCCCCAAAATGTAGTTTCCTTCTCCTTTCTGGGAACGTGGCCTTTTCCAATTTTGGCTTTTGGAAACACTTATAACAAGCATCGTAAATGAATATTTATGAAGTTATGTTTAGCCACAAAGTCTACGTTTTAACCAAATAGCATTTATGACAAATATTTGAATAAAAGTTTTCTGGGTTGCCAGTTTTTCAGGAAAAGGAGGCAAGGTTCCAATTTACCTAACTTTGAAATATGTGTAAAGTAACATATCCTTATGTGACCAAAATTTTCTTTTCTTTTTTGTTTTCATAAACGTTTATTTACTTTTGAGAGAGAGAGAGAGAGAGAGAGAGAGAGAGAGAGAGAGAGGGAGGAAGAGTGCGAGCAGGGCAGGGGCAGAGAGAGAGAGGGACAGAGGATCTGATGCAGGTTAACAGCAGCGGTCTGATGCAGGGCTTGAACTCATGAACCATGCATGAGATCATGACCTGAGCTGAAGTCGGATGCTCAACCGACTGAGCCACCCAGGTGCCCCAAGCGTAGCCTTTTCTGACCACCTTCCTCTGCTTTGCACCTCTAGCCGGGGCAACTGCAGGTGTGTGTGAAGGGCATGAGGGCGGCCGTTGCCAGGAAATGAAAACAAGGAAACCAAGATAAGATAGGTCAAAAAGAATCCTCAAATGTCTCCTTTAATCAGGTCATTTATCCGTTCAGTCATTTGTTCCTTCCTTCAACAAGGACCCCACGTATGCCAGGCCCCATGCTAGATGGAGAAGCCCCTGCTTCTCAGGGAACTCATGACAGAAGGAGATCTGTCACAAAACCAAATGTTATGTTTTTCTTTTCCTCCTTCTGGGTTTTTCTGAGGACTGTATTTGCCCATTTTCCCGTCACCATCATCCCTCCACCGGAAAACTGTTAACATGTTGGAGTCTGCACAATTTTAAAAGAGTACATGACATTTTCACGGTATGACGTTCATCCGGGGCTAACCCGGGATTTATTTGTCCTGAAGCTTTCTAAAATCTTTGTTAGGCAATTAAAAGATTTCAAAGTGAAAACTCAAAATTTTGCTATTTAACCAGAAGATTTTAAAATAAAAACCCTTTATGATGTTGGGTTCTCCCTAAACTTTAAATTCCCAAATCAGCCATCCAATATTAATACAACAGGAAGACTCCTTGATGCATTAAAAATGTCTTTTAACTATTATTTGGAATTTTAATTACTTCTCAAAGATGTTAGTGCTTTATCATATTCATTTTTTAAAAATACCGTGGTTTTTAAAATGGAGGTATAGCTAACACCCAATATTACAGTAGTTTTGGGGGTACAATGAGGTGATTGGTTTATACATTAGGCTACGGTCACCACCATGGTAGATACGTCCAATCAGTCCACGTCGCCATTACAACACCACTGGCTCTAGTCCCCACGCTGCGCCTCTCATCCCCGTGACTCATTCATAACTGGAGGCCTGTATTTCCTATTCCCCTTCACCCGTTTTGCCCCTCCCGCCACTCCCCTTCCTTCTGGCAACCCTCAGTTTGTTCTCTGTATTTATGGGTCTGTTTCTTTGTTTATTAGTTCGTTTTCTAGATTCCACATTTGGTACCTGTCTTTCTCTGACTTATTTCACTTAGCATCATACCCACCAGGTCATCCTTGCTGCAGTTTTGAGCCACCGTCTCTCACCTAGAACACTGCAAGCCCCCTCCCTCCCTCCTCGCTGCTTTCCCAGCATCCAGTCTTGCATCTATTTTCCCGTGTGGTCTGAGAGATTGAAAATAAATTTGTAAGTCTACTCATGTCAGTTTCCGCTTGCCCGGAGGACAAAATCTCAACTTCTCACTGTAGTTGGAAATGGCCAGCTATCTCCTCACCGGGCCCACCTTCTCCAGACCACCTGAACCGCCACCATCCTGAACTTACTGACGTTCCCGGACTACGCCATGTTCTGGACTTTCTGCCTCTTCCTGCACAGGCCACTTTCTCTGTCTGAAGTTCTCTCTACCTGCTTCTGTTACTCAGGGACTCCTCCGTCTTCTAGCCCTGCTTCCGTGTCACTACACCTGGGGGATCCTCCCTAAACTCCTCCTTGGTTGAATGTCCTGGCTCCATGCTTCCACAGCACCCCCCCCTCCCCTTTTATAACTCCTCCCGCTCAGTGGTTAACTATTTATGGCCTGAGCCTCCCCCACTGAACTGTAAGCTCATGCGGACAGACAGACACTCTGTGCATCTCGTTCACAGCTGGATCTCCACGGCTGGGGCAGTGTCTGCGTTAGAGGGGGTGCTGCTCTCTCCTGCCTACAGTACTTCTTCGTTTTAATTTACTATGTCTTTCTTTCCTAAAAGCACGCATGAAGAATAACTGGAAAATAGAAAAAGCTTCAGGTCCAACTATCTATACATATAACTGTTAATGAGTTATTGTATTTCTGTATTCCTGTTCTCTACGCATAGATTATTTAATTGCTGTAATCATGTTAAAACCTACAAGTGTGTATCCTGCTTTCTTTTACGCCTGGCATGGTATAAATACCATTAATAATCATTTTCAATCACTATTACCAGCTGAATGTACTACACCTTACTTGACTCCCCCCATATGAGTTCGCCTTTGGCTCTTCTTGGCTTTTCACTATTAAAAACGCAGCAAGCCATCTTACTGTATATAAATCTTTCTTTCATGTTTAGTTTTCACTTTATGGGCTAAATTTCCAGATGTGAAATCAACTCAAAAGCCATGGACTTTACTGAAGTTCCAATAGATTTCTAGGTCGGCTTCTGAAGTGATCATACCAGTAAGTTACTTTCCGGACCCAGAGATTGCGCATATGCAGAGGACATACTGAGGGAAATTCACTTCTTTCTCTGGAGGTGCCAAGAAATTGACTGTCTTGTCTCCCAAAAGGCCCACAAGAGAGGGAGAAAGACCAAGGGTAAGAGTTCGAGATTTAGAACCTGGTTCCTTGAAGCCTTTGGAAGGCAAAAGAAACCATACATGTGTTTGAAGATGGGCTTGTTCAAATACATAATGCCTCAGACTGTAAAACTATATATAGATCCTTATATCCGTGAAAGTTATTTGCAATTGCCCATGAATCCAAAGTCCCCTGTGCAGGCCACTAGCCCTTAAGAATGTGAGACGAACCACCAACAACCAGCAGAACCTTTACCCGTTAACACTGGAGTATGCTGATGTTGTAAGCCCTTCCATGCTCGCGCCTCGTATTCAAGCTTTGCAACTATGTTTGTCTTTCTGCCTGTTGTTTTTTTTTTTTTTTTTTAATTTTTTTTTTTTTTAATTTATTTTTGCGACAGAGAGAGACAGAGCATGAGCAGGGGAGGAGCAGAGAGAGAGGGAGACACAGAATCGGAAGTAGGCTCCAGGCGCTGAGCTGTCAGCACAGAGCCCGATGCGGGGCACGAACCCACAGACTGTGAGATCATGACCTGAGCTGAAGTCGGACGCTTAACCGACTGAGCCACCCAGGCGCCCCTGTCTGTTGTTTTTTTAACCATTCAGCAAAATGAATGAATTTCCCTAGATCTGAAGGAATTTCCATATTCGAGGCTTATTCTAAGGGGAGAAGTATTATATGATTTACAAATATTACAAGTTGAACATGCATTTTCATGCTGTCCTATGGTGGCAAACCCAGTCTTACAGGCAAGACTGATATAAACTTGCTGGTTAACGAAAGAATGAAATCAGACACCCTTGTCTTCAGATTACTTCGCAGACATTAAATGGGGGAGATCGCGATGAAGAAAAAAATCCCTTAATGTTTCCAGAGTTCCCCCTCCTTCTCACTTAACATTTGTACCTTCAAAAGGGACAAGCTGTCAGGATGTTCATGTCACCTAACACTGCATGTTCATGTTACGAAGAAAGGCCAAAGTGAACATTTTTATTTCTAGAAGAAGTGACACCAGAGAGCACGGGAAAGCTGCCTCTTAACACGAGAAATGCCCATCTCAGTCCCATACCAAGGATGTGTAGAGCTGCAAAGATTTTAAAGGCCTTACAGCATGGCGGGCAAACTTTGTGCAGAGCGCCCGATAAGCAAGTATTCCAAGCTTTCTGGACCATGTAGTTTCTGTCACAACTACTCAACTGCCGCTGGGGCTTGAAAGCAACCACAGACAATACAGAAATGGATGAGCATGGCTGTGTTCCAATGAAACTGTATTTACAGGCACTGGAATTTGAAACTCATATAATTTCATGTGTCATGAAATACTACTCTCTTGATTTTTTTTCAGTCATTTAAAAATATCATGACCATTCTTAGCTGGTGGGCCATATAAACACAGGCGGTGGGCCAGATTTGATCTATGGTCTAGAGTTTGCCAACCTCTGACTTATAATAGCAGGTGGTCTAGGGGCGCCTGGGTGGCTCAGTCGATTAAGCCTCTGACTTTGGCTCAGGTCATGATCTCACAGTTCGTGAGTTCGAGCCCCATGTTGGGCTCTGTGCTGACAGCTCGGAGCCTGGAGCCTGCTTCACATTCTGTGCGTCTCTCTCTGCTCCTCCTCCACTTGTGCTCTCTCTTTCAAAAATAAATAAATAAACATTAAAAAATAATAATAATATCAGGTGGTCTACCCAGCGATCTCTGCCTATCTTTGAAAGTCAGAACAAGAATGAAATCAGTAGGAGAAAGGGTCAGCACAGCATTGTCTCTACGATTTCTTATAGGAAGATGGTCAAAGGTGCAGGTAAAAATCTTGAATTCAGAGCATTTCGATCAGAGCTCCCGTAAAAGCTTCTAGAAGGGACATTCAGCTAAGTATATTAAAGTTCTACGGAAGAGAAGCCGTGACACCATATTTGCTTTGCTCCGTGCTGCCCTCCTATTTTGTAGACACCTTTATCAAGCACAAATCATGCTGGCTTGTGGTTCTTTACTTAAGCTTGTGTTACCTCCTTGCTTATAAATTCTTCCAGGGTAGCAACCATTTCTTATTTAGCTTTAAAGAAGCGCAGAGTAGAAGGTCGGTCATCGAGTTGACACACAATAAATGTTATTTGAATGTACTGGTAACATAAAAACCATGGGAGACCATAAAGTATAAAGAACCTCATAATACTGTACCCAATGATAAAAATTTGCTGGCTAATAAGACTAGACATTTTCTAAAAGATTTTGTTCAATTCTTAACAAGTATCTATTACATACTAAAAATTAATCCAGGTGTTTTCACATGTATCCCTTAAACCCTTATGACCACTCTGAGAGAGATGTGTTACCTTCCATATTTGTAGATGAGGAAAGCAACACCAAACAAGTTAAGTGATAAAGCCAGGATTGGAACTCGTATCTTCAGATGCCATGGCTCCAGCTTTCCCCATTATAATACAAATCACCTAGAGAAATGCAAAATTAGCCACCCCCCCTCCCCCGCCCCAGATACCGACTGAACATAAGAGGAAGGCAGAAAAAGGTACTGTGACTTTATAATGTTGCAAAACTTGATGGGATAGAGGAGTAGAGTCTTTTGAGAATTTTTTTCAAAATAAAAACCTTTCTAAGAACAATAAGAAGAAAGGACAGAAAAGTACCCAGGAGGGTATGGAGCACAGAGGTCAAGGAGAATATCTACTTTCTTTTGTAATCACTGAGTCAGAAGCAGAAAAGATGCTTCTGCCAGACCTAGCCCAGCAAAAGCCCAGACAAAACGAAGGTATTTGGAAAATCTCAGGATAACTGCAGTCACAGGTACTGAAAAAACCAAGTAAGAAGCATCATTAAGAAAGTCAAGGAACTTTGTTGCTGGCCAAATGAGCTGTTGCCAATCTACTAAACTTAAAATCTAGGGAGGAAAGATGCGGTCAATGCTGCCATATTTTGCTTACATGAACAAGCAGGATACTTAAAATTTCCTACTTGAAAAGCGATCCCATATATTGGTTTATTTAGCAAACAGCTACCAGATACTTTATTGTACGCAGGGAACTATGACTAGATTTGGGAAGAAAAGACAAGTAAGTAATGCGGTTTCCATTTCAAGAATGTTGCATCCAATGGCAAGGCAAAGACTTGTTAAGAGTTAAGTGTAAGTTGAGGCAGACTGAATTAGGTGTCTTAACCAAGGAACAGTCTCAAAAGTCACAGGCAGAGAACATCTTCAACTGCCTACTTGGAAAATAACATGTGTGGTTCTGCGAGGCACATCCCGCTGAACAACGGTCACACCTGTTGCTCATCTACTTCTGATTTCTCAGTCTTCCAAAGTCCCTGAAAGAAGCAGGGTCTGTAGCTGACAAACCAAGAAGCAAGACTAAGCAGAGCTGAAATGACATGATCTTTTAGAGAAACATTCGCCTTGCACAAATCCTCAGTCGATCAAGACAAAGCTGCTGGTACTAAGTTTTGAAATTAAATACAATCCAGAAAAAAGTGTGGCCAAAGGTGTGTTGTATAATTTGGGAAGGTTTTCCTTTGGTTTTGTTTCTTCTTCTTTCCTTTGCGGAACACAAATGCTCTATTTGACTTTTTTGCCAGTATGGATTTCACTAGTCCAGAAAGCTGAACGATTTTATTGGCGAAACTAAAATGTTGGGGATTCCTCCTGAGCTTAATGTTCTGCTGCTTCCCCTAGACTGGCAAAAAGTAAGAGGAAGAGATACGAGTTCCTTAGAGTTCAGCCGCCTGAGGCTCCATTTGTATAAAAAATTAAAAACGTTTCAGAGTAAATTCAATTAGTGAATGTGTATTGCCTGAATAGACTATCCTTCTAAATTTAATATAGCGAACATGACAATTTTATGAGCTAACCAAGTTAGAGATAATATATTTTTATGTTCCTTAAACTAGCAAAGAGACTTCAGAATCATAAAGAACACTAACAAGGTACTGCATATACTTAAACTTTCTTTAAAAAATGTTTTTTAAATGGGAGAAGAGCAAGGTATTTTTTTTTCATGACTTCATGGTTCTTAAAAATGTCATCTTCATCTTTTACCAGCATTACTGATGAATGGCACTACTGATACGGGACTTCATTTTGTGTGTGTGCGTGTGTGTGTGTGTGTGTGAGTGACAGAGAGGGGGAGGGAGGGAAGGACTGAAGGAGGGAGGGACTGAAATCATAGAAATCACAGTTGGCTGCAAATACATCCTACAGTCTCTTAGTTTCTTCCATAGATTCTCCCCACCACACAAAAATCACCCAAAGCTATCAGTGGAAGAATATGATGAGCAATGCACTCAACACACAGTCTTACTGGGGAAAAAAAAAGTAAACCTTAATTTAGAACCAATTGCTAAAGTCTACTGCACACTTTATTTTTGGCGGTTAGCACAATAATCTGGATCTCCAGCATCTTGTAGATCTATCTGTTCCCAGGATCAAGTTTATAAAGACGTAAAAGCCTGTAGGACATTAACATTTACTGAGGATCTATTATATGTGTCAGGTCTTGGGAAACTTGAATCTTTCAGGTAGGAAGAATTTTGATTTAATTTTTGTGTTGGGAGTGACATAAGGGTCAACGATCACAATTTACTCACCATAAAACTCATCTGTTTTAAATAGTTTAGGGAGTTTTAGTAAATTCATGCGTTTATGCAACCCCCACCACAATCTGGCTTAAGAATTCTATCTCCCTGAGAAGTTCCCTCATCACTTCTGCAACCATCTCCCAACCTCCAGCCCCAAGCAACCTCTGATCTGCTTTGTCTCCATAGTTTGCCTTTTCTAGAAATTTCATATAAATGGGAATCATATAACACGTGACCTTTCATGTCTGGATCCTGTCCACTTAACATGACGTTATTGAGATTCATCCATGTTGTTCTGTGTCTCAGTAGATTCATTTCTTTTTATAGACAAGTAGTATCCCGTTGTATGGATATGGCACATTTGTTTATTCATCCACTTTATGTGGAAGTAGATTTGCTGGATCAGATGGTTAAGTGTCTGTTAAACTTTTAATATATTTTTTATTTTTATGATTTTTTAATGTTTATTTATTTTTGAGAGAGAGAGAGAGACAGAGCGTGGGCAGGGAAGGGGCAGAGAAAGAGGAGACACAGAATCCGAAGCAGGCTCTAGGCTCTGAGCTGTCAGCACGGAGCCCATTGCGGGGCTCGAACTCACAAGCTGTGAGATCCTGACCAGAGCTGAAGTCGGATGCCCAACCGACTGTGCCATCCAGACGCCCAGTGTCTGTTTAACTTTTAAACAAATTGCCAAAGTGCTCCAAAGTGAATATGCCATTTTACATTCCAACCAGTGCTATATGAGATTTCTGGTTTCTCCGTGACTTTGCCAACACTTTGGCACTATCGGTCTTTTTTTTTTTTTTAAGTCTGTTTATTTTGAGAGAGAGAGAGAGAGAGAGAGAGAGAGAGTTGGGGGGGAGAGAGAGAGAGTTGGGGGGGAGAGAGAGAGAGAGAGAGAGAGAGAGAGAGAGAGAATCCCAAGCAGGCTCTGAGCTATCAGCACAGAGCCTGATGTGGGGCTCGATCTCACAAACCCTGAGATCATGACCTGACTGGAAACCAAGAGCTGGATGCTTAACCAACTGAGCCACCCAGGCATCCCTGGCACTATCAGTCTTAATTTTGGCCATTCTCGTGGGTAGGTAGTGGTATCTTACTGTTGTTCTCATCTGTATTTCCCTAATGAGGAATTTTACTCAGTGTCTTTTCATGGGATCATTTGCCATTTGTATATCCTCACAGGTTGAGTGTCTATTCAAATTTTTTTCTAATTTTTAATTGAATTATTACCTTCTTACTATTGAGTTATAAAAGTTCTTTGTGTATTTTGGTTAAAATCCTTTGCCAGAAAGTGACTTTGCAATTTGCTTCCAATCTGTTTCTTGCCTTTTTGTTTTCTTAATAGTGTCTCTGAAGAGCAAAAATTTACGTTTGATGAAGTCTAATTTACCGATTTTTTTTTCTTTTAATGTCCATAGCTTTTGTATAATATTTAAGAAAATTTCCCCTAACCCAAGGGAGATTTTCTACTTTTTTTCTCCAAGAAGTTTTATAGTTTCAGTTCATACATGGAAGTCTATGATCCATTTTGATTTAATTTTTGTGTTGGGAGTGACATAAGGGTCAATGATCATTGTTTTGTATGTGGAAACCCAACTATTCAAGCACTGTTTGTTGAAGAACCATCTTTTCCTTATTACTTTGGTACCTTTGATAAAAACCAACTGACCACATAGATGAGGATTTATTTCTGGACTTCTGGCATCACTGATGCTCCTGAGTATTGTAGCTTTAAGGTTAAGTTTTGAAATCAGGAAGGGCGAAGTCTTCCAATTTTGTTCTTTTTCCGCACTGTTCAGGCTATTCTAGGTCCTTTGCATTTACATTTTAGTATCAGTTTGTCAGTTTCTATCAAAGAAAAGAGATTTTGACAGAGATTGCATTGAATCAGTAGATCGATTTGGGAAGAGTTGCCGATACAGAGTCCTCTAATCCAGGAATACGGTACATATTGCATTAACTTACTTCTTTTATTTCTCTCAACAGCATTTTGTAATTTTCAGTGTGCAGCTTTCACAGTTCTTGTGTTGAATTTATTCTTAAACATATTCTTTCTGAGGTTATTGTAAACAAAATTGATCTTTTTAAAATTTCATTTTCAGATTTCCATTACTAGTAAGTAGACGTGGAATTGATTTTTAAATATTTACCTTATATCCTACAACTCTGCTAAACCAAGTTAATATTCTTAGCAGCTTTTTAAATAGATTACTTTGGATTTTCTACGTACAAAGATCACATTGTCTGTGAACAAGAGTGGTTTCATTTCTTCCTTTCCAATTCTTGAATTTCTTGTTCTTGCCTTATGGTCCTTGTCTTTTATATTTGAATTATTAGCAAACTTCCCTTCAGTACGCTGTACATGGACACTCTTATACTCCTTCCATAAATGCTGACGTCACCACAATGAATGACCACTTTTACCCAGTGTATGTCACTGCCTACCAGTCGAAACTTCAGTTTCAGCAGCACTGCTATCCTGCTTTATAAAAGCATAGTGAAAATACAATATCACAGACCATTTCTAGGATGCAAGGTATAATTAGTGAGTTTAAAATACATTTTAGGGGCGCCTGGGTGGCGCAGTCGGTTAAGCGTCCGACTTCAGCCAGGTCACGATCTCGCGGTCCGTGAGTTCGAGCCCCGCGTCGGGCTCTGGGCTGATGGCTCGGAGCCTGGAGCCTGTTTCCGATTCTGTGTCTCCCTCTCTCTCTGCCCCTTCCCCGTTCATGCTCTGTCTCTCTCTGTCCCAAAAATAAATAAACGTTGAAAAAAAAATTTAAAAAAAAATAAAAAATAAAAAATAAAATAAAATAAAATACATTTTAGTTCTTCGGGAATAGAAGTGCCTTTCTGGTGGGTACCACAGCTCAGCTCCTGAGAGGGGCACGCTGGCTCTCCAGTGCGGGGAGAGCAGGACTGAACCTACACAACTTCTGGGAAAGGGAAAACGATTCCTATGTGGAAATCGGAGAAGAGACACAGAACCGAAGTGACTGGCTGCAGTTGTACAGTAAATAGTGGAGACAAGATTCAAACTCACGTCTGTGTGGTTCCAAAGGCTCTAAATTGGGCCCCTCTTTTCCAGAGCAGCCCATTTCCCCGATGGGTACCCGGAAGCCCCAACCTTCCGCGTCTGCCCGGAAAGCCTCTGGTTCCACATCTGCATGGTTCTAACCTTCTCACCGGTGACTCACAGCAAGTGTGTAACCACCAGAGAAGAATTTACCTTCCGGGTCTGCTCTCTCCCAAAATACCAGCCCAAAGGCCTGAACGCTATAATAAAAAGATCTGAGGGGCGCCTGGGTGGCGCAGTCGGTTAAGCGTCCGACTTCAGCCAGGTCACGATCTCGCGGTCCCTGAGTTCGAGCCCCGCGTCAGGCTCTGGGCTGATGGCTCAGAGCCTGGAGCCTGTTTCCGATTCTGTGTCTCCCTCTCTCTCTCTGCCCCTCCCCCGTTCATGCTCTGTCTCTCTCTGTCCCAAAAATAAATAAACGTTGAAAAAAAAAAAAATTAAAAAAAAAAAAAAAGATCTGAGGCGGTGACATAAACAAGATCCATGCGCATAAATGTAGAGAGCTGGGTTTGAAATGGGTGAGTTTTGAGTTTGGGGGGCAGAAATGCCCAGGAAGTTTAAATAAGGAAGGATATGAAAAAGTTTTTCAGTGAGGGCCATTCAGGCTTTTCTTTTCTGCTTTCGTTTTTGGGCAGACACTTTACAGAATGAACGCATTCCAAAGCAGAAAAGTGACCATGAGACCGTTACATTGTGGATCGGGGACAGAGCTCAGACTTCTTTCTCAACACCCCACAGAAAAATTCTGACCCTCGGGTGCGGATGATTCAGACTAACATCTTGATAACGTGGGCTTGTAAGATCAGAGAAGAGGAGGACACAGATCACAGAAAAAGGAAACTCTCAAAAGCGATCCTCATTGCTCCTTAAGTAAACACTCCCTTGATCTGTTGGATGTGTTGGTTAATTAGAAAACATTCCAATAGGCTTTTTTTTCGTGAAACAAATACAAATCTTAACTCCTCTGCGCTCTGGGCAATACACGAAACCAGAAGCAATGCTCTCAGTTCCCAAATGTGCCAAATAAGCCCTCTGAAGCTGTCCTATAGGATTCTGCCTTCTGATCAGAAGACCTCTGAAGAGAAGTTTTTCACAAACCCCTTATTTTAGGTCTTGTACGGATTTGTTCTTTATCAATCCTCCTCCCCAAATAAGACATGTATTTTACGGCCCTTAGAGCGTTCAGACACGAATAGGAATGCCTTGGAAAATCTCTGTAGTTAGCAAAATACTGGAAACAGCCTACATGGTTGAGGGACAAGGTGGCACGGCCACCAGGACAGGGGCCAGCAACCATAGCGCAGGCCGCCGCTTACTTCCAGAAATACAGTTTTACTGGAACCCGGCCATCACGCCCATTCACTTCTGTCTCGTCTGTTGCTGCTTTTTTTGCTACAAGGGCAGAGTTGAGGAGTTGCCACTAAGACCATCTGGCTCGCGAAGCCTAAAATATTTACTATTGGTCCTTTACAGAAAAAGTTGGTCAGGTCCTGTGACGATACGTTTAAAATAATATGGAAAAATGATTCCTGTTAGGTCGTCAAGAAAAAAAAATGTGACAAGGACACGACATTTCATGTATGGTGTGGCCGGGAGGATGCGCAACAAAGGAAGGTGGGCGGCAAAGAGACAGAAAATGTTACACGGTTGGATCTGGGTGGTAGCGTGAGGGGTGATTTTCCTTGTCCCCATCTATGTGTTCCAATTCTCTAAAATGCCCCTGTATTTCTTTCATCACAGCAAAAACACCGAACCTCACCTTAAACATTATTTTGGCTCAAGTCACACGGTGGGTGTGACTAAACTCGGCTCTGTCTCCCCGCCAGGCGCCCTCCCCACCTCCCACGTATGCTGAGGGGCGGGGGCAGGAAGGGCAGGTACCTTATGCTCGTCCCGAAGGTGGCTGTCCAGCTCCTCCGTGTGCTTGGTCTCGTAGTAGCAGAGCTGGCATTTGTAAGGTTTCAGTTCATTGTGCTTTTCTATGTGTTGCTGGAGGCTCTCGTCACTGGAGCAGGTGAAGGTACACTTATCACAGCGGAAAACTACTCCCTGCAAGTATTTTGACAGTTTGGAACGGCACACCTCAATGGGGACGACGCGCTCTTCTGTGGAAACAAATTGAACGGAAAGGGGGACATTTTTACTGATGGGAAAGTAAGCACGTGCTCTTTCTTTGGAATATAGGAAAAAACGCACCCAGTTTTGCTGCTTTGCGTGGGTCCGTGTCTGTGAACTCACATGCGCGCTGCCCCTCCCTCAATTCCCCAAACAGCACCTTCCTCTGGCACAAGTAGGTGGTGTTGTTTTTTTAATGTTTACTTATTTTTGAGAGAGAGAGAGAGAGAGAGAGAGCACACACACACACACACACACACACACACACGAGCAAGCGGGGGAGGGGCTGAGAGAGAGGGAGACACCGAGTCCAAAGTGGGCTCCAGGCTCTGAGCTGTCGGCACAGCCCGATGTGGGGCTTGAACCCATGAACCTTGAGACCATGACCTAAGCTGAAGTCAGACGTTCAACCGACTGACCCACCCAGGCGCCCCGTGTGGCCAAAAGCTCTCTGCGTACTTAACACCCAGAATGATCTTTACAGAGAGGTGGGCAGGCTGGAAGGTGCTCACTAACTGCTGCATGGAGGTGGTCAAAGGAGGGGAGAAGAACAGAAGTGGCTGCCGTTTTTACCAACATAAATGATTACTGACAGCAACCACGAGCACAACCCAGTTCCTTAGCAAGCGCTATTTAGGCTGGACCTACAGATGGCTCTAAGCAGGAAGGACACGATGGCCGCGGAGTACCTCTGCGCCGCCCCTGTGCACCTTCCAGGCAACTCTACTAGGCTGGAGTTACTCCTGTTTTTGCAAATTAGTAAAGCGAGGAACAGGGCTCTTGAGTAACTTTCCAGAGGTCGCAAATGTTGCCATTGGCCGAGCTGAGATCTGCATCCCTGCCTGTCCCACTGCAAATCCTTTATGTCCTACCATTTCCAAATTCCACTCCTGTTTCCCCTTCCAAGACGTTCTCAAGGAGACTGTTTTCCTTGTCCTGAAACCAAGGGGATCTCTAATCTAAAAACAAATCTAAAAACAAAGGACCTGTACATTTTCATTCACTAAAACTCCAGCTCTAACTACGGAAGAGCTCACAAATGAAATGGCTGCAGGCAACATGCAGGGGGAGGTGGGGGCGGCGTGGGAGATAGGGAGGATTTGTGCCTTTTCAGACAATCTGTAATCTGATTGTCACAAGGGAAAAAATAAAAGAGAGAGAGGATTTGGGTGCTTTTCCCATTAACATACCAAATGCTGTAGGGCTGGAAATGCGTGCGCTTGTTTATTTTGCACTCTCTCACCCTTGTGTTTAACTGCTCAAATTAAATTTCACACCAGTCTGCCCAGAGTATCGGTGCACGCGCCAGATATCCATAACTGGGATAAAATTAAAATCTGTGCTATTTATGCAGGGATCAAATATAGCGTGTGTTTTCATGCTGTGTCTGGATTTCAGAAGACTCTGAAAGTTTACAAATGGACGCACACAACATATACTTACATTATTTAGAAACAGCAATGTATTATTAAGTCAAGAAAGCGTGATTTCTTCTCAGCGTCACTGAGTAGCTGTGTGCTTCCAGAGCATCAGTGTTTTGTGCACTGATGTGATTCTCCCTGTGAGCCCTCCCTCCCTTTGTTGCTGGCCTGCATTGACCCCCGGGGAATTTTCCCCACCCAAGGCCATGCCTTAGTCTCCACCACCACATTCTCACTGCAGGGCGGTCATTGCCTTGGGAGTCCTTGAATACAGCGATTAATTGGGCAGCAAAAAGCTGGCCAGAGGAAGCGTGGAAGGTGATGTCTGCTGCTCACTCCCCAGAGCTCTAATGCATATGTTATTTTCCCTATACAAAGAGTCAGTCGCTTATTTAGAAATATAAATATTTTTAAACCAAACTAGAGCAGACAGCTAAGAAACACATGATTATAATGTAATCCACACATTTTCTTAGAATAGCAAATGTTGAACAGTCTTCTAACCATTCAGTTCCATGATTTGGTGTAATCGAGGGGAAAAAATGCTCGGGCATGAGCCAGCCAGAGCCTTAAGAAAGCCCATGCTATGATGTTCTAGTCCTTGAGTTCAGGGTTTCTCGGTAGTAGCACTACTGACATTTTGAGGCCAAGTAAGTCTTTACTGTGGGGGCTGGACTATGCATTGTAAAATAGTTATCAGCATCCCTGGCCTCTACCTACCATATGCCAGCACGCCCCCACTTCCCCGGCAGTGACGATCAAAAATGCCTCCAGACAAACGCACCCTGAGGAGGCAAGATGGACTCCGGTCAAGCACCGCTGCTCTTACACAAAGTGTTGAGCATCACCTCCAGCTGCTCTGGGTTAAGACACGCGTGGACAAAAACCATGAGGAAGCTGGTGCTCACGGCAAGAGACAGGGGTACAGGCTGAACCCCTGGGACCAGCTCCCACGCCTCAGGAGCTCATGGGAAGTGCGGATACAAACTTTTCTGGCACCTTCCTTGAGAATGCATCCCCCTGCTCTGCTCTTCCTGTATTTTGTCATTTCTACTACGTCCACCCTCCGCCTCTGGCTCTGGTTCCGTTGAGCTCAGTGGAGCTGGACAACGGCTGGTATAATGTTCAACGTAACGAAGCCTCAAACACCTTGGAGACAGCCACGCAGTCAGCCCCCAGGCTTCACCTCTGCCTGTAAATAATCGCTTCTTTCAGACCTGTTTTTTAATGGGTCTCCCTTTCCATTCCTCTACCACCTTGGTCAGTTTTCTTGGCCATTTCCAATTTCACTATGTGTGTCTAAGTGAATTTTACACAAAGTCGTGAGCACCCAAAATACTCTGGAGTTTAAATAATAACTCACGTAAATGACTGTGGCAATTTACCAAGAGCCCACTAGGTTTCAAGTACCGTCAGGCACTCTACCCTCACTGTTGCTTTTTCTCTTCGTAACACTCTGCCAAGACAGTTTTATTATCTTTAGTTTATTGATGTGGAAACTGAGGACTGGTCTGGTGAACTACTTCCTCAGCGTCACTCTTCTAGCCCAGAACCAAGTTGTGACCTGGAAACACAGGTCTCCTGCCTGACCTTGGCCAGTGCCCTCCTCCTGGAACATCCGATCTGCACGTGGTGTTATTTATGAGGCTTTTCCCCCTAATCGTTTAAGAATACAAAAGCTACACGCATCTCTAAGGCAACCCTCTCTATCTGAACTTCTTTCGAATATCTACTGAATTAGATAATAGGAAACTTTCTGCTCACTTACCCTGAAACGTAAGACTTCCCAGTTCCAAACTAAGACATTCCCAACATCCCAAGTCTCTTATTTACATGGACTTTTACTAAGACATTAATTTTTTTTTTTCACTTTCTAAAAACATGGCTAACATGACCAAGATAAAACACAAGACAGACGGACTTTGAAAGGCAGGCGAATCACCGGCCTTTTTCTGAATGAGGTTATTCATTATTGAGGCAAGTCAAGGACATAAAGTTAGAGACTGGAATGTTTCCAGGTATGGATGGAGCCCTGTCTTGGCTACAGAAGCTGAGTGCTAAGGGCTTTTTTTTCCCCCCTATGGGGGCAGCGACAACTGTGGGCCTTTCTTGACTTTACACCTCTCAAAATTACCTTGAGTAAAAAAACCAAGGCTTGAATCACACTCATTGTGACTCAGCTTCCAGAGCTGGCTGCAAAAATATTATGACTTCACCAGTTTGACTACAAGATAGATTCTGTCTCTCATCTCTTCCTACTCAAAAGTCGCTTGGGGCTGCAGCTGGACATAAAACCCAAGAGGCTGGACCCCAGAGTACGCCACACGGAAGCCTGCGGGAACTAAGGTGCAAAAGAGCCTAGAAATGTGTGCCATCAAGCTCCCGTGGTGCTCAGTGGAAAAATCGGCAGATTTGCAACTACAAGGAGGGCGGAGGGTCATTTCTGTTCAAAACAGAGAGAAACCACATCACTGTGGAGTCCAGAATCACCAAGTAAAAATTCTTCCTGAAAGGCAGACCACAACACACATGGGTTTCCTCCCCACAACCTGCCAAGTGTAAAGGAAGCATGGAGAGATTTGGAAGTCATTCACTCCAACAAACCCGTATGCAAATGATCGTGCTAAAGGGCGGAGACCCACTTTGGGCCAAAACCAAAGCCCCACCCATTACTCTCAGCCAAACAAGAGATAAAAGCCCAGTACTAGAAAGCCATTAAAAACATAACAAGAGTTTCTAAAAAAACAATCATTCCAAAACAGAACCCTAAACGGACACACATAAACAGAAGGACAACGGTTCCTGGTAAGTTATTAAATGTGACGTTAGCTGGGCTACCACTGTGAAGCTAGAGAAAGCTGGGAACTGCACCTCCAATTCCAACAGGCAAAGGTATTTGATGGGGATGGAATGTGTACTTTCACAAATAAAATGAAAGATTGGCAAACTCACTGTATTCTGTTTTTCAAGAAAAACGACAGACATCAGATAAATTAGGGGAGATTAGT
The DNA here is from genome assembly GCF_018350155.1 of Leopardus geoffroyi. NCBI lineage: Eukaryota > Metazoa > Chordata > Mammalia > Carnivora > Felidae > Leopardus > Leopardus geoffroyi. The sequence continues at coordinate 68,276,152 of NC_059342.1, read as the reverse complement.
TCTGTTCCAAAAAGACACCCACCTGTAGGATTCAGTGTTAAATTCAGTGTTTGCCTCAGTACTGGGGTTACAGGCTGGGACACAGAAGCTTTAAGCTAATACGCCAACAGGAGACCAGCCCCAGTGATTACACAGTTCCATAATTATAAATAAACTTCTCGGGGAAAACTGTGTTTCATCCCTATAATTCAGTCTGTACCCAATTTTCCGGGTGCACTTAGGTATGCAAGGTGCAGGCAGGCAAAGCTATGCATAAAGGGTCATGCTTCCCGTGGTGGGAAACTGAGAAACTCTGTGGAAATGTACCCATGAAACTATCTCTTCCCTTGTTCATTGTCTCTCTTCCCATTAAAGTTCAAGTTCCTTTGGTGCACAGACCTTGACTGACTCTTCAGGGCAGTATCTCTAGAGCGTAAAAGAATGCTAGCATATAGTCAATGTTCAATAAATATTTGTTGCCTTGAATGAAAACCCACCCAAAAGTCCTACCACCAACCTTTTCCTTCAAACAAAAATCTCAGGGCTTACTTGTTCCCTTTCTAAACTGGTCCAATCATGGCCAATCTCACCAAATTAGCCTCACCCAAGTTCCCCAAAGAAATGGGTCTACCAATGCTTTGTTTCAATCTTTGCTAAATTGGTACTCCCATCTGTCTACTGAGTGAAGTTTAAACTCCTACACTGGCATCCGAGCCCTACTTAATTTGGCCAGAACACACGTCAGCTTTGCCCCCTGTTCCCTTCAGCCCCTCTCAGAACACTCTTAATGCCACTCTGTCAACACATCTTGTTTCCACCTACCTGAGCAGTTGAAATTTTTCTTCCTCCTCCCCCATGTAGTAGGTAAAAGAGTGCCCCTCAGAAATGTGTGTGCACCTAGAACCTCAGAAAGTGACCTTAGCGGGATAGGTCTCTGCAGATGTAACTAGTCAGGAGGAGGTCATAGTGGATTGGGGTGGGCCCTGAGCTCAAGGAGTAGTGTTCTTGTAAGAAGAGGAAACACACTCAGGGAAGGTCGGGGCAGACAGATGCAGAGAAAGGAATGATGCAGCTACAAGACAAGGATGTTGGGAGCCACTGGAAGCCAGGCAGAGCCAAGGAAGGATTCTTGTTTAGAGCCTTCACTGGGAGCACAGCCCTGCTGTCTGTCAACTTGAGATCAGACTTCTGGGCCCCAGAGCAGCAAGAGAGTACACTGGTGTTTTAAGCCACCCAGGAAACCAACATACCCCACCTTCAGTCTTCTCTGCCTGCTGAAATGTCATCAGGGCTCAGTTTGAAAACCACCCTCCACCACGTTTCACTGCCCCGAACACAAATACGCCTGCCGCAGTGAATCTCCTAGATACCCATCCCTCGCTAGCACATGCTTCATTTCCTTGAGGAGGGCGGGTACCCGCCCTCCTACACCTCATCTTGCCCACGAACCCAGCACAGTGTGGCAGGTAATGAATGCTTGCTGAATGCATGGATAAACAGTACGCTCTTTTTGGCCACAGCCAACATAAACCCATGATCGCTGCCCATTCAGATTTCCCACGAGTGAAATGGATTCTCCTCCCTTTCCTCCCTATTTAAATATATCATTATGTCTAGGCATAAAAAGCTAAGGAAACTCTATTCTTGCAAGGAGGATCTCAGTCCAGGGCCAGTTCAGAAGCTGTTTTTCTTGCCTTTCGTCCCAAGTATTTTAATTAACCAAGGCCTCAGAAAGCTCTCTTACTGCAGGCCCTAGAGGCCAAAGATGTTTACTCCTCTGCAGAGCCAGGAGGGCACAGGTGCAGAAGGAACCACATCTTGTTACTTTGAGATCGGCCGCACCCTGAACTTGCAAGGCAGACGCCCAGCCCCGTCTCTTGACTTGTCAAGACCAGCATCCCACTGAGATGCCATTGTGAGTTGAGACGGGACCCTGAAGTCAGGCCAGGACACAGATGGCAGCCATGGCTGTCCTGAGGCACCTGCCACCTGTGGTTCAGTGGTCCTCATCTCCGACCTCCAGCCCCACAGGGAACTCCATCCTCAGACCCAGCTGCCACCGCCACTAGAATGCTCAACGGGTGACACCGACCAACCTCCCCAGGATGAGACAGTGACCTGCTGGTTACAGGCATGGGCTGTGGGGCAGACAAGCCTGGGTTCAGAACCCAGGTGGGTCACTTATTAGTCATTTGGATCTTGAGTCGCTCTCCGCCTCTCTGAACCTTTTCCCCTTGTTATCAGGGATAGCAGTAATGCCCACCACAGAGGGTTTTGTGAGAATTCCATCAAATAACATACTGAAATCACTCGGCGCGGCACTAGGTACTAGTGAACACTCAGTAATAGTGACTCTTGTGGTTATTGATGTCGTCACTATCACTACCAATCCCCAGATACTCCTTTATTCCAGACTGTGCGCTTTCTGATCCTGAGAAGAACGGTATTTATATATGTAGATGGCTCTTTTGTTGTAAGTCACCTCTACAAATAAACAGAAGAGACTGTATGTAACCAGTGACGGGCAGTATGATGGATGGGTCACGGGATCGGAGGACTGGAGCTGACTCACAGCTGCACGGTTACCACTTGAGTGACTCCAGCTCAACTGCCTGGCCCTCATGGTCCCTGAGGGACTTACCACTGTATTTGTGGTGGGGATGATACACCCTAGATCGTACGTGGTCCCCTTCAGGGGACCCCACTGGAGAAATTCCTTCCGGATTCAGTGTCGAGGATTCCTGGAAATCTCCCGAACAAAATTTCAAAAGTCTAACAGGCACTTAAAGTCCATTTGCTTCTCTGCCGCAGGAGGCTGGAACCTCAGAGCCAAATAAATCCACAGCCCACCGTTGACAGGTGCACAGCACCTCAGGGCATACGCTGGACACCAAGGTCTTGGGGAACCTCTTCCTACTTCCGGGGGACTTTCCAGTTGCTTCTTATTTTGCACTTCTGCCCCGATCTCCCCATTTGTTTTAATCCCACAGTGCTGCACAAACACCTTTAAGATACCTTAAATTCTTTGCGAGGTGACCGCAAATAACTAGAGCAAATCAAAGAAAAAGCGGTTTGTTTCAGTTTCCTGTTTCACACATGTGGAGCGGGAACACAAGTGATAGCACTAGCCCTCACGATGCCGTTGGATAGGAGTGACTTAGCATCAAGTGGAGCGTTCCCAGCGTTAGCATTTACGCCCTCTGCCCCTTACCCGCTTTCTAGAATTCTCGGCTCAGGGAAGGAAAACCCTTGAGCTCTCTAAACAGTGAAGCTATGACTCCGCCAGGCAGCAAGATGGGAACCCAGAAGGAATCAGCCACAGAAGTGAGGCCTCCCCATTTCTGTTTGCTCAGCAGCAACACTACTCACGGCCTCTCCCCGCACTGGGAGGGGGCACAGAGCCACCACGACACATGGGCCGGGGGACCAGAAGTCAGGTGACCCAGGTGCAACACCGGGTGGGACCACTCTGGCCAAGAATTCCCGCCTAATGTTCCTATGCTGTTTCTCCCCGCTTGCAGGCGGATGTCCCGGCCGGCAGTGACCTCACGTCTCGTTAGGGTGGCCTTCCGCGGGGCGCGCAGCAGAGATGGGCGAAGTGTCACAAAATGCAGTGGCCCAAGCCCGCGGCTCTGGGGAAATGTGGGCAACTTTGAAAATGCTCAGAAAACATGCAGCATTTCAGGGTGAGTGACATCTCAGCAGGATGGCAGAAGACACTCACTGCTTTTGAGGCACCTGTGGCAAAGAGTGAAAAGCTTCTTGAAAGGTGAAAGGCGAAGGAAGGCAGACAAGACAGAAGAGGAAGACGAGGAGGGAGGGAAGGAACGAAGGACAGATGGAAAGATCAGTGGATGATGGAAACAGCAAGAGATCAGTGGTATTCCGGTAATCTTTCTCCATCCACCTCTGGCTTGAATCTTTTTAGGACAAAGTAGTTTTTACATAAACATATTTTTCCTTCCAATGCGGAGGAAGCCTGTTGTTTAACAGTGTTTTAATTGGCCAAGAGTAAACTCAACTGCAAGAAAAACCAAAGAGGACTTGAAAGAAATATCCCTGTTTATCAACAGGAACCAACATTTACGGAACACCCGGTATGCCTCCGCTAGGGAACACACTAGACCTTTTGCACGTTATTTCGTAGGCTTGACTGTCCTCTCTTTTTATAGACGAGACAGCGGGTGAATACAAGAGGCTTTAAAACCAGAATTTAAATCTGAAGCCTATGGTATTTCTAAGACATATCAGGCCACTTTTATTTTTAAGAGTTTTCTCTCTCCATCCATTTCAAGGGAAACTCTGCATTCTGCTTTTCAGAAATCATCATTTTGGTCTCCCTCCAGGGAATTGCTTACAACCATATAGCAGCTCTTCACATTTTATAAATGAGTCCTCACCCGCCCATTCTGTTTCTCATTCACTCCTTCCTCAGCAAGGTTGTGAGGGCAGAGGAATGACAAGGTGAAAATCCCTGACGCTGAGAAGCCCCAGAGAAGCATGCATGGCAGAGCCCTGCACCTTTGCCTCCCTCCACGGGGAGGAAATCCTCGCAGCAGGAAGGAGTTTTTACCGTTGGCCGTCACTGTGGCGGTCCCTGTGATTTCCTGCCTGGAGAGAAGGTGAGGAACAGGGGACCAAGGAAAAGGTGCCAAGGCCACCTTGAGACGGCGTCCCTGTAATCCACCCTCACCCCTGTACCCCAAGAAAACCGCCATTTAGGAAGGTTACCTCGGTGCAGCACGATGTGGTCGATCATGTTGCGTTTGTATTTGGTGTGATAGAGGCAGAGAGGACAGCGGAGATCTTTGGGGCCCTCCTCAGGAACCGCCGAATGCCCGGCTTCCACGTGCATAGTAAAAGCAGATCTGGGAGAGAGGTGTGGAGGACAGGCAATGAGTGTGATAGGGGATCATGTCACCCACACATCCCCTGCTGGCTATCTTCCTACGGGGCCTCTGGGTGTGACACCCCAGCTTGAGGGGCCAAAGTCGTAGTCGTCAATCATGTTGCTGACCACAGGCTCCTTGGTCACTCCTCAGACAACTGAACATTGTCGTGCAGTGGTAACTTCTTTTTGAAAGTTTTGCCACTTGGCTGGGTTCACAGCTTAGTTTGAAAAGCAATGGATTTCCCCATACACTTTAGTCTTCAAGATTAAAAGTTGCCTATTAAAAATATAAAACCAAAATCCCTATGAGAACATATTTCTCATCACACTCAGAAGGAGAGGGACTAGAATCAGGCTAATTGACTGGCTGCCCATGTGACTCTTCACAGGTAAGGGTGGGGAGGGCAAGCTGGCTGGGACATCATGGCGGCAGACGATCAGGTAAACCAAATACGGCTGTTGTAACAGCCTGAAGGGGGAAGGAAGGCTTATCGTTGCCTTCCCCTCCATCCTTTTAACAACTGCTGCATTTACAAAGCCTTAAATGTCTCGTAAAAATGGACGAAACCAAGAGTTTAATGGGCAAGGTCCCCTTCTTATTAATGCAAGTACTTCTCTCCAGGGAGACACATACACCTGTCAGGGGGCCCTTGTCATCTGGGTCTTTAGCCTTTTCCCATTTCTAAGGTCACATGCATATTTATCTGAAAAACAACTGAACCAAATTAATAGCCAGAGATAGAACACGTTTTCCAAAAAATCCCCCAACTAAGATGTTGGTGGAAAAGAGACTTGTTCTTCCAATTCATGTTTTTCTTTGGCCACGAAGCCCACTTTCGCCTGCCTTGTTGTCTGGGGTCTATATTGAGTACTAGAGTGGCCAAAGGCTCTGGTCTTAATTGCAACAGGAAGAGACAGTAACAGCCTCTATCTGTAACATAGCACCTACTATTATATTATTAGAATAGCTCTCCATGATACTGTAACACTTATTAGTGTTTCCTTTGTGCCAGCACTATTCTGAGCGCTTTGGATAGAATGTTCATTTATTCCTCACATGAGTCTTATAAGTTAGGTAGTATTATTATCTTTTTTTCACAGGTAAGGAACGGGAGGAACAGAGAACCTTAGGCACTTGTCCGAAGTCACACAGCCAGTCGGTGGCAAAGCTGGGATTCAAACCCAGGCAGTCAGGCTCCAAGGTAACCACTCGTAACCACTAACCTCAACAGTGTTGCACAGGATGAGATTAAATCACAAGAGTCTAGATTATACCCTTGGACACACTCCATTCTTTGAGTTCGCCAATTCTGTTATACACAGGAGCAAAGGGGACTTTGGATTATCTTTTTCCAGATTGGAACCATCTCCCTAAAATTGGCTCAGTTCTAGTCTTCACAGTGCTGGAGTCTTGATTCTCTGGCTGTCTTTCAACAATATGATCTTAAGAAATACGAATCTTCTATAAGGGGAGCAGGGAAATCACAATTGCTGGGTTCTCTCTTGACTTTCACTTTGCTTTCAAAAACATATACATATTTTTTTCAAAGACAAATTTAAAAAAGGGAGGATAGTCCTCCGAGGGAAAAACACTCATTGCTTCATGCACTGGGCCAGAGAAATCCCTTACCGCAAACTCACACTTCCTGGGTGACCACTGGCTCTAATTTTTAAATCCGTTTGTTCTGATAGAGCTCTTCATCCCAAACCCCTTTCACAAACCCCAAAGCAGTCCTCTGGAAGTAGCCTCCTTTTGTGAAGATTGGACCTAATGCCTGTTATCATCCCACGGGCAGGGCCTCCCCTGAGCTCCAAGTAGGAGAGTGTAGGTAAGAGTGTGGTGAGGGGCGGAACAGGTGCAGCCACCTTGTGTTTCGGGGCTGTTCTTCATGTCACTTACTTAAAGCCTGTGTAAAAGGAGCAGTCTTTGCACTTGAAGAGCTTCTTCCCGCCGTGCTTGTCCCTGTAATGGCGTCTGATGCTCTGGATGTAGCCAGAGGAGAATTCACAGAATTCGCAGTGAAGAACAGCTTCGGTTTTCTGCTCAGCACCCCCGGCGGCCCCAGAAAGAGGCACGGGGCTAACACGGCTGTTGTTCCTTGCCAGGGCAGCGGACTGGTAGTGGTTCAACTGCTGCTGAACATCTGGAGGTTCTGAGTAGGAGGAGTCTGTGGACAGACGGGGAAAACGAGACCGGACACAGAGAACACAGTAGAGGTTTGACACTTGAAAGCCCCGACATTAGTCTGGAGTTGTTTTTTTTTTTGTTTTTTTTTTGTTTAAAGATGAGGACTATGATCCGTCTTTCATCTTCATTTACATCCTACAACACAGATCTGGGGAAAGGCAGGTAGGAAGAAAGCATCACTTCTTTTAATTGCACTTTGAGGGCTCACAGCATTTAAAAATAAAACTCTGAGGTTAAAGGTTTCAAAGTGAAGGAAGAAAATAAATTGTTTTTAAAAAGGAAATCGCAGCGTGGCAACAGGCTGCCAAAGTATACCTGTCCTTGCAGGGGAGAGGAATAAATGCAAGAAGGTACACAGGCATCCACACGAGAAAGGAAAGTAGTTGATGCAATATCTCCTCCTCTGGAGCCCAGAATTATTCAAGGGGGGAAAAAAAAGGTCTTTAACAGAAATGCTCGAGCACATGGTGCTCACAAATATAAAAATGTTTTATGCCTTCACAGTCAAATGATTTAAAATTTAAAATATAAAGATCTAATAGTGTTCTCCTGGAATGGATGTTTAAAGCTTAGTCAGCATTAAGATGGAGATTTATTCATAAATCCCATTAAAATGAAACTCCAAATAAGTTTCCCTAAAAGGTATTTTAAAGTTTGCAATTCGGAGGAAAATGTCGGGAAATGACAGGCATAAATCTTAGCCCTGAGAAGCTTCAATGGCATGTGGTGGAGAAATCTGATCTAGATGGGAGGTGGGAAAATCTCCGTTTCTTAAAAAAGATAGAGAGAGAGAGAGAGTAAAAGAAAGGTCTTGAACCTTTTCCCAACACGCTGCTTTGAGTGTTGGGGCTACGCATTCAACACCATTGTCCCGCAGAACCTACGGCTGCCTATGACTGGCACAAATGAAGTCCATGAATACGACACAGATGAATTTCGGTGTAAGTTTCCTTGAAAAGACAACAAAGGGCTCTTTTTTTTAAGGCTTTCAAAAAGCGGGGGGCGGGGGGGGGGGAAGGGGATAGAAACTGTACCAGCCTCCTCCTGATTTGATGGACACTTAATTTTCCAAAGCCCGATTCCCCGAGGCAGGACGTGGAGGAATTCTGTAAAACCCGTATTGGATGAAACCAGAGTCCATCCATCCCGTAGGCCTCTTGGAGAAGAAAAACAAAAACAGAGCAGCCTCCCTTATTGTGAGGCCACCTCCTGTCTTCAAAATCCTCAAATACCTTCCCTTCTTGCTCTCCTCTCCCCCCTCCTCAATTTGTATTCCTCAAGTTTGAGAAAAACCCCTTTGGAAATTGTAAACAAACCTGCCACACACACAAAAATAAAACAAAAGGAAACTTGAACAATACCTCCGAGCCTCCTTGGGTTCATTACCAGGTGTAAAGTGAAGACAAAGGAAGAAAGGAATGACACAAGTGAATTCATTTTACCCAAGTCTTTTATCTCTGGTTTCTTTATTCCTCAGCCCTAGCTGATGAACCCACTCAGGATCACAATACCGCAATTGTCAACTTCTCATTCTTTCTTTCAATAGCAGGTTTGTTTACCATTTCATGGATTGTTCGAGATGTTTTCTATTTAAGCTCTCAAGACTAGTTTCTGCTTAAAATACATGCACAGTGAAGCACGAGACACATTCCGCCTCTCCTGTGAACACAGGCTTGAGCTTCAGGTTGGGCATTGCCCAGCCACCATCCCGACAAGCCCATCCTTCCTCTTGTTTGCTCTTTGCTCTGCGGGATTGGAATTCCGCGCCCAGCAAGGCCAAAGCCAGGTCCACGGCCCGTGAGCCGTCTGCCACCCGCAAATCTACCCAGAGACCAGAAACAAACACCCCAAGGAACAGTCCGTTTCTCAAAAAGCGGCCACCAGCAACAAGACACAGCACCCAGCTCAGCAAGTCCTGCCGGTCAGCTGCTAGTCACATCAGACAGACAGACAGACCCCTGACAACGTCAATCCCTTTACAGCAGAAGTCGTAAAGAAGTAAGTTTTTCCCAAGCAGATAACAGGCCACGTAAATTCATCTCCCCCTGCTTTCCACCCAGCCCAACTTAACACCTACGCTAATCTCTTAGGGAGACTCCGTCCAACGGAAGGGAGTTTCCTTTGATTTAACACATTTTTCTTGTCTCTAGGGTCTACTGCATTTTATTCCATCCATCCCAAAAAGCAAATTCTAAATTTTGACTTCAGCATATATATGTTATATGAAACTTGAAGAAATAGAAATGCAAGAAGTCGTAGGAAAAGCATTCCAAGAAAGGGAGGCTCATCGCCCTTCCGTCTTAAATGGCAAAAGGAACAGCCTCATGTATCATGCTATGAATTCCTTTTTGCCTGGCTAAAATCAGATGGACAGGTGGTTCATTTACAAAGACAGGCAAAACCTCACCGCCTATGGTGCATCTGTAGTAAAGCCTAGGTTACAACATTTTGGGTCTCCTTAGAGCTTTACTTTCCTGTCTGGTGCCAAGATATACTATGTCTCTCATTCTCTCTCACTTGGGAGTTGGTGAATAATGTACAATTTTAGCACTTTGGGCACTAAAGTGACAAAGACGCGAGCGTGTATGATTTCACCCATCTTAAAAAAGCCCACTTGCTAACTACCTAAAATTCCAGCTTGTTCACAAGGCAGAGCCTGAAGCGCAGGAACAGGGTCGTTCTGTGCCCAGGTTAGAAAGGCAAACAGATTGTTAGTACTGAAGGGCACATCACCAAGGTTAAAAATCATCATTAAGACCGTTTTCTTCATTCCAAGCTTATGGAAAGTGAAACCACTCTGTGCTTCAGACAGCCAGGCTTGCGGTCACTGGGAAATACGGCAGCAGAAGCACAGGAGTGTAAATCCAGTGGGAAACTAAACCAGGCTACGTCTTTGTCACCTGGATGACCAGGAATACTTATGATGGAACCAACAGCAGAGACGATGCTGGTCCCTATGTTCCTGACCCAACCCGGAGATATGCAGTCTCTCAATTTAATTCTCTGACCTGTGACTCTATTTATGTGCAAAGTTTTAGAAATTACGTCATAGTGTACAGCTGTAGGTGTAAAATAAATCTAAGTCACATTAGCTATCCATTTTGTAAACTATCCATGGAAAGAATTCTATTTTGTAAAATCAGGATCAAACTAGACTTTTAGCGTGGATGGTCATGGAGCTTACAGACACGGGTTTGGAATTTATTGAACAGCCAGCAATTAATTCTCACAACGATGGTGTGCAGTGTGAGTTCTCATCCCAATTTCACCGATGAGGTAGTCAACACAGCTGGTTATACAGCCAGTAAGAGGCAGAGGTTGGATTTGGACAAAGATTCGTCTGACTCTAAAATCTGAGTCTTGCCCATCAGGCGTCTGTATCTAATGGTGACCTCAGGTCCCACGATGCACGTCAGAAGAACGAGAAAGAACATCAGAGTGTTCCATCAACGCTAAATATGTAGCAGAGAGGAGAGAGAAAAGGTGACAGAAAAATTGAAATACTTGGGAAAATAATTTCAGAACAGATAGAAATGAAAACAGGATAGAAAATAACAGTAAACTGGATGTGAAAGGAAACACTAAAATAAGCATTTCAGAGGACATGGGGGGAAAAAATAAAGCAAGATTCGTCGAAAAGAAAAAGAATCTCCAAACCTTCAAGACGTTTTATAGAAACAAAACACTGCAATCACACAGGAGGCAATTCTACAAGCAGGTGGCACAGGAGAGCACTGCAAATACCCAGATGGGAAACCAGCCAGCCCAAATGTCATGCTTTCATTAGATGCTTGATAAACTGCCCCCAAATAATAATGCTCTGAAATTCCTCAGGTGGGATGTGCCTGGAAAAAGAAATGTACATGGATGGGAGACGGGTACTTTCCGGGGCTTCTGGGACAGGATTTCAAACCAGGGAGGGGGTGGGGTTCCAGATGAAACCTCTCGCCCCTCTCACGTAGCCATGTTCTTGGAGAAACGGAAGATTTCTTCTTGCCATACTCCAGCTCCCACAATGCCAGCCAAACCCAGGTGACTATCAGTTCGAGAGGTTTTTTTGTTTTTTGTTTTTTCTTGTTTTTTCTCCAGAAATTAGCCAGCACAGAAACGATCACAAAAAATGTAATTTTATAAGGGCAGATGACAAACGAGTCAACTCTAGGAGTGGAATGAAGCTTTCTTGAATATTCTCATGCTCCCCACATTTGGTCAGCACCCTGTCAGTGCCAGGCTGTGTGCTGGCTCTAGGGACTCAAAGCCAAGGAAGACACAAGGGGCCCCTTTCCAGAGCTCAGGTGTAGCGGGGGAGGGAGTAGAGCTGTTGTGACAACACAGGTCTTCTCCACGTCTTGCAAGCTCACTCCATTGACTGAAGGAACAAAAGAGGCAAGGAGAACAAATGCACAGTAATGGGAGAATTTAACTATTCCAAGATTAAGGGAGACACAAGGAAGAGTAAGAATCAATTGGGCAGTAAATTGTAGGAGCTGCGGAGGACAGCCCCCTTATGCACTGAGCGATCCAAAAAGGAAGCTGTACAGGACGATCAATTCTCAATTTTCTGCAGCTCCACAGAGAGGAAGTGAGTGAAGGTGAAAAAGTCGCAGAAGAATCTTGGTGCCAGCAATGACATTTAATTACATTTGAGCTAGATTTTCATGCAGACTTTGGGAGGCAGGCTCTTTGGTCAGTGCAAACCGAGTACCAGGAGAAAATAAAAGACAAAGGATTTTAGAGAAGCAAACTGTAGAGGGGGTCAGGGGGGCAAGTGATTAAATTATATCCATTTGTCCGCAAATATATACTGTACACCAAAATCAACAGGAGACTCCGTTCTGGGGCAGTAGGACTGGGTTCCTGCCCTCAAGCGGCTCCCGGATAGACACGTAAATAACTGTGATTCCGTGCAAAAAATAAACGTCTTCATAGAGGCATCCACAAAGAACTCGTGGAGAAGAAGCAAAATCAGTATGTAGTGACCGATGAAATGTGGGTCTCGGAGAGACGAGGGGAATGTGCAGAGAAACTTGAATGTCCTTTAATAACTAGTATTAGTGTGTTCATTAATGAAATCACCACTAGACATGAAGATGCTGGAATGTTCAATTCACCAACACTTCCACCTTAAGTCATAAATAGAAATGAAGTAACTACATTCTTATCACCATGAGAAAAAGCGACATGGGGCACCCGAGTGGCTCAGCGGGTTAAACGTCTGACTCTTGGTTTCAGCTCAAGACATGATCTCACGGTTCATGCGATCAAGCCCCGTGTCGGGCTCTGGGCTGACAGTGTGGAGCCCGCTAGGGATTTTCTCTCTCCTTCCCTCTCTCTGCCCCTCCCCAACCTGTGCTCTTTCTCTCTCTCTCTCAAAATAAATAAACTTAAAAAAAAAAAACTTTAAAAAAAAAGAAAAAGGAAAAAAAGAAAAACTGACTTAATTCCAACAGGGAAAAGGAACCAAGATCAGAGGATGAGTTTGAACAGAAAAATACGTACACCCAAGAGTGGGGTATGCTGCATGAGGGAGAATTTAAAATCTTCTAACATAGCACAGAAAGTTCAAACTAATGCACGAATTGTAGTTTTCTTTAGAAAAGCAGGCGATTGAGCAGCTCAGGTTTGGTACTATAAGGAACCAGAAATAGAATATTACCTGTGGATAATTTAACCACAAGTATTGTAAATATCCAAAGTATGGAGGGGGTGTGGGTGGGACCCAAATATGCTGGAAATACAGCCCGCTATTTCCAGCCAAGAAATCATAGAAAATTGGAGAAGGGCACACTAACAATGACGAGGGCAGTTAAAGACCTACTTGAGTGAACAGCCAGGAAACTTTTGGAATGCCATGCAATTTCTACCACCCGACTGCTAATAAACTTGAGCCTGGGGACAAAAATAGTCCAAGTATGTTCACCTGGGTGCTAGTGACCCAGGTATCTGGGTGGGGAGAGAGAACCCTGCTGCGATGAGAAACCCAGCTGAGCTTTGAGTTGATTTGAGTCTTCACCTAAAGCTGAAAAAAAATTCGGACTCCTTAAACCCAACATGCTGAAGACTGACTTCCTCTTTGCCCACACTTCCCTTCTGCGCCCTTGCCCACGTGTCTGAATGTCAGTGAACAGCTCACCGGTTCGTCCAACTTCATACCGTGAGATTCTTCCTCCAAACTGCCCTGTGGCGACAGCGCTTCAGCCAAGTGCCACGTCCTGGAGACGTGTGTCATACTCGGCTCCAATCGTTTCCGCCTGTAGGTCTTCCCTTCCCATTGTCCACTCAGGTCCTCACAACGTGCGGGCGCAGCTCTCACAGCCTATGTGGTCTTCCTTCCTCTGACGTCTGTTCTAGTTCAGCCTGCGTGCACGTCACAGACCTGTAGCATGCATCACTTACGCGGCTACCATAGGAGGATGGCCCCACGCCCAAAGGCGAAGTCTCGATTCCTTAGTGCGGTACACAGAGCTCTTCAGTTCGGCCCCAGAGCCCGTTTTCAGCCTCACTTCTGGCTAGTTCCCAACTCCTTGCTCATTCTACCTATTTCATCGTTGGGAATCCTTGATCAGGGCTACTAAGTGCTCGTCGTCTTCTTTTTGGCTGGCAAACACCCACCCATCCTTCAAAGCTCAGCTGAAATGTCACCTGTTCTATGACGATTTTCCCCAACCGTCCAGATAGGAATCTGCTCTCCTCTGTGCTTCGTCAACACAGACGCATCGAGATTCCCATCCTGGTCTCATTACACTTTCACGTTCCCCCAGACTTCTTCGTACCTGTTGTATTTGTTCCTGAGCTTGTTCAATTTAATTAGTATTACCTAACATGATGAAATATGGGTATAAAGTGTCATTTCTATGAAGCTACATTGAATGCTTTGAAAAGACTTGATAAAGTCAAGTTGCTAAAAAAAAAATTTCTGTCAAATTATGTTTTGGCAGGACCAACTATAAAAGATTGAGAACATAAAAATCTAGAAGGACTCTGCTCTAAGACTGTTCCACAAATGTCTAAATTATCACTCCACTTAAAAGAAACTGAATCTGGAACTGGCACATAACACAATGTAGGTGCCTGTGGTTTATGTAAGAGAGGAACTAGGGAACTCCAATCAAAGGACCCAGACTCAAATACATAAGCTTGACCGTATGTCCCAATACTGATGAAGAAATCAATTTCTTAAGTGAAAGTAAAATGCTTAAGGCATTTTAAAAAAGATTCCCTACCTTTAGAACCTTTCGAATGTAACTGAGAAGGTGGCTATTGATTACATCAAACGAGAGTTTCTACTATTTCAATCTATGTATTTGCCCCCAATTTTACATTAATTTAGAAAATACTTATTGAGAAGCATCTACGTGCCAGGCACCTCGAAGCACTTGGGATACATCAGTGAAAAAAAACAAGGGTCCTTATGGAACTTACAGTTTAGATCGGCAAGAACGGTACCTCACGTGCTTTTACGGCCACAGAGACTCCTGGTCCTTTCATGAAGAAAGGTGTTTAGGAGAATGTTGCTGGATTGAATTTGTGGACAACTTTCCTAAATCTAGGCCTATCTGTCTGTCTACCTATCCATCCATCCATCGCCTATCATTTTATGTTAAACAGTATGTTGTCAAGATGATACACAGATTCAAAAGTTTACTTATTTAATAATTTTTCTTGAGTTCTATCTGAATCCTTTGGAAACTCCATTTAATCCTTTTGTTTCTCAAGGTACCTGTTGTTTACTTCATGCTACTAACACAGAGCAGAACTTGGCATCCAGAAGGATACCACCAACCACAAATCATCGACGCAACTTTCCAAGCATTTCCTTTGAAGAGTCTCAAAAATGTTCTCTATGGGCCATTCCCAGAGAAAATTGTATTAGAAACTAAGCTATGGAACACAAGCCATTTCAACTCCTTCTGGATAGTGTCTAAAGGGGAACATAAATCTCCAGAGGCAGCCACGTTATTTTATTTCCTTCTTTTGATTACGCCTTGAAAATCTCCAGGCCAAGGACTCCAGCACCTCCTCGTCTTCCATCATCAGTGGAGCTCTCTGGCCTGGATGCACAAGATTATGATACAATGGCCAGGGGGACAATGGGCACTGGATGACTATATATAGGAATTCTGGGCTTGGTTGTCATGGAGGCAAATGGAAAAACAAACGTCTAATCCTGAAAATAAGGTTGAGGCCAAACTTGAAGGAAACACACTTTGAAAACTTCCTGTCATTCTGATGAGTAAAAACAAAACCTTGAAATATGATCAGGGAATAGATGAGAAAACAAACCAAAACAAAACAAAAAATTAGTCTTCAAAATGACAAAAACACAGCAAAAAAACAGAGGAGGGGCAACCTTCTCTTCTTGAGACTTAGTGTCCCATCATATTTTAGTTCATTGAAAGGGTCTCTCAAAGGCCTTATTTTACATGAAGCTTCCTGTTCTCTCTCTCTTTGGGGGGAATCCAGGCAAGTCTGATCTCAGACAAAGAAGATTCTCAGACTTGCAGCTCACCGGGCCCTATATTTGGCGACAAAATCATTTGTCTCTCTGTGGTTTTTTTCAAATGGCATCACCAGCCACCCAGTCAACGAAATCAGAAGAAATCCTTGATTCGTTTCTTTTGTTCTACACGTTCAATGAGTGAGAAGCTCTGTTGGTTTGACCTCCTGAAAAGCACTTACTCTGTGATCCACTCACTGCCCCAACGCCATGGCTTGTTCAGGCCCTTATGGTTGCTGACATGAACTTCCAAAATATGTTCCCATTTTCAAGTTTCTTCTCCTCCTAAGATTCCTTTCTTTTCTAAAAGCAAACATGACCATGGGATTCACCATGTCTCACAGGAAAAGGTCCAAACTCTGCTGTGGTGCTCCCGGTCTCCTGTACCTCCCCAGACCTACCTCACCCCCCACCCACCCTGCTCCCACCCTGCTTGTTGCCAGCCACCCAGAAGGTTCCTAACATTCACTGCGGGCTTTGCTCTCACAGCATCATTCAGTCTTGCAATGCCTTTCTGCTGCATTTCAGCCTTTTCAACTCACATGATCTTTCAAAATAGAACTCAATTCAAATCTGCCATCACTATAAAGGTCTTCCTTGATCTTTCTAGACATACCTATTAAAATCCCCACTAGTGCTCGTCATGTGGCATTGAACTTATTTTACCTCCACCAAACCAGGATCTCTTTCAAAGTAGGATATCCATCCATCCATCCATCCATCTATAATCCATGCATCTAGCAAGTTCATATCTTAGTTCATCTAGCAAATTCAGAACTTAGCTCATGGCCTGGCCCAAAACAGGTCCTCAATAAATGTGTTACTAAGATCCAAAGAGAGTTCAAACTGAAAAAAGTGTTCTGGAAAACCAGATTTAAAAGGAAAATCCAATTAACCAAATGTCACTCTCTCCTTGCATACTGAGGTGGATAGAGGCTTCCTATTGAAACACTGACCCACTTTTACTGAAGCAAGCCTGGGCCTTTTTAAAATTACCTGAAGAATGGCTTCTGGAACATGTGAGAATTTGAATGGCAAGAAATTCATAATCTCTGCCCATCCCAAGGAGCCAAAGGCATCATTTCTGGTCTTGACCCCAAATCTGCTATTAAGTCTAAACTCTGAAGCAGATAATATCAGGATATCTGGGAACCACTTTAGTTGATTCTATATGCAACTCTCTCCTCCCTTTTCTGCACCCACTGATAGGCACAGATGTTTGTAAAATGTGCAGGTGTAACTGGCACCACATATTTAAATACACCGTGACTTTTCTGTAGTCAACTGCTACAGCCATGAAAATGGAGTCCTCTACAATCCACGAGAAGGTATTCGTGGATTACTTTCACACATTTATCACTACATTCTCACTGTATAAACTGTTTTACCAATTTTTCTCCATCAGGAACGCACGCTCATCCCAGGTTATGTAGCGCACAGACAACGCATTTTGCATAAAGACTTGTGGCGGTTCAGCACAGCAGAGATGACTTCATGTTACCCAGCTAGTCAATGGAGAAACAGGAATATAACCTGGGGCTCCTGCATGCCCCAGTTTCGAAAACACGTTCTTTTTCTGCCACAGTCATTAGCAAACATTGTAGGTATTCCTTCTGCACTAAACGTTATTTGTAACTCAAAGTGTGTGTTCTTAAAAACGCTCCTGAAAGCAGGCTGGAAATTTGTAGGGAAACGAATGAATGTGTGGTGAAGGAGGCTTTTTCTAATGTTGTTTTTGGAGGAAACTCTGGGTGGCATCTGCCATTGTTAGTTGAGAAGCTCTTACAATACCAAATGCATAATTCACCTGTGACTCTTTTGAATTGTGTGATGAGGAAGTAATGTTTCCTGCTGTTCGTTTAGATGGTATGGATGTCTTTACCACACTGAAAATCCAACGAAAAGCGTGGAGTACAAAAGCCTCTACATCAGTGAGTTGGCCTCAACCACAGAGAGCTTGCTAGCAACTTTGGATGGCGTTGAGAGCTCACAGGCCATGGGCAAGGCCACAGAGTTTCCTCCTCAAGACCTGCCTGGAGGGAGGATGCCTACTGACTTCAAGGAGTTGGTCACAATGGATGGCTTGCTAGGAACAGTGCCGTGAGCCCGGGCAGGGAGCAACGGTAGAGATTTCTTCAAAGATTAGCTAATCAGGAGGAAAGAACACATGTGAGTATAAGCATATATATTTAGATACGTGTAGAGCTCTAAGAGATGATATGGAAATCAGGTGAGAAAGACAATGGTTTGTCAAGAATAGAATAAGCAGCCACACTTCAAAGCACTGAGTTTTGCTAAAACTGTCCCCCAGCAGCGGGAGTCTCCTGACCAACAAACCCAGTGTGCTTCTTATCCGTTTTTCCTTTTCTTTTCACCTATTCCCAAGCAGTGTAAGAAAATCCTGGCTCTGGGTGAAGCTACATTTTTAATCACCGCTAAAGCACTAGGTTCTTCCCTGAGGATAGACAGCTCTCCCACCCACTCTAAACTCACCCACAGGAATACTCCTCAGTGCTGCTGGGCTCAGCTGTAGGGCGCAAGCCTCCAAGAAGGCAGCGGGACAGGTGGGGACATCCAGGTTCACCTTCCACTGTCTCAGGCAGCTCTGTGTCTAACACCTGTCAAGGGCTTCTTACAAGGTCTCTCGCTGATCTTCACCATTACCTTACGGGACGCGAAAAGCAAGGGAGCAGCTGGAGAAGAGGCAACCTCTCCTCTACCCAGAGGTGCACAGAGGCCTCCTCGTAACCCTGTGGAGGTTGGTTACAGGTTAAGCAGACCTCTGCTTCCTCACCTATACAATGAAGACCATAATGCTGGCAATTCTGGGTGCTGTGCAGAGCAGGCCAGTGTGTGAAGTATAGTGTCCTGGCACACAAAAGAGTGCTTTAAGGGTCTCAGTTCCACAGCAATTACAGTCTACATCACATAATTTTGCACTGAATTGTAAATTGCCTGTTAGCGGTTAGGCAGTGGATTCTATCAATGAAAGAATTTGGTCTCCTTCACTAGACTGCAGGAAGGATCGGCATGGGTGTCTCTTACGCTGCTCTAAACAGATGTAACTGACCCTCACCCCAGCTCCAGGCACACGGTAGGAGCTCGGCAGCTAGTTTTTGACTGATTGATTCTGGGCAAAGCCAAGCGCATGGCTACTTCTGGCAACGAGCCCCCAGCTTATCTGGTGGTGGAGATGGCTGCAGTGGGGAGGGGACTGATCGTGGGGCTTGGATTCAGCTCAAAGGCAGGGCTTGACCTGAATAACACCACAGACTCAATGATTCGCCCCATTTTGTTGGCTAACAATGCACACAGCATGGTCACAAATCAACTTGCTGCAAAAAGACTTGTCAGAGCGAATTTCATCTCCCAGCTTTAGAGGCTCTCCTGGGGAGAACATGCCGGGGTCGCTTTCCTTTCAAATTTTTTTTAAGCTCACCTCCAGCTTTGAGTAGGTCCTTGGGTACCCAATTCATAGGTGTGGCAATCATCCTCATCATCAATGACCCTCTCCCAAACCATCCCACCTGATGCCACAGGCCCCGTCCTTTACTCCCCTCTCCCTCATTCTCCTTCTCTGCACAGCACTTCGATCTATCATACACATATGTGCTGCTTGATGATTTGGTTTTCCCTACCAACTGTGAGGGACCTTGTCTCAAATTTCTCAGCCTGCGTGAATTTTTGGATTTACTTTCATGACTAACGAGAGCATCGAGGCTGGCTTGGGGGCCTGTGGCTCGGCTGAGCCTCGAGTGATCTGTGCCAAGAGGCCGTCCTGCCATCACACGCCCCGCATCTCAGCCTTCCGAGTGCCATGGCCGGCACGTGGTACCGTGAACATCAACACTTCTAGATCCATTCACGCAAATAACTTTTTGGGTGCCTGTGGCGTGTGAGGTAATCTGACATACTCTGGGCACCCAAAAATAAAAGGATGGCCTCTGCCTTCAGGAAAGCTGATGGTCTTGGGGGAAATGGAAAGAAAGACCGTTACAGCAGCGTACGATCAGTGCTAGGTCTCTGAAGAGAGCTCAAAGATCTGTAAGGAGCACAAAGGAGGCCCCTCAGCCAGACCGGAAGGCTTCTGGAGGAAACAAGACTCAAGTTTCCAAGGATGAGTCGGAATTAGCCAAGTCAATGGAATAATGAGGAGGAGAGGCAAAAACAGGTGGAGGAGGGCATTCCAGGAAGAAGGGACAGCAAGGCCTGGAGTGTGAGGAGTCTGCGAAGGCAGGGCACTCAGCGTGACTGTGGGGCTGGGCGCAGCAGCAACGAGAGGTAAGGAATGATCTCAGAGAGAAATGTGGGGCCCAGATAACAACCTGCATGCTGAGCTTGGAATGTACTCTGAAGGCAAAGTAGACAGCCACCGGAGGATGTTAAGCAGGAACCAGGTGAGACAGAGGCTTCACATTTTTACCTTTTCTGTGTCTCTAAATTGCACCCACAGCCCCAACCAAGTCCCTCTCAGATGGGGAAGGTGGCTTGGTACAAACGCATTCCCACGGTGAGAAAAACCAACTAGCAGCACATTCCTTCTTGCTGAGAGAATCTCAGCAGCAGCCTGGGATTCCATACTTCGTTTTGTTAAGTAGAAAACACCTACGTAGTGTCTTTTCTGCTCTGGGTTTTACCAGCAGGATGGAAGTGTTCATCTGAAATTCAGTTCCTACTGTTTCTACCGAATGCACCACACTTACATCTGGAATAGATTATGGCCCTACCTATGGGAGAGATAGAGAGAAACTCAATAGGCTACCTTTTCTGCTCCCTACCAACACTTCACGTGCAAAAATATAACAAGGAAGCACAGGAAACCAAGTGATAGGTCCACATGCTGGCAAACACGATAAATGTGTGGGTGTCAGCCAAGATCCTGTGGTCGGTTTTCCAAATACAGGGTCTCAGCAACATCCAAAAGGTTTCTAGATCTATATTTTACCCCTAAATTTTAATAGCCAGGTGCCAACACAATACTTTCTTGCATTCATTTAGATTCAACTCAATGGTCAAAAATATTATTTTGTAAAGTGATCAAATATTCTTCTGGATTTCTCGGCTTTATATAAATGGTTTGTTTGTTCATAACATAATAGCTGTTAACATAAAATTTAACAAATTAAATAAAATTTAATTAAATGCATTAATTTATTAAAATAAAATTTAACAAAAATTTAAGAAAACATTTATATAAAGCTAACAAAGGTTGCTTGTTATGACTAACCAACAACATGGTTATTGTCGTTTACGATAGGTATTTGCAGATACACAGATCATTGGATCTCGTATTTCCAGAGCTCTGGGGTCGTTAGGGGAGATTACTACAGCACGTACTACAAATGAGTTAGCCCCCAAAGAAAAGAGCAAATGCCCAAGGGCATTTCCATCTGTTGTCAACAGAGTGGCTGGAAGACAACAGGGTTCTGCAGTAAGGAAAAAAAAAATCAAATCTACATTTACTGCTTTAAACTGTTTAATGACTATCTACAGGACACGACTAAATTTCATTTTACATTTATAGGACATCTACTCTAGGAAGAAAATGGCCTTATGCCAGATGTTTAGAAAATAAAGATGAGCAGGACAAAAAGCCTGTCCCTAATGAGCTCCTTTTCTGGTAATATCATGGAGTTGGTGGCATGGACCACACATGTCCCCAAGAGAGGTAGGCCACAGCACCAGAAGACTCTGGAGGAGGGAGAGCTGCCCCATCAGGGACACCATGAAAAGCATCATAAAAGCGAAGGAATTTGCTGGGGCGCCTGGGTGGCGCAGTCGGTTAAGCATCCGACTTCAGCCAGGTCACCATCTCGCGGTCCGTGAGTTCGAGCCCCGCGTCGGGCTCTGGGCTGATGGCTCAGAACCTGGAGCCTACTTCCGATTCTGTGTCTCCCTCTCTCTCTGCCCCTCCCCCGTTCATGCTCTGTCTCTCTGTCCCAAAAAATAAATAAACATTGAAAAAAAAAATTTAGGGGCGCCTGGGTGGCGCAGTCGGTAAAGCGTCCGACTTCAGCCAGGTCACGATCTCGCGGTCCGTGAGTTCGAGCCCCGCGTCGGGCTCTGGGCTGATGGCTCAGAGCCTGGAGCCTGTTTCCGATTCTGTGTCTCCCTCTCTCTCTGCCCCTCCCCCGTTCATGCTCTGTCTCTCTCTGTCCCAAAAATAAATAAACGTTTAAAAAAAAAAAAAAATTAAAAAAAAAAAGAAAAAAAAAATTTTTAAAAAGTGAAGGAATTTGCCCACAATGCTGAAGGACAAGTCGGGTGGGGACATGTGGGAACAGAGGCTGGGAGGGGTGGCTGGGGACAGGCATGGACAATGTTGAGGGTGGGAATTTTTTTTAAACAGGCTATGTAGAGCTGTTAAAGATTTTGGAGTAGGAGAATAAAGCACATGATTGAGTGCATGGTGTAGGTGAATGGAGGAGTTTACAAGGGGAGGGGGACGGGATGGCTTGGGTAAGGAGAGGGAGCGGGAAGGAGGGGTGAGAGGAAGTAAGGAGGCAGGAGACAACAGGACTTCGTGGACAGCTTAGTGGCTGATGGATCATGGGCCAAGAAGACCTGAAGACGCAGACAGGTCCAGCTGGCTACCATGAGCCCTGGCACAGGGGCAAGTCTGGGTAGAAGGTAAAGGGTTCCCTTTCAGAACTTTTGAGATGAAGGCTGTGTGAGGAGAGAGTAAGAAGCAGATGGAAAAGAGGGTCTGGAACTGAACCTGAAAGGTTAGGGCGGGAGGTGGGGGATTTGGGCCGCATCATTTAAAAAGTGAGTTAATTCCCTGTGTGTGCAAAGGGGGAGCAGCGAGGACCAGACCAAGAGGACCGAGGACCAGACCAAGGTCTGTGTGTTGGCAGCTGGAGGAAAAGAGGTGAAAACACAGTAAAAACAAGGTACTACCAGCGCGGCCAGAGGAGAGCCTGAAACAGACAGCAGGTCCCAAACCACGGGAGGAGAATTTCCCCGGGAGGAAGTCAGCAGTTTTAAATGCCACGGACAAAAAAAGAAGGATGAGGCAGGAGCAAGAGGCCATGGACTTGTTTGTCTGGAGTCGTCGTCAACCTATGTCATTACCATGGTAGGGGCCAGAGTCACAAAGGCCAGGCATTCCGGACGGGGAGAGGGAAGAGAAGGTAGCAGGTGTGAACAAGGAAGGACAGACTCTTTCCCAGAGAAAACGTCACTGGAGTTAGCCAACATGAGGTCCCTGACGAGAGAGTGGTTTTAGTGAAATGCTGAAGGTAGAACGTGGATTCCATAAATTTAAGAATAAAGTGGCGAAGAATAAAGAATAAAGAATAAATTGAGAATATTGGTTCTTCCAAGAGATTTGCAGGCTAAGACTGCAATTGCAGGATCAAATTGCAGAAGGTCATACACAAGAATGATTTTCATATTTCAAACAAGGAGCACTTTCCTGGGGCTCACAAAAGCTCCCCCTTTCAGACTCTCCAAGGGGAAAGTAATACATCTAAGAATTGAGGTTTAGGGAAATGGCGTGACATAGCTAACAGAGCTCTGGAATCAGACGGACATGCATCCCCGACCCCAGTCTGCCAGGTGGCGACCATGATCTTCCTTAGGCCTTTTTTCCTCCTTCTGAAAACAGGAGGGAGCTGGTGATAAAAGTTCCTGTCTCGTGGGATTGTCATATGGACGGAATGAAATGAGATGTTTGTAAAGTACTCAATCAATAGACATGCAGTAAATTATAGTTATCATTAATTAAAACTATGTACTGATTAGGGCCGGTAATTGTGATGTCTGACACTGGGACTTATCAGTGCATTTCACCAGCCCATTAGAGCATCAAGTGTTAAGGACTTTCTTGTGTGGATGGATTCGATTAAGCCCCAAAGTTCAAATAAATTTAGATCAACAGGACTCCAGATTAAACACCACGTTCCAAACACTGAGTTATTTTAGACTCCTAAAGAAGCAGCTCCTGCTGTAAAGAAATTTCATTCAGTTTCTAAGGCTAAACATGATTTTTTTTTTTTTTCCTGTTTTACTTTTAAAAAATCCTCACCTACCTCTGGGTGAGGACAAATGATTATAAGTTGACAAGAAATCTACTTCTATTTTACTACCTTAATAATACCTAATATTCTTACAGCAACTTAAAACATGAAAGCATTTCCATATGTTGTCTCATTTGATCCTTGAAATAGCCCCACAAAGGAGGCATCATCATTATTTTACACACGAGAAACAGTCTTGGAGAAGGTAAATGGTTTACCTTAGCACACTCAGCAGAGATGGAAATGGATAGGACCTTCGCCAAAGGCTGCCTAGGTGGGTGTCTCATGGCCCACAGTGTGGGTGGGTTTCTGGATTGGGACCTATAGCGGCTCTCAAGCCAGACCTCAAACTGAGGGGCCCAACACCCCAGGGCAAACTGTTATTAAAGAGGGTCTATACACAGAAATGGTTTCCAAAAGATCAATTGCCCCTAATTTTCAGAAGCTCAAGTTGCTTTGCTCAGTTAAAATGAACCCAGTGATGGGGCGCCTGGGTGGCTCAGTTGGGTGAGCATCAAACTTTGGCTCAGGTCATGATCTCACGGTTTGTGGGTTCAAGCCCCCTGTCAGGCTCTGTGCTGACAGCGTGGGGCCTGGAGTCTGCTTCTGATTCTGTCTCTCCCTCTCTCTCTGCCCCTCCCCCACTTGCAGTCTGCCTCCTCCTCTCTCAAAAATAAAGAAACACTAAAAAAAAAATTATTTTTGTTTTAAACTTTTTTATTACATTTATTTATTTTTGAGAGACAGAGTGAGACAAAGTGAGAGTGGAGGAGGGGCAGAGAGAGGGAGGGAGACACAGAACCCGAAGCAGGCTCCAGGCTCTGAGCTGTCAGCACAGAGCCCGACCTGGGGCTCGAACCCACAAACTGTGAGATCATGACCTGAGCCGAAGTCGGATGCCTAAGTGACTGAACCACCCAGGCGCCGCCCCCCCCCCATTTTTTTTTAAATCAACCCAGCGAGGGGCACCTGGGTGCCAGTCGGTTAAGCGTCCGACTTCGGTTCAGGTCATGATCTCGCGGTCCGTGAGTTTGAGCCCCGCGTCGGGCTCTGTGCTGACAGTTTGGAGCCTGGAGCCTACTTCGGGTTCTGTGTCTCTCTCTCTCTCTCTCTGCCCCTTTCCCCACTCGCGCCCTGTCTCTCTGTCTCTCGAAAATAAACATTAAAAAGTTTTTTAAATGAAGCCAGTGATACAGAGAAGAGTCCCGCCCAATGTCAGTACTGCAGCACACCTCCTAAATTCCACTGAAAATAAACGGTTACGAGCTGGGAAAGAGGTTCTGTGGAACATCTGGGCGTTTCCTGAGTGTGAGTGCCTGAGGGAAGCCATGGCCACCAGAATCCCCAGGCAGAACTTGGGACAGGCTTGACGTGTCATCAAATGTCGCTGACCCGTTGGTATCGTTAACCCTCATGGCCCTTCCAGACACCGGAAGCCCAGAGGCTCAAGAGCTGCTCCCCCTGGTCTGCCAAGAAGGGTCTGGTCCCGTGTCCCTTAGCACTTCTCAACTTTATATGGCTTTATGTGGCCAGCTCAAGTAGAGTCACCTCCTTTTATTGGGATTCTGATGATTAGCATGAAAACCACCAATTTGCCTGGTATGGTAGTTTTCAAAACTTCTTTCTCGTACATGGTTTTTTCTTTTGCCTTCTCTCAATTTAGAAAATGGCCAATAATTGGATGTTGTTATGTAAGTGATGAAATCACTGTATTCTACTCGCGAAACCAAAATTGCTTTGTATGTTAACTAACTAGGATTTAAATTTAAAAAAAGAAAATGGTCAATAAATACATAAATAAATAAAATCTTAATTAAGCCTGCCCTTGACCCTCACAGAGCTATCAGACCTCCATCCCATAGTTCTGAAACTCATTGCTGCTATGACAACACAAAACAGGTGAACATCTATGTTCTTAACATTCTTCCCTAGGCATAACTGTGATCTGGATAATATCCCAGAAAATTAGAAGAGGGAGAAATATAGTGAAAAGTACTATAAAGCTTTTTGTTACGCTACAGGGATAGAGGCGCATAAAAATAATGTCATAGAAAAAGTATAAGGAGAAAAAAATTAATCCATCTTTTACATTGAATTTAATGTTTTAAAGAGTTAGGTTATCCAGTATTCCACCATGTAGGTAACATAACAAAAATGCAAAAATATACTGTAATGTACTAGCGAAAATGATCCTCTTTTATTATTAACATAACAGTATGTAGGACTTACCACTCTCACCGTGTCAGTCGGGAATTTTACTGATACTTCACTGCCTTTGATTTAGTTATCACAACGGTCTCTTCTAATGGACACGTTGGTGGCGTTACTCTTGGTGCGTGCAAGGTAGAAGTGCATTTCTTCATCTTCCCCTCTCTGTATTCCTAATTAAGAACTTCCCCGTGGGCAAAATTTTAGACAACCGAAAAACAGAGTAACAGTAAAATCACAATGCACAAGTATCATCACTTGTGACTGCCATGGCTATTACCCACATAGCTGCTCCCGCCATTTGTCCACTATTAGCTTTGGGGCAGGCAAGACAGGCTGAAGCTATTTGCAACTTCCAGCACAGTGGTTGTGACTCCATTCCGGTCTCTTTTACTCAAGAGAAACACTTGGAATACTTACAGGTAAATTGGCGTTGTAAAGGGATAAGTCTGAATAAGCTCAAATTTATTCTTGAAAATAAATCAGATTTGTGGTTAACAAAGATAACCTTGAAAACACATCGGAAAAGCCTAGGATTGGAACCAGGAAGACTGGCTAACATCAGAGGAAGTGGAGTGAGGGCTCTTCAGGGTTGGGGTCTGACAAACTGGACACCAGAGGAGGACAAGGGAGTTCGAGACACAGGATGCTGAAGAAAGCCCCCCTGAAATGGCTAACTTCCAGGGCCTGGGTTGGGTAGAGAGGTCGGAGAGAACTAAGCGTTTGAGATGCTGGAGGTGAAGCACTGTGTAATGGTAAATTCAGCCACAGGGGAATGGTGGTTGAAGCTTAATCACCAAGGAGGTAAGTCTCCCTACCTGAAGAGATCAACTATTTGTCGGGTCATTATCATCAAGTCTTAGTATATTGGAATTCCAGAGCGCGATGGTCATGGCTGGAGTAAAAAGGGAAGCTGTGAACCTGGCCCAGAGTTCACTGAGGAAAGAAAAAGAACATTCCAGAAGGTAAGGAGAGAGAAATAAGCAGAGAGCAGGCGTTCGAAAAGGGACCATTAAATGAAAGAAACACATACTCTCACGAGGTGGTAGAGAGTAAGGTATATGTTCACTCTTCTTGACCACTTAGAGGAAAGAGATTAGTCACTTTGGTTGAATAAAGTTGAAAGGGATATGGCGCTGTCAGTAGGGAGAAGGCCAAAGTTAGTTAAATGGCAGAGACAGGTTGACCAAGGAAATGTGCAGCAGTGTAGGACAGCATAGCATGGTACACATGCAGCCCGATTCCACTGGCTTTTTCCAAACATTATGTGGCACAGCTGAGCTCAGTCACTAAAATTCCCAGGCTTTTCCACATATAGACTATTGTTCTGTCGGTTGCCCTCGTGTGTGGTTCCTTCTGCGGCCTTAATTCAAACCAACAAATATTTATTGAATGGCCTGCCAAACTGCCAGGGCTCTGAAACAGTCCTTGACCTCAGAGAGCACACAGTTTAGCTGGGGAGACAGATGCGATAAGCGACAATTATAAGAATATTTGGCAAGTCTAGTACTGGAAGTGAATACGAGGGTCAGAAGCTACCCGGCATATTTTATATTTATCACCTAGCAAAATCTCATTATAGCTCATACTCAGAACAGTCTAGACAGTCTGCAATCTTGATTTTGTCATTTAACTTATGGACAACTTGCCAATATTTCAAATGTTTTAAGCCTTAGGCAGTAGGAAAAAAAAAACTTTACTTAAGAAATTTCTTAGGCAATGGACCAGCCTTAAAATTAACACAATTAGTGGATTTTTGACTGACAAAACCACAAAGGTCTTATCTAATTCTGAGAATCCCAACCTAAACACATCCCCCCCCCACCCTCATACATAATGGAAACATTTATAAGTACACAATATTCATTTTATGAAGGGGAGTCATTTTTGTTTTGAGATACAGACCCTCGTATTTTAAAATACCAAGAGTCAAGCAATGATAGAACTTATCAAGTGAGAGGAAAAACATGAAAAAAACTGGTTTGTATATTATGGTCCCTATGTTTATATGCATAGAACCTATGTTTATATGCATAGAACAAACATCTAGAGGACTCTACGGCAAACTGTTAATAGAGATTAATTCAGGTACTGAAACAAAAAGGCTGGCATTAAGGCTAGTATTTTACGTTATGTATTGCCATGAAGCTATTCCTTAATTGTGAGTAGGTGTTACTTTTGTAATCAAAACGAATGATCAATGCAGGCATTTTTTATTTTTTTTTTTTATTTTTTTTTTTATTTTTTTTTATTTTTTAAATTTTTTTTTCAACGTTTATTTTATTTTTGGGACAGAGAGAGACAGAACATGAACGGGGGAGGGGCAGAGAGAGAGGGAGACACAGAATCGGAAACAGGCTCCAGGCTCTGAGCCATCAGCCCAGAGCCTGACGCGGGGCTCGAACTCACGGGCCGCGAGATCGTGACCTGGCTGAAGTCGGACGCTTAACCGACTGCGCCACCCAGGCGCCCCAGCAGGCATTTTTTAAAACTATACTTTTTCAATGTTTATTTTTGAAAGCGAGGGAGGGAGGGGGGAGAGGGAGGGAGAGAGAGAGACAGAGACAGAGAATGAATGAGTGGGGGAGGGGCAGAGAGGAAGGGGCACAGAGGATCGGAAGCAGGCTCTGTGCTGACAGCAGAGAACTTGATACGGGGATCCAACTAATGAACCATGAGATCATGACCTAGCCCGAAGTCAGATGCTTAGCCGACTGAGCCACCCAGCTGCCTCAATCTATGGTAGGCATCTGAAAAGAGGAGAACTAATATTCATGAGTATTTCTTTTTTTTTTTTTAAGTGTAATTTTTTAAAATGTTTATTTATTTTTGAGACAGAGAGAGACAGAGCATGAACGGGGAAGGGTCAGAGAGAGAGAGAGACATAGAATCCAAAGCAGGCTCCAGGCTCTGAGCTGTCAGCACAGAGCCCGACGCGGGGCTCAAACTCACGGACCGTGAGATCATGGCCTGAGCCGAAGTCGGATGCTTAACCAACTGAGCCACCCAGGCACCCCTATTCATGAGTATTTCTAATCCACATTCATTCTCAAAGACTACAGATGCTAGCTGATTGTCCCTCTAGTTCAAAAGTACCCTCCCGCTTCCAAAGGAGCCAGAGCCCTTGCTGCTGTTGCTACTGGTCTTCCCTGTTCAGCCTGCATCTTTATTTATTTATTTATTTTTAATTTTTTTCATGTTTATTTATTTTTGACAGAGAGAGAGAGAGAGAGAGACAGAGCATGAACGGGGGAGGGGCAGAGAGAGAGGGAGACACAGAATCCGAAGCAGGCTCCAGGCTCTGAGCTGTCAGCACAGAGCCCGACGCAGGGCTTGAACTCACAGACCGTGAGATCATGACCTGAGCCGAAGTCAGTCACTCAACCGACTGAGCCACCCAGGTGCCCCCAGCCTGCATCTTTAATTTAAAGACCTCTTCCTGATACTAAGTACCACCGTAGTCTGGCTCTACCTCTCCTCACCTCACCAACTGCCTGCTCAGGAACATACACCCTCCATTCTAGCCAGCCTGGTCTCTTTGTGTCCTAGGATCCCTCCTTCTGTAGGTTTCCTCACTTCTGATACTCTTCCCACCTTGAATGGACTGCCTCCTACCTGGGTAAAACTCATGTATCCTTCAAGGCCCAGCCTGAGCCCTACCTCTTCCAAGAAGCCCTCCATGACCTTTCCATTTCTTCTCTCCATGGCTAGAACTATTGAAATCCAAATGCACCATTTCCAACTTCATTCTATTCTGCGCTTCATACTGAATGCTATCTGTATATCCAACAATTTAAGCTCTAAATATCAGTCAATAATAAAAACTTGCCTCTAGTTTCTTTTGGAAGATCTCAGGGTCTCCAAACATAGAAGAGGCGGTTGGATCTTAGCCACTCTGGATCATGTATCGATGTGCATTTCTGCTACAAGACTCCCATGAGATGACACAAAGGTTAAGGGCACAAGCGTTTTAGGACTCCTGGACTCACCATTTCGCTCCTCTGTGTATTAGTTTCCTTTTCTATACAATGAGACTAATAATTTGTACCTCTGAATCATCAGGCACATTAAATCAGATGACAAATTTGAGGCAATCAGCAGCATTTAAAGAATAAAAATCATGATTAATTTTATCACTTAGAAACTAAACAAGAGACATGTAGAACCCTTTATCGCAAAACCAGAATGAATGACTTTCAAACTGGTCAAGGAGGAAAAAATAGCCAGCGATGCTTAAAAGCAAAGGACTAGATTAAGGGGTTCTTTAGAAGGCCCTGATGCTGGACTAGCTATCACTGTCGCCTTGGTGGAGGGCTCACAGCGCATGAAAATAAAAGATGACATAAGGAGAGTGGCTTGCATGAGTCATCTAAGAATATTCTGTGTCCCTGAGGAAGCTGAAGAACCTAACCCTTGAATGACATCTAGAAGAGCAGTATACTGGTAAATAAAACCTTAGCTGGGCCCTGTACTCAAGTTCATGACTCTGAAACTGCTTGCAAAGTAAAAAGCCCCTATAACAGGAAGTTATCCCTTCCTGGGCACAGACTACAAGGGACTGAATTCAGCAAAAAGCAAGCAGACCCTCCTACCTGAACCTCTCACGTCACTTTGGCCATTACTTACCTTGCCATTTTTATTTAGCCACCACCGCTGGGATTTTTTCCACAGGATAGTCTTTAGGATGATGAATGAGTCAAGAAAATGTGTATATCATCTGCACATGCTCTCCTGGGCTGTACCATCAAAACTCATACAATTTATTTTTAAAAATAACTAATAGTTGTTTCTAAAAGATTATTTCTAGCATCATCTTCCCATCTCTACACTGGGGAAAAAAACATTCTTTTTCACATACTCATCTTGCTCAGGACATACCTTCTGCTGGATCCAGCAAGACTGTCCTAGGATCTCTACCTCTGAATCATGGTTCATTCTTGCTGGTTCCCCCAAATCCAATACCCTTCCCTTCTGCTTGAGTAAAATCCTCTCGTGCAGAACAATATTTGAAAGACAGGAGAGGGCCTATAGAATCACAAGTCTCAAGAAGAGTTTGAAGGATTTTATATCAAATATAATTGGGCTAAAATATCTAGCGCCAGTTCCAGGGAAAGAAAAATTGACGCAGGCAATGAGAAGACCAGGAAAATTCTTTCTTTCCAAAAAAGACCAAGGTGAGTGGTGTTAGAGGATTTGATCAACGGCAGAACATATTTTCTGCCAAAGAATAAAGCAGATTTCTTCTTTCTTTTAGTTACTTCCCACAATGTAGGTTCTAGGAGACTTAAGGTAATATCTAAGCCAACCACCAAAAGATGCAAAAATCAGATGTGGAATTATGCAGCAAACTCCAGCGTTGCTAGGAACTACCTCCGAATGAGTTCAGTAGTATATGCTTACATTTCTGATGAACAAATGTTTTTCTTGGCATGAGAAGAGGGAGATG
Organism: Leopardus geoffroyi; assembly: GCF_018350155.1. NCBI lineage: Eukaryota > Metazoa > Chordata > Mammalia > Carnivora > Felidae > Leopardus > Leopardus geoffroyi. The sequence continues at coordinate 68,244,922 of NC_059342.1, read as the reverse complement.
GGTTAGTTGACTAAGTTCCCAGGACACAGAAAGCTTACACTTGAAATGTTCTTTAATCCTTGGCACATGAAACTGTGGCTAATTCAAAAAGTCACAGAAATCTCAGGCAGGTGGGTTCTCTGGGAAGGGTCTTTCACATGATACTCGACTTCGGGGTGGTGGTGATTCTGGAGGTTTCGAATTTGCCACTGACACCAAGTTCTAACAGCTTCACGTCCAAAGACTGCTGGGTGTGTAACGGAAGATACAGAATCATCTGTACCACTGCACCACTGAAGCTGCAAACCTCTAAATCTTTCTAGTAGAAATGCCATTCTTCATAAGAAGCATTAAAATAAACTCTAGATCATGTTTTAATGTAGAAAGTCTGATGTCAAAAAGGGAAGGTTAGTATTCTCTGGTCAGATAATTTTGTGACCAGCAGAACCTATTAAAAATTACGGTCAAGCCATTAAAATTATGCCTTGTATCCCATGTGCTAGAAATGGTGTAAATCTTTATGCTTCAGAATTATTCACTCTAGAGTCTCCATTTCATTATTGTCATTTTTAAAGAAACCACCTCTTCTTTCTTTCACCCCAAGAGAAATCTGATTGCAATTGGAACCTGTGTGGAAGGTCTGATGCCCTAGCAACTAATTGGATCCTCTTAAAGGTTGAATTTTATGTCTGACCTATTTAGAAATCTGAAAAGCTTCTCTTTGAAAAGCAGGCATCTCAGATCTTAATTTTTAAGTGTCAGGTATTGCCGCAGTCAAGGTTAAATGAGTTGATAGCTTGGCGCTAGACTCAACATAATTCTTAGAGAAGATTTTCTTTTAAGCTTAAATGTAATTCACGGGCTAATATTTAAAAAATTCTATCTAATGCCCTACATTTCACATATGAAATAAAGAATATATTTAGGTCAAGTTATGTTTTAAGTGGCATCTAGGACTAGTCCACATTAAATATAAAGGTTATAATGACATTTATTAAAGACTGGATTAATTTCATGGGTATTGCCGTAATCCCCACTCTCCTCCCCCAGTTACCTAGGGCAGAGGTCAACGACGCACTGCCCAGAAGCCAAATCTGGGCCTTCCCTGTTTTTGTACATAAAGTTTTATTGGAACACATCCAAGTCCATTTACTTACACAGTGTTTATGGTTATATGGCTCAAAAAGCTGGAAATATTTTCTATCTGGCCTTTTCCAGAAAAAGTTGGCCCATCCCTGGCTTATCTATAAATTACCCAGTATAAGTCTCATAAAAAGCATCTCTTCTAACCAATACATTGTGTTAAAATCCTGGCGGGTAAAATTTGGGGGTAGAATAGAAGAGGTTATTGACCCAGGAGTTCTGTTGGTCAGTTTCATTCTACAGCTTCTCTGGATTTGGATTTCACTGCAACTAAACACGATTTTGTTGTGCTTTGTTTTTTTGTTTTTTTTCAAAGATACGGAGAACAAGCCAGCCGCCTCCAGGGTCAACGACTGTGTACATTTGTCTCTGCTACCAGGTGACCACACTAATAACGTCACACCTCTCCAGCTCTACTACACTTGCTGTGTCCTTCTGAGAGTTAGAAAGGCTTATACTGTGTTTCAACCTTTGGTTTCCCACCTCTAGAGGAGGTGTGGTTATACAGGGAACAATGACCTGTTTAAAACACTTCATCAAGGTAGATCTTTTCCTCTCACAGAATATATCAGAAAAATCTCTGTTAAAGCAGTCTCTGAGGGTTCATCTTTACGAGATTTGCCTCTTGAACTTTACTCTTAAATGGGAATGAAATAAATGTACCCCCCTACAATTTGGTTCTGTGGGGTTACTTAGACATAAGGGACTCAATATAAATTAACTGAATTGAAAATTGTGATGTCTCCAAGAAACCGCTGGTCATTCAAAAGAAGTATTCAATATGTACTTATACCTAACTGTCCCCATTAGAAACCAGGGGACAGAACCAACAGCATACCCATGAGTGCAACAGAGCACTGAGGAAATCATCACTAGAAGAGTTACCAGAGTAGGGGCGCCTGGGTGGCTCAGTCAGTTGAGTGCCCAACTTGGGCTCAGGTCATGATCTCGTGGTTCACGAGTTCGAGCCCCACGTCGGGCTCTGAGCCGACAGCTCAGAGCCTGGAGCCTGCTTCGGATTCTGTGTCTCCGTCTCTCTCTGCCCCTCCCCTGCCTGTGTTCGTGCGCGCGCTCTCTCTCTCTCTCTCTCAAAAATAAACATTAAAAAAACATTAAAAAATGTTTATAATTAAAAACAAAGAATAGAAAAGCCAACTGAAAAGTTCTAACAAAAAATCTTCTACTAACAGAAAAAAAAATCACAAAGCTCCTTACAACATTTTTCTGCTAATTCCTAACAGCATATAGACTTCCCCATTGGGCAGACTGTATTGAGACCCACACTGTAAAGAGAAAAAGGTAGCATGACCAAAAGTTCATGGTGTTTTCCCTAGGTTGAAGAACTATGTTATCCTCATTCACCTTATTTATTTTGTACCTGGTCTTAGTGTCTTAATTTCTGTTTTAAACACATCACAGTGGCTATTCCTAAAGTTGGCAGTTCCACACAGCGTATCTGGGTAGGCAGAAGAAACAAAATAATCTGTTCTTTCGGGAAAATTCAAGGGAGGAGAACAAGGAAATGTCACCACTGGCCTGACTTACAAAGCATATAGCTCAACTTTAAATGACATGGCCACTGCCCATGTATCGTGCAGCTTCTGAGACCCAAACAAATCTCCTAACTAAACTCTGCTATGCTAGTTTCTTTGTGAGTTTATAGAGGTGCGTATCTATGTATTTTTCTGTACTGAATGCAGAGACTTGGAAAAAGCGTGATAAAACCAGTCCTATATTTTATAAGGCAGAAGGAACCCAGTAAACACAAACACAGAATGCACTTCCTTTTGTTGACAACCTTATGATTTCCCCTTAATGCATTGTTTAGAATAGCAATTATGTGTCATTTCCCATTATCCTACACACAGAACCACGGTTGCTTTTCCTTCCAACAACTGATCGCAGAGAATATAGAAAGGATTCTTGTGCTGGTGAAACATGTCAAGACTGACAGCCCAGAGCCCAAGAGCCCTGTTTATGTACAGAACCGGTGTGTGGCCAGGCAGCTGGGTGAAGCCTCCCCTCCACCTTCTCTCGGATCCCCTCCCTCCCTTCCTCCCTCCCTCCCTCCCTCCCTCCCTCCCTCCCTCCGGGCTGGGAGGGAAGGCAGCTTTGGAAGAACCTTCTTTTCTCAGCCTGTTTCCTCTTGCCAGAGAAGACTGGCTCGCTCTCAAGACTGCAAGCATTTGACCACTGCAAATAACAGTGAGCATGTCAACTAGTTTTATTCACATCCCTCACTAGGGAATCGGAAAGCCAAGGACACACTGGTGATTTCCCTGGTTTTATGGATCTCTACTCCCCCCAGGCCTGCAACACATTTTCGGTGCCTGCGTTCACAATGTCCTGGCATCTGCAGTGTGGGAAACCCGAACTGAGAGCCAACAGCCCCACAGCTTCTCCCTATTAAAATGTGCAATTGGATTTCACATGCGTGTTTCAAACACCATTCAAGGCATGATTTACAGGCTACTGTCTAGCCCCACAGCTGTTTTTTCATGCCCCAGACTTAGTCGTTTCTAGGAATCCACCACTCAGCCCCCTAGCAAATAGTCACCCCAGTCTCAAACCTCTTTGGTCATTCCTGGCCATCCAAAACTAGGCAAGACCCACGGCAACGGTTCAAGACAGTATTTATTAAACGAATAAACTATTACTCTTTCCATGGAGTTACTCGCTCATGAGAATAGCCCATTTGATGTCTTCTTTCTGTTTACCCGCCTTCTAATCAAGCTTTTTTTAAAAAATCAAATTAAACTAATCATCGCTGACCCATTGATAAAGGTTATTTATATACGTTAAAAATGGTGTAGGTCCAATGACTTCTGTGTGGGCCTCACTACAGAGCTGCCACCAAGGGCTTTCACGGTCGCTGTGTTCTTTCTACAGAAGGGAAAAGAAAACACTTTTATATATTGCAAATTATCTTCCTGTGCTCGAATAAAGACAGACTCTCTGTGTTCAGCAGAAAGTTAATATCCTACCATCATGTTTCTGCAACCACCCACCCCAAGGTCCTGACCTCATCTTCCAAGAATCTGAAATCACTCCCCAAAAAGGTTAGACCTCAGGCTTAGGGTTATGGTTGGTTCAAAACCATGCTGACAGTCTCCTCTATATGTTTGGTCTTAAGCTGTCAGAGGACCAGAATCGTTCTGTGTTCATTTATGCTTCTTCCGTGCCCAGTGCAGCTTCTTGGCAGAGTAAGGTCTCGGGTACAGTGAGGGATCTGTGGGATTCCCTTGCCCTGTGACTGAGGCCCACCTTTCAAGGGAGGAGGACAAAGGGGGAAAAAAGGTGTGCTATTGAGACAAAGGTCCCAGGAAAAGCCCTTGCTGGAAATGGGGTATGGACGGATCAATTTCACCCAAATGGCTCCGCAGGTATAGCATCCATTTCAGATGAACACACTTAATTAAAAACCATGTTAATAAATATCCTACAATTTACGTCCAATGATATTTTGCCCTTTGTTGTAGCGTACCAATCTCTTCCGATGAAGAGAATCTCAAGGTCCTATTTCACATGTGCTCCCTGCCTCATCCCCCGCCCCCCACCCCCAGTTCTGAGACTCCAAGTTTTCCAAGAAAACAACAACAATATGCACCAGACTTCCTCCTATACTTTAAACTAATGCACAGCAATTGAGAAGATTCACTTTATTACAAGCCACAGTCATAATAACAAAGCCTATCCTTGTTAAACCAAAGTCCTTTAAGACAGGAATACCGGTAAGGAGCACTTGTGTTTAACACAGCATTTGATGACTGAAAAGGCGAGGCCACCCAGTTCCCTATCTCAATAAAGGCAGCTCTAGTCTCGGAACTCCTCTGCCCTTCTCCTTCCACAACTGTCTTTCTGCAGACCTCACGAAGGAAGATTATTCGTTGACTCTTTTGATAATCTGATAGTCAGACCACGTTGACACGTTGGGCTGTCAGATCTGCAGGTTACCTGAAGAGACTATCTTTTTACTTTAGATAACTCCAAATTCATACTTCTTAGAAATGGCCCCAAAGGCCAAAAGTGCAACGAAAGGATGAAAATCACAGCAATGCAATGACCATTTATTAAATACCCACCATGTGTCAGATGTGCTGGGCGTTTAACGCGTGTGCCTTTTCTCCTTAATCTCTCAAGATAATCAGTGGAGGGAGTATCGTTATCCGATTCTATGTGCCTGCAGAAGACTGCCCGGGAAAATACAACTGGCATTGAGAGAAGTCAGACTCGAAGCCAAGCCTTTGTTGCAAAGAGCCCATGAACTTTCCTTCCAGTCCCACTAAGCTCCTCCCAAGAATGAAACAGTAGACCTTGGGAACAGTTCGTTCCCAGACTGGGAGGAACTCGAGCTGGTAGTTGATGTCTGGTTACTGGAGGTGCTGCAAAGGGGATTCGAGCACGAGAGGCAGGGAAGGAGCAGCTCTCGGGTCTTCCACATCCCTGAGAATCTGCATGCTTCCTGCTGTCCTAAGCACCTGATTCCGCGGTCACCTGAGGTAAGCCGAACGACCAAAATGCCTCTGTTTTTCTTGGTCTGGTCAAAACAATAAACCAGCCTTTTGCTCCACCCACACCCTACAGCTTTGGGTACGCGGCCAGTGAGGAGAGTCCTCCATGGCTTCCTGTATTTCTTCTGAAGCTCCAAGCCTGGGCAGTTAGACCCTCCTCCCAACTGCTACTTCCTCAACATCCTCTGGCTCTAGGAAATCACATTACCCCCAAATTATCTTGTGACGGAATCAGACACACTTGCCCCATCCACTCCCCCTTCCCTCTCCTCCTGTTTCCTGTAGAGCGGAGAGGGGCACCCAGACATACTTCATGGGTTTTGTTTTTGTTTTTGCTCTTTGAAACAAGACGGGACATAAGTAAGTAACTACGTAAACAACGAAATAAGTCTGCCTGGCGTCCTATCCACTTTCTTGCTTGCAACCACACCGAAGACTCCCAACGCTAGTCCATCCACACAGCCAACGCTCGCGTGAGTCTAGACTGACATTTCTGCCGTGGCACCAGACACTCACCGAGGGCACTTCACCTTCCCACTCCAATTTCTCTACGGTTTCAACCTTTCCCCATTTCTTCCTTCACTTGAACCATCAGGTTTTTGCATACGATTTTCCTCTAGAAAGAACGACTGGCAATTGATCCCAGCCCTCCTCAACCTTAGGTGGTTAGCTGGGGCTTGGGAGCCCAATATTACCATTAGAGTCTTCGACTTCTTCGGCAGGGGTGGCTTTCTGGGAGGAGTGGTGAGCGTGTGAGGAGAGCAGACTGACAATCCGTGGCCTGGGGAGGGTCAGGGCTTTTCCGTGGACCTTGAGGGAGTGTTCCTTCAACTGGCTGATTGTCATGGTGGAAAACGAGCACCAAGAACACTTGTAGGCATGTTCACCTGGAAAACGATGGTGGGAAGGGGCAGAACACGAAAAAGAGGGAAGGGTGTAAGGCGGGGTGGAAAACAAAATGACATAGTTAAGTCACGCGAGAGAAGAGAGAAGTATCTCTGCAACTTCATGGTCTAAGAAGCTCTCACGGACCAACTACCTGCCCCTTCCCACAAACACAACACTCCTCTGGGATTGAAACTCTTCAATGAGCTCTGTGATCAAGTGACCTGGTCCCTCTTCATTTCGTGCTCTACTTACAGGGATGAGCCTATGAACTGATTCCCCAACAGGGAGTGAAACCAAATGCCCATGATCCCTCCTTCAGAAAGGTGTCCCAGTCTCTCGTTCTCCCTCTTTCCACTTGAGAGGACCATGTTGGCTTTCATTCCAGGGCGCTTTTTATCATCTGCAGAATATAATACGCTTAATTCTTACTCCAAGAACCTATCAGGGGCTTTCCAAGCACAAGGTAACTAAGCACAAACTCTATTGTGCTATTTTCATTCTTTACGTCTTCGCTGACTATACACCTCCTCAGTTCCACCCATCCTAGTTTTTTAGGGGTTTTTTTGTTTGTTTTGGTACCAGTTCATAAACCTCAGCATAAAACTCCATGTTCCTACCTGATCAATAGTGCAGAAATGAGTAAAAATAAGTCATTTCTTTTTTTCTTTAAGTTTTATTTATTTATTTTGAGGAGAGGAGAGGGGGGAGAGAGAGAGAGAGAGAGCAAGAGAGCATGCATGCATGGGGGAAGGGCAGAGAGAAAGGAGAGGGAGAGAATCCCAAGCAGGCCCCACACTGTCAGTGCGGCACCCAACACAGGGCTTGATCTCATGAACCATGAGATCATTACCTGAGCCAAAATTAAGGGTTAGATGCATAACTGACTGAGCCACCCAGGCGCCTGAAGTCATTTCTTTAAAAGAGAGAAAGATAGTTGTATATGTATAAACGTGTGTGTGTATCTCCAATATTCTTCTATAAACAGGACATTTCAGTAAAAGTAGGCATTTTTAATTATTTTTATACCACTGAAATACGGCACAGATTACTACGATCCAACAAGACAATGATTTACCTTTGCCCTAAGTCAGCTTTTAAATTAACCACATTTTAAAAAGCCAGGCTGTGAAACGGGCATGCTTATGTTGTCGGACAAACACTGGTTACATCGACTCAGAAAGCAATTTTGTTTTCTTATGACAATAGGCTTAGAATGCTCACGTTTGCAGCTAGATAGCTGCACTTCTCAGAGTTCCTATTAAGAAAATATTCTTTAATTTTCTTTAATGTTTATTTTTGAGAGACAGAGAGAGACAGAGTGCAAGAAGGGAAGAGGCAGAGAGAGGGAGGGAGACACAGAATCCGAAGCAGGCTCCAGGCTCTGAGCTGTCGGCACAGAGCCTGACACGGGGCCCGAACTCACAAACCGTGAGATCATGACCTGAGCTGAAATTGGATACTTCACCGACTGAGCCACCCAGGTGGCCCTAGAAAATACCCTTTAATACATAGGGATTTCCAGGAGTATGGAAGCAATTAAGTAAACACCAACACAGCTTCTTGATGAATGATCATTCATTAAAATAAATTCTTGAAGAATTTATAAATATTTTAAAGGGTGGAATATATAAGAATTTATAATATAAAAAGCAGCAAAAAAATAAAATCCTGACACTCAGAAAAACAAATAAAAAGGTACAATATATTGTAGATTAAATTATAATCACAACTGTTAAAAAATCATTATAGAGGAAATGGTTGAAAGGAAATGTTATCAAATGTTAACAACAGTGGTCTTCAGATAATAAGATTATGGGTGACTGGCTATTTCTTTCATTTCCAAAATTTCTCTAATGAGCATGAGTTTTTCCACATTTATTTTTAAGGTGAAGTTTTAAAAACCGGAGGAGAGGAAAGAGAAGGAAGAGGAGGGAAAAAAAGGAGCAGAAAAGACCTTTAGCAATGAAAGTCTTGCAGGCCAGTGGAAACGACCTGTGGACAGATGAGAAGGGAAACCCCTGCCCCTGCTTGTACTGAGCTCAGGCGGTTGCTTCCCGGCCACCTTGAAAATCACTAAGCGGTTTCCCACGTGAAGTGAGCACAGCATCTCCAATTCTGCCTTAAGCCTCTGCTTTACCGCTGATGACTCCCAGAGCATGTACGGCCAAGAAAGCCTTGAAGAGAACTACGGAGAACCTTGAGTGACGCAACAAGCTATAGCCCAAGGCAGAGGAGAAGTTCACAGTCAGATGACCCAAACAAGAACATCAGTCACTTGTCTCCCCAGCTGTTATCCAGGAGTCAGGATAATGGCGGCTTGTGAACAATGGTGTTTATTACTATGATAAATATGAATATATATAATATTAATTACAAAATAATAATATACATGTAGATGTTCATATATATTAATGACTGTATTATAATACTATTGCCTTCCTTAGTCCATTTAAAAAATTTTTAATGCAAGCCTGCCACATGAACCTGGTTGGGTAGTTGCAAGTAGCACATCATAAAAGAGAATTCAAACCCAGATTATCCGATCAGACTATAGGATTTCCACCCTTTAAAATAAAACAATCCATCCAGAATAGACGAGAGGAGTCAAGAGTTCTGGAAAATGTGTTTGGCTTTCTCTAAATCAAGCCACTCTCAGTGGCTAAAAGCCATGCCATGGACACCAAGGTTCCAAGGTGTGCAGAGAAACAAATTACACTGTGTCCCCACCCCACTTCCCGCTTTCTGAAGGCTTCCTTCTCGTCAACCAGTGAGTACAGAAGGCCAGTCTGCTTGGTCAGCTCAGTGCCCTGGAGTCAGCAGGCAGCCTCTGGCACTCTTTTCAAGTCCTTCCCACAGGCCAAATCATTTACCCAACTCCCACTGCTTAAAGTGCTTTTGACAAGGAGACCTATGAGAAAAACTCCCCAGGATGGTGTCCCAACTGAATAATTTACAATATACACACATTAGGAAGTAGTGGTTTGAACCCTGAAGCTTCTTACTCCATAGCCTTTAGAAGAATTTTCCTGAAAATATAAAAATACTAACAGACGAACAGAAGTCCATATAGCCAGTCTCCCCGTCCCATCCGCAGCCCAGTGGGGCGTAGGGCAGCTGGATGGCCTCAATGGCTTTACTCCATTGAGCCAGACCAACAGGACCCAACACCAGGAAAGGTGGTCCAAACCTGAGAGGGCCACGGGGTGCTGTGGAGCTGGGCTTCTGCGAGTGACTGACGACACCACAGAGAGGCCCCCAGACCCCACTCCACTGCCTTTCCTGCAGGACACCTCTTTCCTCTCTTGGCTGAGCTCTGATTTTGCTACCTGTGGGCATCCTCCATCACATGCAAAAAAGAGAGAACAGCAGCATCTTGTCAGTGATAAGGATGTAGGTTTTTGTTCTGGAGTCAAATTATTAGTGAACGATCTACATGGCCTTGAATGGGTCACTTAATTTTGAGTCTCTGTATCCTCACATGACACGAAGGGTGACAACACCACCTACCCTTTAGGACTGTCATGAGGATTAAATAGTATGATGAATATAGCATGCTTAGTGCAGAGCCTGGCAGGTAAGGGATGCCCATGAGGCAAGCGCAATGAGATGGAACAACAGAGTTACAGAGACCAACAAATCTCCTGGACACTCATGACCCACAGTCATTTCTTATCTGATGTACAGCAACATATCAAAGGGCATCTCGTGAGAAATCTCACATGTCTTGAGTACTTTGTCCCTCTGAACTTCCTCAAGATTATACTTTTATTTTAGTTGGGAATTATCTTTAGTGGATGTTAACAATTCATGCATTTCCATTAGAAGGGCTGGGTGATTTAGAAATTCCTCTAAAAACCAAAACCTGTTAGTAGGATTAATCAACTATGACATGGGTGACATGGGCTTGGTAGCATTTTGGTTTTGGGTGATTCTATAAGTTTTCTTTGTGTTTCTTCGTTAGATTAAAATAGAAATGAGCACGCAACCATGTCAAGAAAACCTTCTCCTGTGTGGGACAAGAGACTGAATTTCACTCAGGGAAGACCACTGGATTTCCAATTCAGAGAACCTGTGCATCAGGGAGCCTAACTCACCAGCATGAGCTTTGAGTATATGTGTTTTCAGCCGGCTGTTATAGGAGGACTTGAAGGAGCAGAGTTTGCATCGGAATGGTTTATGGTGTCCGTGGTGGGTTTGCATGTGGCGATCCAAACTTGATGGGGCAGAGAAATAGAAGAGAAAGAAAAATGACAGGATTATCAATTACATGTATTTTCTCACTGCCCTTTTCTAGCAATCCCATTTCTAAGGTGTTCAAAGTCATTTTGTTACTTTCCAAGGGCAACGCTTACCCAAAACAACAACAAAAATGGCAAGGGTGGCCGCACCTGTTCCAAAGGGAGGGGAGGCTAAGGGAAGGAAGAGATCAAGAGCCTTCTTGGATTGAGAGACCTGGCAGTGCGAACAGGCCATAGTAAACCCTCATTTTCCCTTCTCTAGAAGCACGTCGAATTGGAAGAGGGCATCCGAAGACAAAAGGTAAAATATGGAGAATTCAAGTTTTCTGCCAAGTCAGTGAGGAGTACCTATCAAATAGTCCTTTAACTTATTTCCAAAAAAAAAAAAGGAGTTAGAGAAATTTTGCATTTAAAAAGGACTTTCTTTTTAAACCTCAGTCCTACATCCGTGGGGAACACTCAAGAGGGGAAGGGAAGTGTCAAAGTACTTGAGCTACTTGCAACGGACTGTCATGTTTCCAGCGCCTTTGTAAATATGGAGGCAAAGTGCAGGTGTGTTTGAAGAAAGTCATGTGATCCAAAGGCCCAGTCATCCCTTCTGATAAACAAAACCATGTTCGCTGTACCTCAGTCTTCCAGAGCAACTTATAAAGAAGTTATTTAATTATAGTGAACTCCCAGTATTTCATAATGATTGCTAAAAAAAATAATAAATCTACCAAACAAGGTGTGGGAAGAAGTTCTAATTTGTACCAGTGCCCCAGAGAACTAGGTTCCCTTCTAAATGACTCACATGGGATCGGTGCTGCTTACCATTTAAATACATAATGTTCTCCTGAGCTCCAGAGCAGCACTTTCAGTCGCCTCCGGACCTCTCCCTCTGGGTGTCCTTTAGCTTCCTTAAACTCAACTAGCCCTAAACAAAGCCATCGGTTTTTCTCCTCCGAAACTAACGCTCTTCCTCATTTCCTTGCTTCTATAGAGGACACGACCGTTCTCAGTCAACCAGACTGAACCCCTAGGTGCCTTCTGTACTTTACTTTGTCTCTCATCCCTCACTCCCTGCATGAAGGCAATTTGTCCAAGTCACGAAGATCCGACTTCCTTTAACCATTCCCAAAGTCCCATCCGAACTTCTTGGATCAGCTACTACGACTGCCTTCTAATTGCTCTCTCCCGTCTTTTTTTTCAACTCAAGAGCATGAGCTGTGGAGTCAGGCTGGTTGGGATCAAACCCCAGCTAATGCTTATAAACCGTGTGGCCTTGGCAAGTTACATAAACCTCCTCACTTTTCTTACCCACAAAATGGAGACGGTCATGGGACGACACCTCGCTGGGCTGATTTAAGAATAAAGTGAGATAATACCTGAAGGCACTTAGCGTGCTGCCTGACACACAGGAAGGCTCAGTAAATGTTAGCAATTATGACTTACTCCTTTCAGAGACTTCCTTTTGCCAGTACTATAAATGACAAAGTATTATTTCCACATTCGAAGACTCCAAATATGGTCTCTACTCAAGTATTCAAACTTTATCTTCCATTATTCTTTTACCTAGAACTTACAGATTAGTGACATTGGACCGCCAGCTGGGCCCCCACGAGCCTCACACTCTGCTCCACAGCCTTATGCTCTCATCCCTTCCTCCAGGTTGCACATCCCTTCCGAACTCTTCAAGTCCTGTCTTCCTACTTTAAGACTCGACTCAAATGCTCCCTACTCCGTAAAACCTTCCCGATTCTTCCACAGTGGGTGGATCACTTCCCTTCTTTGAAGCTTCATAGCATTTTATTGCTGTATTTTTGAAAGATATGTGCCTTATTTTGCTGAGTCATTTGTGAGCTTGCTGGCTTGATTTATAACTCAACTAGACCCTAAATTCCCTTAGCGCACTGACCATGGTCTCTGCATCTTTTGTATTCCCCTTTATATCCACCCTCCCAACGCCCCCAGCACATTGCTTAGCACAGGGCGGATCCGTGTATGCGCTACGATTTGTTGAGATTCTACGGGGTGTCAGAAAGCAGGCTAGATGCTGCTGAATAAATACTTCTTGAACTCGTGAGAAGTACACAGTGGCTCTGATGACACAGATGAACCATGAGGCTCCGTAGAATAAAGAGTCTGTAACCCCTCCTCCCTCTGTAAAAGCATCGCCTCCTCCTCCCTTTCAACAACTAACTGCACTTTATCTTTTTGAGAAGCAAACAGCCCAACATTTATTTTAATTATCGTAAAAATAAACAGCAGGTCAGTCTCGCAATCGGTCACCGCCATCCAAGACGGTGGGACACATTGTTGCACACGTACCTCTCTTACACAGTTCAAAGACAAAGGCAACAAACGGTGGCTTCTTCTCAGAACCATCGCTTTTCCCATCACCCCCGAAAGCCTTACACAACACCCCAAATCTACAATTCCAAAGCTGTGATGGGCCTCGGGCAGCTCCTTCTCCTCACTGGCCCTGTCCTTCAAGCATCCCTTTGGCATCAGTAACTTCTTTACTTTTCAAGATCTTTTTCAAGATCAAGCAATGATCCTTTGGTCACGTGGGTCGACAGTCCTAATTTCACCTCCTTACGCCACTCAGTTTCCCAAATGGAACTTTATTTCCTCAACTGATGATTCGTTTCTGGGTGAATGTCTGACAGATACACCAGGACATTTGTCTACTTTCTGGTCTTCCCTCTTGTAAATCATAGCAGTGCCTCCAAAATACTCATTTAAAAAACGCCTGTATTTGCCAGGTGTAGTTAACGTTAGGTAACCTCCTATTCTCAGTCCCATTTGACAGACAAGGTGACTGAGGCTCAAGGGAACGTAACCAACGACACAGCAGGCACAAACCTTGAGCGGGGCTTTCTGACTCCTCCAAGCCTCTCCTGCTCTAGCTTAGCTGAGCCCTAGCTGACCGCTACGGCATCTCCTCCCCGTCACCCGCTTGCGACCAATCGATAGCACTTACTTGTGCCTGAAAGCGGAAACAAAGGAGCAATACTGGCAGCTGTACTTGTCCTCGCGGGTAAACATGGCCAGGGCCAGATGGCTCCTCTCATGAGAACGCAGCCCCTGCATGGACATCAGGACTCTGTCACATTGACTACAATGGTATCCCCCCGGCCGGGTTTCATCCTCCAACATTCCATCAAGCAAGCAGTGTTCACCATCCACCCGGTCCACCAGGGCGCCAGTGGCATCTTTGGCTGCTTCCAATCCATCCAGGAACAAGTGGGAGGGGTCTTCGGCCTCCTGCTAAGAGAACCACACACACACACATGCCCCACCAACAAAATAAATATCCAGCATCATCGTCTCCAGCTCTCCTCCTCTCCCTTCATTCTCCCAAACTCCTCAGGACTTCCTGGTAAAGCTTCCTCCCCTGCCTCTCCAGCTCCCCCTAGAGGGAGGGCAAACCCGACTGCCACTCTTCATGCAGTGCTGGTGATCTGAGGACACGGCTGCTACTGCCTGGGAAGCATGAGAGAGGGGATCTCCCAACTGTGGAGACAGTTCACTCACTTAGCTCCCATCTTAAAAAGAACACACTGCAATCCCACTCGAACCGACAGAAGGCAGAGTTAGGGTGATGGCTCAGAGAAAAGAAAGGAAGGAAGAAAGGAGGGGGAGAAAAGCAGAGCAGTCTGGGCATCTAGGAGCCGTGGGCCCCCCTTGGAAGTGAAGGAAAGGGCAGGATCCTGCCCCTCGCCATCCGTGCTCACCCCCACCCTGCGGAGGGTGACTTCACCCACTGACTGAAGGCTGCTGTCGGATCCACCGAAAAAATTAAGGAGCAGCCTGGTTCGAAGTCACGCATGTTTGGAGGTGACTCCGTGGGTTACTGATCACACACGAAGAGCTGCTCTGTCTCCCTCGAGTGAGTCCAGGAAACAAGCCTGGAACACACCGAGGTGGCGTGGAAGAAGCGGACCGCCGTCGCCCCTGGGCGCCACCGTTCTGCGGACAGCCAGCGGGCTTCAGTCTTCAGTGAAGAAAAGCAGAGACTTTATACGTCCATGCTACGTGGGCAAAATAGGACACAAGATCAAGAAGGGCAGATTTCACGTATCTAGAGAGAAAGAGCAGAGTCCTGAACTCACTAACTTCTCTGCTCAAAAATACGCGCTTCGCCACGTCCCGGAAGGCAGGGGTGGCGGCGTGGCTCCCGAAACGGGGGCTGCTGTTTAGGATTACGACGTTCAAAACGGGCGGCCTAGTGAAGGTCAGGGGGAGCAGGGGAGGCACTGGTCAGCGACAAACCGGGAAAGGGAACGAAGGAGACAAATCGGGTCAAGGGGTTCTCGGGGCCTGCTGTGACTGGGGGGCTTTTGGTTTTAGACTTCACGTTTCTTACACTCCTCAGAGGACCCAGGGTAAGAAGTAAAGGATTCTCCTGGGCTCTCTGCACCGTCAGCCAGATGAGAACAGTTAAGAAGTCACGCAGTGGGAGGAGCAGAAGATGATGGGAACAGGACCCACTTGATTCCTTTCAAGAGCTCGGGCAACTTGGAAGAGCAAACACCTAATGGCACTAAATGCAGAACAGAAGGGCGACCCAAAGCCTCCTGTACCGAGAGGCCCGGATCTTCTGTTTCCACCAAACTATCCGCGTGGAAGGGAACCAGATCGAAACGCGACCAGGTCGAGACACGTAAGATGAAGAAGGTCCAACCTGCAAAAGAATCAAAACAAGCCAGACCGATCCAAGCACAGCTCAGGAATGCCCACATTCTGGGCTGCCCTTTCCTGAGCTGCTTTGAGCAACGGGGTTAATAAGTAACTCGAATGGCTCACACACAAGAGCGCTCATCCAGACCCCCCCGCCCCAGTTCTCACCTTCACGGCGGCGGACACGGCCGGGACGCTGCCGTACTGGACGTGTTTCCGGAGATGATTGCAGATGGCTCGGAGCGTCGGGTGCACTTCCACACAGAATTTACACTTGTAGCCCACCACCTTCCTCTCCTTGATCTTTGGCACCTCTTCTAAGTGACCAAAAGGCTGGTAAAATACAGTGGTAGCCATCAGTACTCCGAGCCCTCCCTCAAATGCCGGCATTTATTCTCGTAGCGTACTAGCAGATTTTATTTCAAAGCGGATTAGCAGGTTAAAAACCAAGGGAGAAATATGTGAGTATTTTTACATAACGAATTCGTCAGAGTCGTGGCACACTGCCTACTATGCAAAGTCTCCGGAACCCAAATATGTTACAGCTTGTGAGTAGAGAAGATGTCTGTGGAGAAGCCTCATCGTCACTGCCACCAGGTTATCTGCCTTTGAGACCAATTTCAACTACGCAGGTGAAACGTTGCACGGCTACGCCATTAGTGAACTTCTTGACCAAGACAAACAAACAAACAAAAATCTACTCCTGGAGATGTTAGGTTCATGTAGCCGACACTGCAGACCAAAACATGGCTGAGAGGTGCTAGTGACACCAAGAGACGGCCCACAGCTGCCTTAGAGAGCGAGCGTTGTCGTGTAAGTAGGCCTCAGATAAGGCTACTTGGCAGAAGGAAATACAGAGAAACCACCCCGGCCCTCCCCTGGGGAGCCTCGGGAGGGGGGAGCAGGGAGGGGAACAGGCCGTGGGGAAGGGTGAGCACAGAATGGGGGATAATCAGGCTCGAAACGTTTAATTGACTTATTGAGCTCTCTGGCAAGCTAAGTCACTAGGAAGCCTGTAGCAGTCTGGCTGGCAACGAAGAAGTGCATGTGGGCACCAGTGATGAGAGGCCTCCTGGGGGAAGGGAAATCAAAACATATCCTTACCCTCTCTTGTTTGAAATCTGCAAAAGCACCATCTGCATATTTCTGCTTGCTCAAAAGCTGTTTCCTCCTCTCCTGACGTTTGGCACGCTTCTGGAATTCCTCATTGTGAATGTTCAAGTGTGAGGTCAGCTCCGCTGTGCTTTGCAGTTTGCTATCACAGTGCTTACACTGGTAGGCGGGGCTCTGCAAGCGGGGGCCGCTGCCCAGAATGACGAAGTCCCTCTTCAGGTCCCGACTGTGGTGGTCAGTGTAATGCATACACAGCAGCTCCGCCGTGCTGAAAGACAGCTTGAAGCACTTGACGCAGCGGAACGGGAGCCACTCGATCTCCTGGGCCTCGCCTCCCTCCACCTCGGCTTTCTCGAAGCTGCCTCTCTCCTCCTCTTCCATCAGCAGCGGCTTCTCGTGCTCGTCGGCGTAGACGGCGGTGAAGTAGCCGCCCAGCTTGCTGGCGTGCTGCTTCTTGGGGAACACCCCCGGGTGGCGCTTCATGTAATGGGACACGATGCCCTTCTTGCTGAAGGACTGGAAGGAGCACAGGGAGCACTTCTTCTTCTCCACGGCCCGCCGGAGCTCCTCGCTGAGCTGCGGGGAGTCGTCCTTGGGCGGGGACGGGATGATCACCTTGTTGGGCTTGTCGCTGATGGTCCTGGAGGCCGCCAGGCAGTGCGTGTAATAGGCGTCGATGTCGTGGCGCTTCTGGTAGTGGGCCGCCAGCCCTTTGCGGATGGGGTTGGTGTAGGCGCACAGGGCGCACTTGAAGAGGTTGTTCTTGCCCTCGGGCTGGGCTCGCACGTTGTTGTGCTTGATGCGGTAGTGCCTGGCGATGCCCTTCCTCGTGGAGCAGAAGTACTTGCACAGCTGGCAGCGGAACACCGTGTGGGAGACCAGGTGCGAGGCAGAGAAGTGAGACGTGGACACGGGCTCCTCTCCCACCTCCTCCTCGGTGACGGACACCTGGGAGGGGCTCACCTCAGTGGTCATCTCGGGCTCGAGGGAGACTGGCAGCTTCGGGGGCGACTGGGAAAACACATCAAATTCAGGCTGATTGTGATACTTCTCGTAGTGGATTTTGAGCTTCTCCAAGGTGCCGTGCGTGTACGGACACAGTTTGCAGCGGTAGGCGCCGTAGCCTTGCTTGAAGATCCTGCTCGTCTCCTCCACGTCGTTCTGGGCGATGTCGGCGGACTGCTCCACGTCGTGCACGAAGTCCTCGGCGGTCACCTTGATGGCCGGGTGTCGCTTCTGGTAATGGGTCAGGACGCCGTGGATGCGGGTGTTGATGTACGGGCAATGCCTGCATTTGTAGACGGCGCCCGGGTTGATGTCGATGTCCTGGGCGAAGTCGGCAGCCTTCACCTTCATGCCGGGGTGCTTCTTCCCATAGTGGGTGAGGAGGCCGTGCAGGTTGTTATACTCGGACTGGCACACGGTGCACTGGTATGGGGTGGACGATATGGCGGGGTTGGCGGAGGCCAGCTGGATGCTTTTCTCGGGGGAAAGCCGGGCATCCTCCGGGCATTCGGCGTCCTGCTCGGGGAGCGGAGCGGGCATACTGTTGTCACAATTCACGGGGCCCACCAGCTCTTCGGACGGAGAGATGACATTCTCGATGGCGTCTTTCTCCTTGATGATATCCAGCAGCACCGACTCGTCACCGTTCATGGCCCAGGGATGGAATGCTTGGTAGTGATTGGTGATGTCCCAGATGGACATGGCCTCGAAAACACAGTCTCGGCATCTGTACGTTTTGGCTTCGGCGGGCATGGTGAGAGAGGGAGGGGATGGGTCGGGCCCAGCCCAGAGTTTGGTAGCCATGTAAGTATAGTCAACATAGTGTTCCGGATGCCTCCTCTGGTAATGTAGGAGCAAACCGCTGGGCTCTGTGTGGGAGTAGATGCACCACTCGCAGTGGTAGCCAGCTTCTATGGAGCCGTCTAGAAATGCCCACCGCATGATGGACGTGACTGTGGCCTTCAGGGCAGGGTGGTCTTTCTTGATATGCTTCCTCAGTGCATAGAAGTAGGGGGAGGTATACGAGCACTGCCTACACTTGAGCGCTCGCAGTTTGGTTTTGTCCCGCTCCACGGCAGAGGGGGCGACAAGCACACAGCTGGCAGGCTTCTTCTGGTTGCGGTCACAGAGGCTTCGGATGGTGGCCGTGTGTTGCCGGATCACGTCCGCATTGGCCTTGAAGTCTCGGTGCTTCTTCTGATAGTGAATGAGTACACCTTTGACCGTCCGGTTCCCGTAATCACAGTGCTGGCAAAAGAACATCTCATTCTCCACAGGAGGGCCGTCTCTCTCAGAGCTGCTTCGGTTCAGCTGTTGCATGGGGGCGGGTGGCCGGGGGGAGCCTTGGGGCCCCTCGGACCCTCTCATCATTGCAGCTGTGGGAGGAGCCTGTCTGATATATTTGGCAGTAACCTTTATTTCTGGGTGTCTTTTCTGGTAGTGGACAAGCACTCCCACAACTGACCGATTGCTGTAGGAACAGTGTTTGCAGTAGTAAAGCTCAGTACTGAGGTCTGGTGGCGGGGGTTGTGGGGGGGGTGGGGAACCCATGTTGGACATTTTGGGAGACATTGGAGCACCCACCTCAAATGATAATTGAGAAAGGGCAGAGCCCCTGTCCACAGACACCATTCGCATGGTTTTCTGGATCCTAAAGTAGGAAGCCTTTTCTTCAGGGTGTTTCTTCTGATAATGAACCAAGACAGAATGCATGTTGGGGCTTGCGAACGAGCAAACGTCACAATCGTAAACGACAACAGTGTTAACTGAGGGGTCCTTCTGATTTTCACATTCTGGAGTAAAGGTCTTTGAAGGAGTGCTTTTATTAAATGTAGCTGGCAGACCGCCACCGCGAGCCACGGGAGTGGAAGTCGCCATGCTCTTGGGGGCCGAATTCAGAATCTCCCTCAGCGTCTGGGATTCCGTACTCAGCCCTTCCTGCTGCTCCACGACGTAGCTGGAAAATATCATCGCGTTGTTAATCTTCACCGTGGGATGCATTCTTTGGTAATGTGGCATCAGGCTTCGGACATTCGGGCTCGTGTAGGAACAAAACCGACACCGGTAGATCAGGTCCGAATGGTCGAAGTTGAGTACATTCATGGCTTCTGGGTGGTGTTCGCCGTAGTGCTGCTGCAGGTCTTCGAAGTTGGTGTAATCGATGTAGCATTCCAGGCACCTGTACACTGCACTGTGATCGTTGGGGTCCAAGATGTACCTAAAGCTGAATTTAATGTACGGGTGCATTCGTTGGTAGTGGGTGCTGACGCTCCGGGCAGATTTGTTGTTAAAGTCACAGTGTTTGCAATAGTAAAGCCTTCCGGAGTCACCAAAGTCTGTGTTCTCGCTATTGTGCTCGGTTCCGTAGATAGGAGTCTGGGTGTTCAGCAGAGCGGTGTTGGCGACCTGGTGATCTTTCATGTTTGTTGAGGAGCCGTAATAATCCTCTTCGTCTTCAGACAGGGTGAGCTCAATCTCCGCGCCGTTGGTGGCGTTGTAATCGTGGGTGACGCTTCTGAAGTTGGGCTCCTTCTGGGGCTCCCCGGCATCTCTCGCCCAGATCTGCTGGGCCGAAAAGGAAGTGGCCACCTCCATGACTGGCTCCGTCGGCTCTTCCTCCCTGTCCAACTCCACCTCTATCTCCACTTCGTTGTCGTCCTCTTCCTCCTCGTCGTCCTCCACATTGATCACCGCGTCCTCCTGCTGCTTCGTTTGGTTAATTTTGCTCTGCAGGTTGCTGGCTATCTCGTCAATCCTAGTTCTCTTCTTCACAGGCGATAAATCGAGGGGAAAGTCATTGGTGAGCTTCCGGGAGGCCTTAGCTACAAAATTGTTCTTGGAGGACAACCCAAGAATTGAGGTCTGGCTTTTCTTCACAGTGTTGCTGGAAGAGGGGTGGCTGTCTGTCTCGCTTTCCAGTGGCAGGCTTGAGGGCTGCCCCTCGAATTTTGGCAAGTTGTCGCAGAACGAGTGTTTGTGCTGCTGATGGACTCGCAGCCCTTTCAGAGTCGTGGTGGAGTAACTACACATGGTGCACTTGTAAGGGTGCAGGGGCGGGGCTGGCACGGGAGGCTGTGGCTGCTGCGTCGGTGCGGGCTGGGGCTGCGGCTGCGCCGGTACCTGGTGCGGTGGCTGTAGCTGCGGTGGCTGCGGCTGGGACGGAGGCGGCGGTGGCGGCGGCGGTGGCGGCGGTGGCTGTTGCTGCTGCAAGGGATCCAGCAGGACTCCTGACTTCCTCCCATTGATGCTCGAGCTCTCGTAAGACACCACACCTTCATTCAGCGAGGAAGAAATGCTCTCACTCTGGGAATTCACGGCATCCCAATCTGACGCTGTACCCGTGTGACACTGTTTATGAGCGCCGAGTTTTAACGAGCTCTTGCAAGTAAACGGACACTCGTCACATTTATAGACGGCAGTCTTTCCGGACAAGTGGATGTTTTCTATGTGACGGGAGATGCTGCGTCGATGCATAGTGAGGAAAGGACAAAAGGGGCACTGGAACCTATTCATGAACCTTCGGAACGGAATCCCCTTGGTCTCCAACAATTTGTTGCCATCTGAGCCCATCAGCTGCTCCGCAGACATGCCGGAAGTCTGGTGATCCATGGCATTTAAGCCATTCTCGCTGTCTATTTCATTCAACTCCTCATCAGAACTGGAGTCATTCAGCATGCTGTTAGTTTCCAGGTCGGCAGAGGAGTTGGTCATGTCAGCCATCCCGTAACGCGATCTCTCCGCCAAGTTAACCAGGCCAGAGTTGTGAGGGGACTTCGGCTTCATCTGTGGGTAAGACACGGGTGAAAACTTGGAAGCGGACGAGGAATTGGGTCTCATGATGGAGTTACTGATGGAGCCGCGGAAGTTGGAGACGTTAGCGCTGGGCATCTCCCGGCTGGCAGCATTCATGGACAGATAGGTGGAATTGGAAGTGGGGCTGGGGGCGCTTTTGTTCTGCACTTCGGGGAGGTTCGTCCCTTCTTGCTGCTGTCTGAGGCTGGAAAGGATCTTGACCATACTGCGATGCTTCTTCATCATGTGGTCGCACCAGCGTTCCCGGCGGGGGGTCTGGTAGCTGCACCACTCACAGCAAAAGTTGCCTCGAGACTTGGTCAAAGGCTTGACCATAGACTCCAAGATGCTGCGCTCCACGACCTCTGCCGGCAGTTCTTTGCAGGGGTCCTGCAGAGACACGGGTGGGACCACGGGGTCTGGCATTGGAGCAGGGGCAGGGAGGGGAGCCGTGGTCTCCTTCAAGTTGTTTTTGTGATACATTTTCTGATGCTTAATGATTCTTGCCCTCCTCGGTGACTTGTATGTGCAAAACTGGCAAGAGAAGACCTTTCCAAATCCCTCGTGCATCATGATATTATAATTTAAGGATCCGGGAACAGGGGGTCCCGCCGAACTCCCTTCAGCTTGAGCTCCGTGGACCTTCCTTGTGTGTTCGATGAGGAGGTTTTTTGACCTGAAGTAGCGGACGCAGAACTTGCATTGAAAAAACTTGTTTGTTGGTTTGGGATTAGGGGCAATATGCTGACCGTAATATCCTGGACTGTGGCCATAGTAGCTTCCGGTCCCCAATGCGGTTGCATTTTGACCTAGAGAGAAAGCAGAAGGTAAATGAGAACAGAAAAGCAAACGAAAGAGAATTAAGAAATTCCATCATGCAAATCAATTTTTCTTTTCAGTTATTCTTCATTAATAAACATCACATTCAAAAGGCCTAACGTCTCGAGATGAGGCCCTGAAGAGTATTAACGAAGCACTGATGAACTAGACATATTGCTTCTCGCAGGTGAAGATACAGCGTTTGGCTTCAGGAGCAATACTCACCTCGTGGCCATTAATGTTCCCTATAGCTATAAAAACACAAGTTCCACACGCTGCGATATTCATTCTAGAATTTTACCAGACACTCTCTTGTCCTCCAAATCGAAAGGGAACTGAGAAACATAAAGAAGCTGAAAGGGCAATAACCTAGGATGCTCCAGAAGAGAAACATGATGCCCAGACCACAAAAATGGCTCCCAAGGAGCAATAAACTTTGACAAAGCCACACATATCAAGAACCACGGCTACAGGCTAAAAGTAGACGAGCACCATGAAATAGATCGGATACGCCGAGATTCTTCAAGATTTACCTGATAAATCCTCTGCGATCGCAAATTCGTCCTTTATAGAGGAATACTCCACCTCTGTCTGATTACTGGCATTCATGGACCCGGATCGTGGCTCGTTAGCAGTGTCTTCAGCAACATCAGTTGGCTGCAGAAATGCCGTGTGGACATCCTGAATGTGCGCCTTGAGATCTTCATAAGACGGGGCTCTGAAGTCACAGCCATCGCACTGAAGCACCTCCATGATCTGGGCCTACCTTCTCACATTAGGAACCTATGACAGAAGTCAGAACAAAGCCTCTTAAGAAATGCACTAACTGCATATCCCAAGTTGATGGGGCTACAAGTCCATTAACGGAAAAAATTCTAACATCGGCAGATTTCCGTTACTGAACTCTGCCAGTTGGAACACTGGCCAAAGACACGCAACCAGAGATAATAGGGACAATGTCCTTGACTTTGTAACTTCAAAGAAGGGGGGAAAGCCCAAATAAACATTTTCCAGTTTGATATAATAAACGTATCTTGAAATGCCATTTGTCAAGGAAACCCTTCAAAGTCTAACCGTTTTAGTAGTTTCTGAATTTCTTGACTGAATTCAAATTTCTTGGTAAGTCAATACTGACTTTGATTCTGGCTTGGACCCATTTTTCTTTTGAACTAGACCCTTCTCAGAAGTAAAGAGGATTGTCTGTACAGAAGAAAGGACAAATTTCAGTCTTCATTAGCTGTTTTAATATTCTAACACATTTCACCACCAAATGGTGAAACAGTACTGAAGTCTTGGAGTGGTGGTAGAGAGAGCTTTTATTATACCTTTTATCATTTGAATACCTTAACTGATATTGGGGTACACCTCTTTCCTCCTTTCCCCAAACAGTTTAGTCGTGTGTGTGTGTGTGTGTGTGTGTGTGTGTGTGTGTGTGTGTGTTTCATAAGCTAAATGGTTATTTTGCTTTTTACTACCTACCAATTATAACCTAACAGCTTCTCCAATCTAATTAGGTCATAAAGTATTTCTCATGAGATTCTCAAACAACCAACTTTATATGACAATCCAGTTTCTAGTTTAAAGTCACACCTTGGTACCTCGATTTACATTAAGGTAACAGACACAGTTTTGAAGAGGGGCTTCTAAGTCATGACTTTCTCTTTTCCCACTTCTCTCCTTCACAAACGTGAAGCGTATGCTCGCACGCAAAAAACTGTGAACTTGATGTAGAATCAAGCAAAACTTGCCCAGCTCCCTTCATTCTGGTATTCACTGTGTGACTGAAAGACATAGATGGCTTCACATTAATTCAATGGAAAGGCTCACCATTAAGAAGTTAAAAATGTATTAGAAAGTGCAGTTTGTTCTATCTTAATATATACCTTGAGTTGAGATACCTGGTTATTATCTTAATCGGTGAGTTAACTTCATTGAGCTCACCGCAAACTCTACTGAATCACCGTAATCTAGAACCAGATGTCCAAGAACTAAAGCTGTAGCCAAATCTTTCTATACTTTTATTGTACAGCAAGCTTCTATACTTTTCTGGCAAAAGGTAAATTGTTTCTGCAGGGGGAACAAAGTCTAGTGATATGTCAACGTGGAGAAAGGAGCCATTGCGGGCGGGTTTTCTATGAAAGAATGCTCCTGCTGATAGCCTGCTAAAATAACTTCTGGCAAGTCGAGCTCTGGACAGACTGAGCTTGCAGAGTGAGACACAGATATTTACCTCCTCTTCTTTCACCCAGCAATTTATCCTTTTTCAATAAACACTGAACTGTGCACCAGAGTCTTTTCAGCTAACTAAGTCTCAATATTCCAGATACACAAGCTTTTATGCCTAAGCACCAACCCAAATTGTGTGGAAGAGGTTGCTATCAGCTCTGGATCAAATTACAGCAGTCACTGAGGCCCCACCCCACTTCTCCTTTCGCACAGTCCATTAGACCTGAAAACAAATTTTTCCATGGTGCAGACGACTCCTGCATTTAGAACACTTCACAGAAAAAAGCAGATCATCCAGTGTGCACTCCCCATCCCCCAAGCCTAGCCCTTTCATCTCAGCCAAACAAGCCACAGCTCTGCTGAATGTGTTTATCACACTTTCAAGAGATATGAGCTCCTGCGTCACTGAAGCTCTAAGACTCACTAAGCTGCCCTAGTCCTCTGAGCTTTAAGGAGCAGCCATTTTAGCTCAGAGCTTCTCCTCCGTGCACAACATGGCTTCTCTGGGATTCTGCTAGGCTGACAATCAGAAATGAGCAGTAGAAGAACAGGCTGGGCTCCTCCTATGCTCTTCTCCTCCCAACAAAGAATGAACTGTTTTCATTGCTTTCCGAAAGGCAGCACCTTTCTCCTCCTCAAATGTCATTCACCAAGATCTCGGAAGGTTCTTTTATCCCATGATTGATAAGCTTGTTCGTTAGTCCCAGCAGAGCACTGGTAATTGCAGGACGATATCCTGGACCAGACCCTGTTCCACAGGAGGATTTGGGGGTGGGTTGGGGGGACCTCCAGAATGCCTTGGCTTCTTGGGAGTCGTCCTTCCACACACAGAAGACATACCATCCGACTCTGCTTGCCAGATTCCAAAGTCTAATGACCTTTGTTAATCACCAGCCAGTCTGTCTGCATCAGCAGACCCTGCCAACAGACACACCCTTCAACACAAAGGCTGTAGCTATTCCTTTTAAAAGAGGTTCTCTGAAAGCTCCATTGTGTAGCCCGAGAGGAAAACAAAATCTCTTCCCTTCAAAACTTCAAGCCTTTAGAAATAATGCAACAAAAGGCTTTCTGCTGTGTGTCTTTCGGAAATTTTGAGACTGGTTTGCACAACATCAACAAAAATTCTGGTCCTGCACAAGGAAAGGAGGGCACCTTCAGCATTGAGTCATCCACCCGGAGATGAAATTCATCTCTCTGTGCAGTTCTCTTAATATCTTGGTGTCTTCTGAAGCTGTTATCAAGGATTCTAACTTCGCTGGATGCAAACACAAACCAACAGCCTCCTTGTTCTGCTACAAAGGAGATTAAAGGGTTAGGAGATCAGAAAAAAAAAAAAAAAAACCCACTGATTTGGAAAAAGAAGAGATGATGAAAGTGATTTCCTAATGGGTTCTAGCTTTAATGTTGTTGCAGTCTCTACCTCAAAAATAGCTCAGAGCCTTAGAAGAGGTTAATCTCCAGGCTGCCGAGAGAACCAGCGTCAGGTACAGCTGAATGGCCCTCAATCTGATGTCTGCACCACGCACGGAAATGAGGACGGAGCCTCCTTTGAAAGCCATTTTGCCTTTGTGTACACATTTCTCCTGAAGACGCTGACAGAAGAAAACAGAAATTTCCAGCAGGGCCTAAACAATCAAAAGAAACGGAAACTTGATGTGCTTATGAGACGGAGGGCACGCACACGTGCAAGAAGTGAGAGCAGGAGGAGAAGAAGGGAACGGGGGAGGCACAGAGACAAAGAGAGCCGGACGTGAGGATGACCCATCCATCAACCAGACTATGTTTTCGCAGCAGATGGTAATCCTCTGAGAAACCAACAACAAGGAGAGATGAGAAGTTAGCTCTGCGTATCTGCCTGTTTCATCCACCCAGCAAGAGGAGCAATACTGAAACACTAAACTAGACACTGATCTGCTACAAAATGATGATTTAAAGCTAAAAGCCCTGATCTCCTACCTACTAACTTCATTTAAAAACACAGTCATAATGAGATTAGCAATACTTTTTTTTTTTTCCTCACTGACCCAATCAGCAAAAGCAAAAGCAAAAGAGGAAGCTTCAGAACTAACTAAAAAGAAATGCCATTTCAGAAGGTCCTGGGGTGAATCTACAAATCAAACAAGCCCCTCCATCTCCTGCCCCCAATGCAGGATTTCCAGGCCCCTCAAGGTCAAACGGGTGTCAGTGACTAGACCCTAACACCACCCGCGATGAAAGCTGCTCTGGTAACATGGATTCATTCTCGAATAACCTAGTGCCTAAGTGATTAATCCTCTCAACACGCACGAAGCCCCTAGACCATTCTAATTATTCATTACTCTTCAGTACTACTTGTTATCGGTGATTGGTTTTGTTCCATTTACATTTCTAGTTTGGGGATTTCAAAAGGTGGGGTTTGGATGAGAAACCCTAAATCCAAATTTCCATATCTGATAAACTCCTAAAGACATATTTAAAGAAAACCCAGAGATCTTGTTCAGGATTTGGAATACACACAGGAGAATGGGGAGAGGGAGTTGCTCCGTCAATGACACTGCCTGCCCACCCACTTTCTGTGCTCAGAACCCCAGGGATCCATCATGCCTCCGCAAAGGTGAAAGGGGGCAGCTTTCCCACAGCTTGACTGCGTGTCCTCCGGCTCACGGCCCAGACATACCTGGAGAGGGGGAGGCATCTTTGATGGCTCACAGTGTTCTTCCAACCTGGGCGACCATCAACCCTCGCCCAGGGCAGCTTGACGAACACGCTTCCCTAGGCCTGCATGGCCCAGGAGCAGAAACATGGTCTTCAAGTCAAAATCCCAACTGTCTCCAGGAAGTGCCCAAACTAACACGTGCAGGCCTTACCCGGATCAAACCTGTTCTCTGATGAAGGACTGTTGACCAGAAATAAAGCTGTGAGGCACCACAGCCACGGGAATTCAGTAGCAACTAATTATAACCTTCAAAGCCTTTGAGAAATAGAACCAGAGACACCATAAGGTGCTTTTCCTCTGTCCACTCCAGAAACCTAGTTTCAGTTATAAGGCACTGAGCTCCCCAGTTCTCCGGAATCTCAAGTCTGATGAAAGGTTTTAGTTAGCACCTGTTGTTTGTGCTTCTCTTACTTTCCAATGAATGGAAAAACCAATTATCCAAGGCCTGGTAGTGGAATGCATAAACTCTGGAATAGTTCAGCTAGAAAAACAGAAACATCAAGAACCTAAAGATCATTCCACAAATACATTTGCAGATCGGAAAAGGCTGATACAATGAGGTCAAGGAGCTATGGCATGTGTCGGGACATTAACATTTCTAATTATGAGCCCCGGCACTACCATGGTTTGGTAGGAAGGAAGGATTTTCATGCTTAGGCTGAAAAATGGGGGGAAACCACTAACTCATCCACTTGAGAATGTGGGCTGCTGTTCTTAAAACAAGGCGTATTCTACATCACTACTTATCATTTACCCTTGTCGTGGTCAAAGTGGGAGTTCTAGTAATTTAAAAATCTTTTAAAGCATCTTTATAAACAGGACTGGACTGAGAAATTGACGTAAAACTTCCTTTCAGGACCGAGAACAGTAGTGA
The DNA here is from genome assembly GCF_018350155.1 of Leopardus geoffroyi. Classification (NCBI taxonomy): domain Eukaryota; kingdom Metazoa; phylum Chordata; class Mammalia; order Carnivora; family Felidae; genus Leopardus; species Leopardus geoffroyi. The sequence continues at coordinate 68,216,974 of NC_059342.1, read as the reverse complement.
TAGGATCAAACTGACAAATGCAAATATGGAATCTCTGTGTGTGTGTGTGTGTGTGTGTGTGTGTGTGTAATAATTAATTTTACTGATTTAATTTGACCTCAGATATGGGTGTGTGCCCTCCAAATTTAACAGGGACTCTGTCTATTAGAGCAGAATCAGCATCTTCCAAGTAAGTCCAAATGATTTATGTACTCCTCCCATGTTCTAGTTAAAAATAAATAAATAAACCCACAAAATAAACCAACAAAGAACTTCTGACAACAAACTACCTCCATCGATCCCACAGCATTCGGTACTACCATAGATCCTGGCTCACCATGTGGTGTCTTCAAATGTCCTATCAAATGTTTATACTGTTTGCTACATGATCTAAGCAGTTCTGTGTACTCTTGGCAATTCACCACACTAATGAAAGGTTTAACATATCAGGGAGGATAAATAATTAAGGAATTCAGAAGGGAGACACAGCTGTTCTTCAAAACCAAATTTTCAGAAGAGAAAGGATTAATTTGCAATCACATATGTAACCCCCAATATGATACTGAATTTAAATAGTAGCAGAGAAATACCATGAGACCCTGAGTCCTGCCAATGCACGTAGCCTCTGTTCTGTGTGGTCAGCCCGGTCCATCTGTGGACCTCGCACATGAGCGCAAGTCTGAAGCAGGCAATCTGCAGATGAATAGCCCACTCACTCTCTGGCCCACGATGGTACGTTTCAGGGTATCTCTTGCTTCAGCTTTGTTCTGCGTAAAGTTTGCAAGTATCACCGGACATGTTGAGTAATATTTCATAACAGACACCTTTGGGATCATCATTAAAATGAGATGAGCATCTAGGGATACAATCTAAGTGACTAAAAAACTGTCAGATATGTAAATAAGAAGCAATTCTGGCTGAGTGACCTGTTATGAAAGCAGGTAGTGAGTGTCTAACACAGAAAGAGATAGTACATACCTTCTGGAGAATTCATGCATTCCTTTGCAATGATATAAGGCTAATTGAGGCCAACAGGCCAATCGGCAGCCTGCCAGCTCTCCTGTCCTTAGAAAAGGAAGCGTGTGATTTGAACAAGGAGATAAAAGAGGAGAGAAGGGACTAGAAAAGAAAGGGAGGAAGCAGGGTGGTATCTCAGTAGCTTTAGACTTCATTGTCTGTGAAGGGGAACCTGCAGTTTGCTAGATAACTCTAATTCTGAGAAGTGTCCTGACAATATTCTCCTTGAGAAACAAAACAAACCAAGACGCCTCCTCACACTAAAATTCTCAAAACGCAACCGTGACAAATGCGATCTCAGCTCATCTTGTTCTTCCAAATGACGGAAAGCCATTCTCGGTGTTGAATGAATTCTCTGAAATGTCATGGGCCCATCAGGAAGTTCCTTGGAAACTTTGAAGCCACTCTTGCCCCCGCACTGAGAACAAGAGATAACGGATTTCTCTCCTGGAGAGCCAGTCCTCACCCAAACGGCAGAGACAGAAAATCACGGTGTTCCTTTATAGACTCTTCAGAATGCTGGCTGGGTTTCTACAGACACTTTTCACACTACGAGAACTCTCATTATAAAAATTGTAAAATTAAAGGGAAGTTGCAGATATGCTGCTGGGTCTTCATTACAGAACTGATTAAGACGCAGAGTAAGCAGAAGCTGCAGTAAAACTCATCTTGCACCTCAGGAAAGACCAACCCATGCATCGAGTACCTCCTCTGTGGGTTTGAAAGCTTGACTGACCTCAGGCGTTGGGTATGCCTTCATGGCCATAACTGTTTCTGGCACAGAAGGTCTGGCCAACCACACAAAGTCTAAATTCCACAGTTTCAGTGAACGGCTCTAGAAACCATTTTAACAATTCACCTTGTTCTCTATTACCACTCAGAGAAAAACAAATCAAAACCAAAAACTGGGGTATGGCTGTCGACTTGTGGAGGGTAGAAGAAAGCTTTGCTGCAAGAACTCTTCTATTTGGGGAAAAGCCCACAAGAATCCCAATCTAATGCCTCAGAGACTCATTCATTGCCTTATGTATATGGTTTGCTCACAAAATTCAGACAAGTCGCTTCTTTTACATGCGAATTTGTCCAAGTTCGCTCATACCAGTATGGCACACAAGGACCGGATCCAAACACTGCAATGAGCTTCCCAGCCTAACTTCTTATATCTGACAAAACTGACTATACAAGCCTGACACTTGGGTCTGTCTGTCTTTCTCCAAACCCTGCTTCCTGATCTAACTACGCCATCAGGATGAAAGCCCTAAGCAGATTGCTTTCTAGAAAGGTAAACAATGGCTGGGCTTGTGTGGATCATGAACACTTCCAGATCCTCCTACCCAAGGACACTGTGAGCTGCCTTTGTTTTCCCCTTCTTAGCCTCCACCTATATAGCAGAAGCTATCAGAGGCTGCTGTCCTTCCTCCTTAGTAAACTAACCAAATGACCCATTCATATTCATTGGTTGTTCCAACAAATTGATAGAATCTTATAATAGGAAACACACAGTATGTGTTTATGTATGGAACTGGCAAATACCCAAGAATTAGTAATGTTTTTTTAAAAAAATGATAGGCAAGTAATTTCTTTTCCCTTGTAATCTCCAATCAACTTTCAGCAAGTAAGTTTACTCCTAAAAATCACTACCCCTCAAGAACTTCTAAACAGAAAGTTAAGACATTTGTTTGCCAAACCCAAGAGTAGGATTTATCACCATGTGAAAACACAAGAGTGCACCAGTACTCAGCCAAGCTCCACATTCCATAAAACCTTAATAATAAATCTCACTTTTGCCCAACAAATTTGGTTTTTTCAGCTTACTCACTATTGGGCTGCTCTAAAAAAAAAAAAAAAAAAAAAAAAAAAAAAAAAAAAAAGATAGAAAGAAAAAAAAAAAAGAAAACAAAAGATAATACAGAAATGCCTATCCAGCAAGTAAAAGAATTTGTTCCCAGCAGGTGTGAGAACTCTGCCTGCCACCTTCACCTTAAGCAAGTCTTTCAAAGCCTTTACTTGGGCATTTTGCTAAATGAAGAAATCGGATTATACAAAAAGGGAGGGTTGTATAAATTTTCCTTCTCATCTCTGAAAGACTTTTTTTTTGACTTAATTCACTCTTTTACTTTTATTACTATCCAGAAAACAAATGTCCAGTTTTGTATGGCTGACTCCTCATCACTGAAGTTCTATCCTCCAAGAGGCATTCCCTGACAACTCTAGCATTTGTCTACCTAACATTTGACCCCCATGAAACTAAGCCCCCTCTCCACAATGCTCACCACACTCACTTTCTATCACATTCTGCTGCTTTACTTCCTTCACTGTTGACATGATTACCTATTTGTGGTCTGTCTCCCTCCTCTAGAACATAAGCACCCTGAGAGCAAGTCCATTCCTGTCTATTCATATTGGTATCTTCAGCACTGGGGACAGCTCACACAACGGGTTCAGCAAATGTGTTGAATGAATGGAAGAATCAGAGATTCTGAAGGATAAGATTCCAACCAAACATTAAAAGATTGGTCATGGGAGTTATATTCTTTTACTAACCCCATGTTATCACAGAGCAGCGGTGGTCCCAACCAGGGGCAATTTTGCCTCCCTCCCCCACGCCTCCACCACCACCATCAAAAACCCCAGTCCAAGAGTATTTGGCAGTATTGACAGACATTTTTGATTCTCACAACTGGAGGGTGGGGTGCAACTGGCATCTAATGGGTAGATGCCAAGGATTTTCCCCACCACAAAAGAACAATCTGGTCCAAAATGTCAATAGTGGAGAGGTTGGAAACCTTGTGACAAGAGGTCTGTGTTATTTTCAGTCTTTGTATATAACCCACCTGCTTTTGTAATCTTTCCAATGGGGTCCTGGCTGGGGTATCTCTGACCAAGATGATCAGCAAATTCTCTCCCAGCACAAAGATTTTATGATGCTATGGTTCTAAATGACCTAGGTAGCCTTCGGGTCATAGATCACAAGTTTTTATAGTTTTATTTTTTTCTGATTTGGGTATTTTACTAAAAATTTCTCAAGAAAAATGTATGATTAAGATGAGTGTGGGGTGCCTGGTGGCTCAGTTGATTGAGTGTCCAACTTCAGCTCAGGTCATGATCTCACAGTTTGGGAGTCTGAGCCCCACATCGGGCTCACTGCTGTCAGCCCAGAGCCTGCTTCTGAACCTCTCTCCCCTTCTCTCTCTCCCCCTCCCCAACTCATTCTCTCTCTCTCTCTGTCTCTCTCTCGTCAAAAATAAACATTAAAAAAAAAAAAATTTAAAAAAAGTTAAGTGACTGGGCCACCTTTCTTTAGTGATAAGGCCCTTGCACTGTTGATGATCCCATGAGCTTTGAGCATAAGGGGTCAATGTCATTAACAGGGTCAAATTCAACACTTAACATGTGGTCTCCAACTAAAATTTCTGTGGAAAACACGATGCACATTTTCTCCTCTTTAATATGTAAAATTATCTTCTTTCAAAGTGATTGGGCCCCAGACTAGTCAAAATCACTCTTCCGAGGACAAGTAATGTGTTCCTTTGGTTCTTATACCCCCAGGGCCAAGCACAGGTCTGGTCCTGATGAGATTTACGGTATGCATGCATGTATACGTGCCTGCTTCCCAGGAGAAGACTCGCCGGTGGTACCAACCGATAGCCAAACTTTTAACAACCTAAGCCAATTCCAGAGAACCTCCCATGACCAAAAGAACAAAACTTCACGCGATACAATACTTCTCCTCCACTCCAACTCATGCATGAAACTCAAGAAGCCACATCATGATAATTAGCTGCCTACTGGGGTACAAGGATTTCTAAGTCTTCCCTTGTCCCTGATTTGAGTAAGGGACCATCATTCTTTTCCTCATCATCCATAGGGAAAGTGCTCTGGCTGCATCATTCCACCCATATAATTATAACACTGTTAAGCTCCGCTGAACTGATGTGACACTTGGCATCATCACCTGGGGCTATTCTTGAGACTACTTGGTTGCCTTCCTTCCACAAAAAAAAACTTTTAATTCTTGTTTGCAAAGATTCTAGAAAGCCTGAGGAAAAATTCTCCCCTATAGCTCAAAACTATATAAACATTTTCAGTGGAGGGAAGTATAACAAAATTAAGTAGGAGCAGAATTTTCTCTCCTTTGTTTCCCTGAAAATATTGAAACAATATATTACTCGCGCCTTCCTTAAGTCAAATCGAAGAATTCACTCTAAGAAGTTAATAACCTCTAGGCTCATAATGTCCACTAGAGAGGGGATCTTAAAGAACAGATAGTTCAACTTGGTCCAATGTCTTCACTTTTTAGATAGGGAAACTAAGATCTCACGAAAAATAATCTGCACAAGGCTTATAGAACACAAATTCTCGGAAGCCAGAAAAAAAATATGTATCTTTTGAATTCCATCATTTGAAAGTTTGAGTAAAGGCACTCTATAAATGTTACTCAGTTTGTTAATAGCTATTCACACTTAAAGTCCATGCCATGCCCCATATATTCTCACTAACAAGAGCCTTCATTCACTGGGAAGGCAGGCTCCAGAATAACCTCCAGTGTTTCCTCTGTTCTGAATTCTACACTCAGGAGAGTAACTGAAAAGGTGCAAAATCCATAGTCTGCAGTTTGACTGTTCAAAGACCTTCTTAGGCATGCAAACAGTGTGTTCCTACTTTGGAAACACATTTGGAAGACCGAAAGTTGCTGACAAAGGTATACACAGAAGAACAAGAGCTATAACACTGAATTATCTTTCTTCAGAATCCAACCTCATGGAATCGGAACAAGGTTACGTAGTAGCTTTATGCCTGCCAAATCTACCCCATGAGGAACATCGTCTTGTTTCTTATGGAAAATGTGCACTGCCAACAAAGTCACTGAAGAGGCTGGCTGAATGAGTCTTAAGGGTATCTGGAAATATCAGGGTCAGTTCTTTTAAAATGGGAAGGAGAAGAACAGTCCGTCCGACAAATGGCTGGCAAGGAAGCCAGTCTTCTCATAGCACATCTAGTGGTGGCTCGGACCAATAATTCCAGAGCACTGTTGATACCAGATTTTACTTCAAGTTATATATTATATTCGGAAACCAGCCACAACGTGGAATATTTTACCACATTTACATATATACGTACGCACGTATTTGTCATCTATTTATCTATATTCCTAGTAGACATCTATACTCCTGTATTGGATATTAAAAAAGCTAATGTATCAGAAAGGCTGGGAATCATCTTTAACTTTTTAAATATTCTCCATAAAGTGTCTCGTACAAAAAGGTCGCTTATTGTAATGAAGAGAATGGCTTAGAGATCAAGAAGAAACTGAGATCTCTAAGTTTTTTCATGATTTCCTTTCAATACTGTTACACACATTTTGAAGGCCCAAGTAATTCCCATTACTTAGGACAATGATTCTCAAAGTGGGGTTCCTAGACCCAGCCCAGCCTCAGCATCACCAAAGAACTTGTTAGAAATGCAAGTTTTCACACTCCTCTCCAGACTTAATGTGTCAGAAACTCTGGGGGTGGCCCAGCAATCTGTATTTTAATAAGCCCTCGGGGTGATTCTGAGGCTCACTCAAGTCTTAAGATTAAGCTCAAATCCTTCTTCCTGTATGAAACCATCCCTGAGACCAACTCTACAATGGTCCTTCTCCAATGGACGGGGAACCTTACTAATAAATGCCGTTGATTGAATGAATACAATAATAGCTATAGAGTCTTCCAAGAGCCTAAGAGAGGACCAATGTTTGCAAATATTTCACTTCTTTTTTGGCAATTAGTGGGAAAAGACTAAGTTGAGGAATCTAGCATCAGAAGCTATTAAGGGCACATTAAGAGGCAGAGTTCCTGTCTTTGAAACAGTGAATATTGTGGCCAATACAATGCTCAGATTGATGTTCATCTCCCTTAAAAACTTCCAAACAGTTCATGACATGATGTCCTTGATATTTGTAGAGAGGGATGTGGCGATCCACAAAGGAAAAAATTGTGGAGTACTTTATCCAGAAAATACTAAGAGCTCAGTAAATCCTCAAAACCCTAGACTCTTCCATGATAGGAGGCTTTCGTGATAAACAAAATCTTATTAGGAAGCACCTCCAAACTTGGAGTGGTTATTTGATTTCGCACTAAAGCTAGAGTACAGGGCTAAATCTGCAGTAAGAATCAACATCTGAAAACACAGATGTGTTTGGAAATCCCTCAAAGGAAGGATGTGTGCTTTAAGCTAACCAAGGGACTCCCAGAAAAAAATGGTGGCTAATTGTCTCAAATTGCAAACAAAGGCTTGGCTGAAGGGAAAAAAAGAGGACAACATAAACAAAGGAAAAAAAAAAAGTTTGGCAACACCAAAATGACAGATCAATGGGGCCCTCAAATCAAAAGCAGGACTTAAAGCTTAGATTCATAGAATTCAGAGGTAAAATTTACCAACGGTGTCTTGCCCAGGAACCTAACCAGAGGACCACAGTAGACTACTCAAGGGGTATAGAAGTTAAAACGACCCATCAAGACCTAAACTGAGGCTCTGAACACAGAATTCAGCAGGACTTAAGGAGAAAATTTAAAGAGATATTACCTTTCCTACTTGGGGGCCAAGAGCAGGTTCAGACAGTTATGTTCCAATAAGAGATAAATTAGAAAAAAATGAGCTGAGGTTTAAAAAGAGAGAGAGAGAGAGAGAAACAGTATGGAAAAGACCAATGAATAATCTATTTTGAAAGAACAGGGCACAGATGAAAATTACACACAACAATTAACAGAGATACTATAAAAGAAGAGATCAAAGATAAGATGATAAGACATCAGAATGAGATGAAAGAGGAGCTGGCAATTGAAGAAAGAAACTGACAACAAAAATAGTATCATTGAAGAACCAATAAATATATTAAAGTAGTAACAGACAAATCCACAAACCAAAAACAAAGTTGATGATGTGGAAAACAGTCTTCAAAAACCTACACAAAGCACAGAGAAAAAGGACAAGTAGATGAAAGCAGGTAGAGAAGATGACAGATAAGAAGGTTTGAAAACAGAGATCCAACATACAGATAAAAGGTATTCTAGAAGTAGACAGCAAAACAAAACAGAGCAAAACAAAATACACTCGAATCTGTGATAGAAAATAATTTTGTTGAAATAAAGAAATATCTGTGGTTTTGGGAAAATGTAACAGAGAATCATCAAAATTGAGACATCCTGGTAGTTACAGAATTTCAAAGATAAACAATGAAAGCTATAAAATCAAGATATTTTAATATGGGTCAATTATACGGGGGAAAGTCTGGACTTTGTGACAGGAACATTCAATGACAGAAGTGAAGGGATGTCTACAGAGGCTTGATTGAGAAAGAGAGAGGAGCATGTTGAGTAAGTTCCCAACTAACTTTGCAACCATGTTTAAAAGTAGTAAGAAAGCATTTTCCTTTTTTTTTTTTTTTTTTAATTTTTTTTTTTTCAACGTTTATTTATTTTTGGGACAGAGAGAGACAGAGCATGAACGGGGGAGGGGCAGAGAGAGAGGGAGACACAGAATCGGAAACAGGCTCCAGGCTCTGAGCCATCAGCCCAGAGCCCGACGCGGGGCTCGAACTCACGGACCGCGAGATCGTGACCTGGCTGAAGTCGGACGCCTAACCGACTGCGCCACCCAGGCGCCCCATAAGAAAGCATTTTCAATCAGCAGTCAAGGAATGCAGCACTTACTATTAACTCTCCTTCAATATCTACTCAGTGATGGAAGATATCCAACCAAGAGAAAATTCAAAATTGAAGTCTCAAGAATATGGAATGTAGAGGTAAACAGAGGATGTGAGCACTGAGTCCTCTTACATCCAGAACTAAGACTGAGTAATTAATAATAATTGCAAAACAAGATTATAATCCCTTCAATGCAGTAACTATAGTAACAATACATTATTCCATAGAATAACAATAACATTAAATAGAATTGGGAAAAATCCTTTTTAAAAGATGTTTTTAATGTTTATTTATTTTTGAGAAAGGGAGAGGGAGAGAGAGAGAGAGAGAGAGAGAGAGAGAGAGAGAGCGCGCACCAGGGAGGGGCAGGTAGAGGGGGACACAGAATCCAAAGCAGGCTCCAGGCTCCGAGCTGTCAGCATAGAGCCTGACACAGGGCTTGAACCCACAGTCTGTGAGATCATGACCTGAGCTGAAATCGGAGGCTTAACCAACTGAGCCAGGGAAATAAAATCCTCGAGGAAAATAGCGGAAACAAAGAGGAAGACATTAGAGGATACATATAAGTGGAAGAATATCCTCAACTTTCATAGTAGAACATATAAAAATACTCGATATTGCTTCCTTCTGAAGTTAATAAATCTCCCAGTAAAGATATAAAGCACATTAGAATTAAAAATTTAATTAGTAATAAAAATACAGACTATATAGATTTTAATTTTTTTAATCAAAGAGAACACAGACCATGTAGTAAAAGACAGAAGTCAAAAGAAATGGCACAGAAATATACTAGTAATTAAATTCACTAGAATCAAGTATATATGTTATAGCAATAAAAGCAAGCTGGATAAATCCTCCTATGGAAAATATCCCCAGAGTAGATTAAAAAACAAACTCTAATTCCACTTGGTCTATAAGAGACACATATACTAAAAAAGACAAAAAAGTTTGAAAGTAGTAATGATGTAAAAGACACATCAAGAAAAGGAAAAGTAGAGATCATGATCAATATTATTCAAAATTAAACTCACAAAAAAGCTTTTAAGCTTATCTTTAATTTTTACGGAAATTAAGGGTAAGAAGGAGAAAATATTCTCAGTAACGGAAAATAAATAATCATTGCAAAAAGAAAAACACTTAATAATGTAAAAAAGTACAATCCACCATGAAGATTTATCATGAACATTTACACTCCCTAACATCACCAAATAAATAAAGAAAATGGCAACAAATAAGAAGGAATAGGCATATGCACTTAATAGATTAAATGAAGAAAGACAACTAAGAAGAGAATTAATAGAATTAAGTTCAGAGACACATTCCAAATTCTATACCCTGGACACAGGAAACACATTTTCATTTCAAGCAACTGTGGGGCATTACAAAGATTTTCAAACACCCATGGAGGTTTACAAGAGACTATCATGTCAGAATTAGGAGATAATAAATGACCAACAGAAAAAAAGTCCATCACTTCTACTTACAATGCAATAAAACTGGGAGTGGGTGGAAGGACAAAAACTTCCAAACACACTTGGAAAATTCTTTTTAACATTCTCCTAAACAATTTCCGGATTAACCAGAAATAAAAACTCAACTACAGAATGTGACTTTAAAAATGTTATGTATAGGGGCGCCTGGGTGGCGCAGTCGGTTAAGCGTCCAACTTCAGCCAGGTCACGATCTCGCGGTCCGTGAGTTCGAGCCCCGCGTCGGGCTCTGGGCTGATGGCTCAGAGCCTGGAGCCTGTTTCTGATTCTGTGTCTCCCTCTCTCTCTCTGCCCCTCCCCCGTTCATGCTCTGTCTCTCTCTGTCCCAAAAATAAATAAACGTTGAAAAAATAAATAAATAAATAAAAATAAATAAAAATGTTATGTATATAAAATATGGAATTTGGTAAAAGCTGTACTTAGAGGACATTTCATAGTTCTATAAAAATTGTGAATCAAGAAATAACAATTCTTATAAGAACCAAGAAATAGTACTAAATGAATTAAACATCCAATGCAAGTAAAAAAAAGAAGGAAGAAAAGTAGAAAAAAAAGGATTTAATTAAGATAAAGATAGAAAACCAAGAATTAAATTTAAAAAAACAATAAAACTGACCATATAACCACAATTTTTAAAAATCTAATACTATTGGGGCACCTGGGTGGCTCAGTCGGTTAAGTGTCTGACTCTTGATTTCAGCTCAGATCATGATCTCATGATTCATGGGATGGAGCCCTGACAGCAGGGAGCCTCTCTCTGCCCCTGCCCCTGCACAGTACCCCCCACCCCCCTTCAAAATAAATAAGCTTAAAAATTTTAATCCTGTATAAAATTAAAACTTCTAGCTAGCCTAATAAGAAAAAAGGTGTGTGGGGGGTGGGTGAGGCACAAATACAGAGAATTAAGGATAAGAAGCAGAAAATATTCACAAATGTAAATGAAAATAAATAAATTACTGTATACAACTCATAGTAATACTTGCAAACCTAAGTGCAACGGATGATTGTCTAGAAACATGTATTACCAAAATTAATCCAAGAAGAAACCATACGAATGGAAGACTAGGAAAGAGACAAAGAGCCAGCCCAATCACAAGAGAACCTTCAAAGAATCATTAAATCAGGTATTTTTGAAACTGGTTCAAACCTAGAGTCTTAAGAGTTTCATCAATGTATTTCCACAGCTAGTGTTAACACAAATAGCAAAGCTTGCTTAAAAACAATAATTATAGGGGCGCCTGGGTGGCGCAGTCGGTTGGGCGTCTGACTTCAGCCAGGTCACGATCTCGCGGTCCGGGAGTTCGAGCCCCGCATCAGGCTCTGGGCTGATGGCTCAGAGCCTGGAGCCTGTTTCTGATTCTGTGTCTCCCTCTCTCTCTGCCCCTCCCCCGTTCATGCTCTGTCTCTCTCTGTCCCAAAAAAATAAATAAATAAAAATGTTGAAAAAAAAAATTTTTAAAAAAATAAAAAAAATAAAAAAAAAAAACAATAATTATAATCATAATACAAGCAACCAATACACAGATAAATATTGAGGCAAGAATTCAGATAAAATCCAAGTGCACATTAAAGAATACTACTCCATGATCAAGTGGGATTCACTGCAGGAAGGCAGTATTTCAATACCAGAAAATCTATACTCTCCTACATTAAGAAGTCAAAGGAGAAAAAATAATGTGATCAATACAGAGCATACTAGACAGCATTTGATGAAATTCAGGATCCACTTCTAATAAAAATGGGTTAATAAGATAACACACACACACACACACACACACACACACACACACCCCTCAACTTCATGCTTAATGATAAAACATTAGAAGAATTCGAGTTAAAAACCAGACAAGGATTATCACAATTACAGAGCATGGTTGTGAAAATGCTAGCCAATGCATTTGTACACGAAAATAAAGTAAAATAACACTTGGAAAAGAGGAGATAGTTTCCAAAATTTATAAAATAGTTAAAGGACCTGGATGTGGGCCCAGGTGAATAACACTATAACTTTCTACTTAATAATTTAAAACTTTTTCAACAAGACTTTATTACTTGAACATTTAAAACACTCATCAAATGGAAAGCACTGTAGTGATTTGGCAGGATATTGGTTATCAATGGCTTTATTAGAGCTCACCTTACTAAAGATGTTAACTCTCCTGCCAACCCTGGCATTCCTTTTTCTCCCTTGTTTGGGACTCTTTAGTAACCCCTTAAATCAGTAATCTTAGGGGCACCTGGGTGGCTCAGTCGACTCAGTGTTCAAATTCAGCTCAGGTCATGATCTCACAATTTGTGAGTTCAAACCCCACGTCAGTCTCACTGCTGTCAGTGTGGATGGAGCCTGCTTAGGATCCTCTCTCTCTCTCTCTCTCTCTCTCTCTCTCTCTGCTCCTCCCCCACTTGCTCTCTCACTCTCTCTCTCACACACAAAAATAAACATTTTTTAAAAAATCAGTCATCTCAGGTGAGCCATATCTGGTGATTTCAGGAATTCCCATCTTAAAGTCAAGAAGATAATTTTTAATTGATTATATCCACATAAATTAATTTTCAAGCAACAAATTGCTCTACCTACACACTGAAAAATCTTTCAGTTCTGTGAAAAGAAAAATTACACTTCATCTCCTTTAAGGAATTTAAGGTGAAAGGAAGACTGTGACAATGAACTCCTGAAATCAAAGTATGAAGCCCAACTCATTGTCTTTCCCTCATAACCACATGGAAAAAAAATCTCAACATTGGTCTAAATCAGTGTTTTCTCTCAACTTCTCCTTGACCTCAGATTGACGTCCCTATAAATTCTTGGTTTCAATTCTACCCAGCAGCCTGATGTTTACCTGCCTTCTGTTCTTCACTATGTCTGACAAGAAAAAGAAGTTTCCATCTTCTGTCTGCCTTTCCCTTCCTCATCCCAAGAGGGGGACCCATCCTATCCCTCTTCCCTTGCCACAGTGGAAGATGTGCTCCCACTCTTCATATGCCAGGCTGATTCCTCAACTTGGGCCCCTGATCCAGTCCTCTCCTGCCTCATCAGAGAGCCCACCTGATCCGGATTTTCAATTTCTCTCTGAATATTAGCCAAGCCACTCCCATCTTAAAACTCTCTCTCATCCAAGAGGAAAACCTACTCACGCATACTCAGATACATACAAGCACACCCACTCAACCCATGTCCCTCTGGCCTCTCTTCTTCCCTGGGGAAACAATACAGTTACAGTCCAAAATGCCTGGGGCTGAATCCCAATTCCATGATTTAGTAGCTATGTGAATCCTTGATGAATTACTTAAACTCTCCAAACCTCTGGGGCACCTTCATGGCTCAGTTGGTTAAGCGTCTGACTCTTGATTTTGGTTCAGGTCATGATCCCAGGGTTTGTGAGATGGAGCCCTACATCGGGCTCTGCACTGAGCATGGAGTCTGCTTGGGATTCTTTTTCTGCCCCTCCCAGGCTCATGTGTGCTCACTCTCTCTCTTTCTCAAAATAAATAAACACTTAAAAAATGAATAAATAAACTCTGCAAACCTCCATTTCCTCATCCATACAAGGAAATCCACAGCTCACAGGGTTGTTGTGTGCAATAATCTGGACAATGAACATAAAGCATTTGATATAGTTTCTGACATATATGATGGTGTAATTATAACTGCCATTACTACCATGAATCCCCCTTTTCACAGACAAACTGTTTTCCTGCTCCTTCTCCTTCAGTCCTCTACATCTGGCATTTTTTTTTTAATCTTCATTTTTGAGAAAGAGAGAGAGTACAAGTGGAGGAGGAAGAGTGGGAGAGAGAGAGTAGGAGACACAGAATCTGAAGCAGGCTCCAGGCTCTGAGCTGTCAGCACAGAGCCCAACGTGGGGCTCAAACTCACAAACTGCGAGATCATGACCTGAGTTGAAGTCAGAGGCTTAACCAGCTAAGCCACCCAGGCGCCCCTACGTCTGGCATTTATAAGTAGCATTCTACTAAAACAAATTCCCTATGGTCAGGAACAACCTTCTTAGGGCCAATGAGAGGATACTTTTTATCTAACTGAATCATTACTTCCACACCATTCTCCACCAGAGCCACGCTTCCCTTTAAGTAACTCTCTTCCCTGGACACCTAAGACTCTCTCCACCTTGAGCCCCTTTCCCAGCACCACCAGTTTACATTCATCCCTCAGTCTCAGGTCAGCCCAGGGTTTCTCAACCTTGGTACCATAGGCATTCAGGGCCCAGATTATTGATTGGTTTGGGTGGGGACTGTCCTGGGCAATACAAAATGTTTGGCAGCACCCTGGCCTCTACTTACTAGATACCAGTAATGTCTCCATCCTCTACCCCCAACAACTCCAGTAGCGAAAACCAACAGTGTTTTCCACTGGCTGAAAAATCATCTCCAGTTGAGAACCCCTTTCTCTAGAAAGCCCTGCCTGGCACTTCAGGCCTGGGGTCAGACCCTTTCTAGATGTCCCTAAATCTCTCAAGCATTTTTCACAGAGTACCACCTGCTTAATTTCCTGTCTTCCCACACCGTACTATGAGTTCCTTGAAAGCTAGGACTGTGTATGTTTCAACCCAAGCCTTGGCCAATGACAGGAACCTACATGCTCTCCTTCCTTTACTTGGAAGCAAATTTATTATGAGACATACTTTAACACAGATTTTCAAGGGGAAAAAAAAATCCATGCATACTAAATATAAACTTTAATTGTAACAAATGCATCCTTTTTGAGAATTATAAAGGTAGAGAAAAGTGTAGTCTTAGTACCCAGGAATAAGGAATCAAGCTGGGCTGGCGGGCTGTGTGCATGTACATTTGTGTGTACATGTGTGGAGGGGTGTGCTGACAGAGAAGTGGAGATTAGAAATAGAGATTTCAGCCTCAGCCCCATGTGGCCTTGAGCTAGGGGCCTTGTGGCTGGAGGCCATCCTAAGGGAGATCAGCAGGACCCTCTGCTGGCCTCTTTCCCTCTGTATTCTCAAGCACAAGGCATCTCCTTCCTTATCTCAATGCTGTCCTTGTCTTAAGCCTTCCCAGCTGATCTGGAGGGTTTTTTTTAACTTAATGATATGTTTCTACCTTCATCCTCCTTTTCTCATATCCTTGTGTACATGACCATGCTCCTTATACTGTTCCTGCCTCTGGCAATGAAATTTCAGATAAAGTAGAGTGTCCTTACAAAATACCATAAAACATTACTGCATTCCAGAAGACTGGTGTATTTGGGGGGATGAGAAATGTCAGGATTGAAGAGAACTAACTGGTCTCCCCAGACAGTTTATTTCTCCAGAATAACTAAAAAAAAAAAGTCTTTAAAGACCCACATATGAAAGTAGAATGAGGTCACTGATGGCCAAGGTTCAACACAACATGGGCAAAGCTCTTGTCACCAAAGCTAAGAACCCCAGGCATCCAACTCCTTTGCCCACATTATAAAACCTGTACTTCTCCTTAAGGAATTTTTAGGGGAAGTGTTCCTTAACATTTCAGATAAATGAAAAAATAAGTTGCAAAACAATGCATCGTCTATTGCTATTTAAATGACAATGGTAGTAACATGCTAGGATATAAACATAGGAAAAGAGAGGATATATGTCCCAAACCCCTAACAGAAGTTTTCTCTGTGGGTGGGGTTAAAAAGAACTTTCACTTTCTCTGAATTCCAAACTTCTATAATGTTTGTGTATGTTTTGGTTATTACAAGCTGGAAATTCTTTTTAAGGTTTAAGTGTTTTCAGAGAAATAAGTAAACAAACTAAACAGTCTCTCAGTTCCAACAAGTCAGCCCACATTTTAGGGAAAGGGTGGGTGTGTGCTCACTTTGGTGTTTAAATACTTAATATGTGTCCACACAATAACGTGGGCACGTGAACAAAAGGGGTACAGCCAAGATGAACCACGGAACACTAACTGCCAATCAGCAAATAGACGAAACATCAGTGCTTTGCTAGCTCTCTTCACAGACTTCAGACAGGAGCAGAGGTGTCCCACGCGATTTGAAAAAGCAAAGTTTAGCAGAAACACATAACTGAACACAAACCTGAATCAATCGGTTGACCCCACCGACTGGCCATTCCATCTAATGTCTCATTCTATTCCGACAGTCCCTACGGAGGACAATGATTCCTCCCTGAATCTATCCCCAAATAGGTAGAAACATCTTAAATATCCCTCCAGGAAATATTAGAAGCAATATAATCCATTACCCCCTGGAGATATATGGGCCACCACTCATGACCATCTCATCCCACAGCTGAGATAAGGTGGGAAATCTGAGACTCGGTGAGGTCAAGTTTGGCTTAGAAGTGTCTTGTCACTGCCAAGGGCCATTTCATCACACATCTAGACTAGTGATGAGGGAGTCATTGACCTGGTGTTCCCTGACCTCATTGAAAAGAAAAATCATTTTCAGTTAAGCCAAAAACACATATTTATTGATCAGCTACCATGTGCCAATACCATCCATTTATTGAACATGAGAGTGCCTGCTAGGTAGCTGTTATGGTTCTAGACATGACACAAAAACAAGAAACAGGGAGACCTGGGGTGGGGGTACCATGGACAGGTAAAAGGCATGCTTTTTCTCACAGGGGTTAAAATAAAATCGGGATAAGACTAAAAATTTTAAAAACCTAGAGAATGAAGAATTCTCAATACTCTACAACGAAGTATGGATTGTTATGGTACAGTTTCCAAGTACAGAGATGTTTAGAACTGGGAGAGCAGAGGACACAGTGAGTCCAGGGGTTTGATAATGAGTGTTCTCAAAACTAGCCAATATGGTCAGTAGAACCAGCATAGGTTTTATCAAAGAGATGTAATAGGACCTCACCCTAGCAGCCAGGATCTAGCTTTATCACCTACCACTTGACCTTAGTAAAGATACAGAACTGCTTCCTCACCTGTATAAGGGGACTAAAAATATCCATCCATCTTCTAGGGATTAAAAATATGGGGCTAAAAATATCCATCTCCCAGGGATTAAACAGATAACATCTACAGAGTCTCAAATGTCAGATTCTTCCCTCCCTCCCTTCATTGGGAGAACAACAGGGAACTCTTACCATCCTTAATCAGGGGAATGTGATATAATGAAAGCTGTGTCCTCTCAAGATTATTTTGGCAGCACTATGAAGGACTTCTTAGGCCGGGAGGGGAAGACGGGAGGGTGGTAAGACACAAGCTGCTAAGGCAGCTGCTGAGATGGTCCAGGGATGAGATAAAGCAGGTCTGGGCTGGGAAGAGGCACCGGAGGTGAAGAAGAGGGGGTCAAACCTAAACAAATATTTAGAAGGGAAAAAAGGACAGCAGCTAACCCTCTCTCTGTGAACTCTAATAACCAGTTCACCACTTTCTGACCCATCTGGAGTAACAATGCGATGTGGTCCAAGCTCAATTTTTTTTTTTAACGTACGTCAAGAACAGTCAGTTCTTCAGTGATAGATGGAAAATTATATTCCGAACTGTATTTTATTTTTTTAAATTGTTTTTAATGTTTATTTTTCAGGGAGGGCAAGCATGCGCATGAGTGGCGGAGGGGCAGAGAGAGAGGGAGACAGAAGATCCGAAGCGGGCTCTGTGTTGACCGATGCGGGGCTCCAACTCACAAGGCATGAGATCGTGACCTGGGCCCAAGTCAGGTGCTTAACCGACTGAGCCACCCAGGGACACCTTAACTGTATTTTAAAATGAACAGTGCCAGTGAAAGTGTAGAACATCACCCAAGAATTTTAAGAAGTAAGGGTCCTTAGGTTGGAATATTTTAGCCAGATGGTACTCAGAGATGGCGCACCAAGCTGTGATAATAGCGTTCTTATACATTTTCTATCTAACTAGATGGCAAGGAAATCACCCAGACCCGAAATATACTACAGGCCACATATGTAAATTGAATACTTTTAATGGCCAGATACAGATGTAATTAGTTTCAATAACATATTCTATTTAGCTTAATATATCCAAAACTATTATTTCCACAAGTAACCAACATAAACAGATGTTAATGAGATATTTTACATTCTTTCTTAATCTATGAAGTCTCAAAATTCAATATATTTTAGACTTACAGCAAAATCTCCATTTGGACAAGGCATTTTTCAAATGCTCAGCAGTCACATGTGTCTACTACATAGACAACCTTCAAGTACTTGAACAGAGTACTTATTTTCAATAGAGTTTTCACTGGAACTCACCTTGATGTAGTCCCCTACTGCAGCTGAACATCTGGAGAGATTCAAAATGCTAACCTAATCACATCTGTTCCCTGGCTTACAGCCCTGCAATATCTTTACATTTTCCTTAAGATAAAGATGAACCAGTGATGGATCCCTTCCATTCAAAAAGGAAGGTGTCACATTATGTTTTATGGCTTATTGAAATAATATCTTGGTAGCTTATTTCTGTAATAATAGAGATACAAAGGTCTTCCTCAGATCATAATTTCTTTACCTACGCTGTTAAACTGGTTGTTTTCATCATGCGCCAACCCCAGAGATGATCCAGCTAAAAAACACCTTAGGCCAACAAGGGCTATTTTGAACCTGGCACATGGCCTGCCTAGCAGTACCCAGCACGGCAGTTAAGAGCACGGGCCTGGAGCCCACTTGCCCGAGTGAGTTTGAGTCCAGGCTCAAAACGGTAGTACAATTTCATAGAATTACAGTCAGGATTGGATGAGGTGATACAGAAAAATTGTTTGGGCATATAGTCTGTTGCCAATAATTCTTATCCCTTACTTGCATGGACTTCTCTACACCAGAAATGCCGGTATCATGTTTCTCAACAATCTGAGAGGCCTGTAGGCAGCGTTGCACAATGGAAAGAGCACAGCTGAACTGTGTTCACATCCCTGCACGGACACCTAACTGATGTGACCATGTGCAAGGTACTTAACCTGTCTGAGCCTCTGTTTCCTCATATTCAAAACAGAAATCACAATAAAATTGGATCCACTGCACAATAATACAGCTAAGATTAAATCAGACAACAAACATAGTAGGTGATTTGGCCCTTAGAAAATATAATGTCTGCCCTCCCTTGAGTACCAGGAGCATTTCCCCTTTCCCTTCTCCATCAGAGTCCGTTGCTTTGAGCATATCACTTTGGGGGTGATTAGGAGTACACCTCTTCTGAGTGAAGTAAAGGCAAAGGGAAAGTGTCATGACAGGACTGTTTAGTGCTTCAGTAGGCATCTGCTGACTTACCAAATCTTTACCATGTCCTCAATAATCACTAAAATCCAACCTACATAAGCCAATGCAAGCCCTGGCTCTGAGAAGGACTACTCTATGAAGAGCATGGTGATTTCCTTCCATGATGATACATCCTCACAAGGTTTCAGGATGTCTCCTGAATATCCCCAACTTCCTTTAAAAGCCTACAAAGCATTTGTCATTCGTGGGTGAGTCATCCACGGTGTACTGGAAAGGGCTGGTCAGAAGACAAGTTTTGGGACTCTGTCCTGGCTTTCGACCAGCTGTCGCTTTGGCGAAGCCATTTGACCTCTGTAGGTCACAGAGAACACATCTGCTTCATGGAGTTGTTGTGGAGAACACATTTAAATAATCTATACTGAAAGCCCATGGTCTAATTTCTAAAGAGGTTCGCAAATCAATGTAAGGCTGGGATTTACCTAAACCTGATTTCCACACTTTTGTGTCTTGGTGGTGTATTTTGGGAATTTGCTCTGAGATGCAGAAGAGGACTCTTGCTTTTAGGTTAGCCGTGTCATCTCCCACCTTCTGCCCCACTTCCAAAGTCTGCAACTGGAGATCCAGACCTCTGACTCTGAGAGCAGGAATAGGATGAGGCAAAGGAGAAGCCTGGGGCCAGGGTGACTCATGGCTGTGGAACTCATTAACGGGTGGAATGTTCTCCGCATCTCCCTTCCAGGTCAAGTCTCTGGGTTAGCAAGGTACAGATGACAGATGGAGGAAATAGGCATATTTCTGCACAGACCAAATGTTATTTATATATGCATACATACATGCATATGTGTGTGTGTGTGTGTCTCCAAATATGAAAGCAAAGATCTAGAGAAATTATTCCTCTATTGGGCTGTATAAAACTGTAAACATTTATATTTTAAGAAAAGGTGTGTTTTACAAAGTATGGCATCGAATTGTCTTTTTCTCCACTGCCTCAGAGTTTGGCCAATTAAACCCCAGAAATCCTTTGATATGATTAAAATTTTTAACAAAAAGTGTTAAGTGGGAGAAAGAGAACTCTTTAGATAAGCCATTAAAATTCTCAAACACTGTAACACTGAAGGTGGGGATGGTACTAGTTGCAAGAGAAGTTTATGATGCCAAAATTAAAAAAAAAAAAAATGTTGAATATGGTCAAAGACCTAAAGCAAACAAAGCTGTATTACATGCTTGTGTACACAGCTACCTCATCTTTCGTCCAAGCTGCACTCTTGTTAAATGGATACCAGGATTATTCTAGAACAATAGGAAAGGACCTCAAAGGGAACATTCCAAATACTTTGTGCTTGGATTTTCTCACACAGCTGTACTTATTACAACTCTATTAAACCAGCTGCTAATAATTTTCAAATGGTCCATTAGTTCTACCAATGACCTTGGGCCACCACCAATTTCAGACCTCATCTTCATGTCTTAATCAACGGCCTCAAATGGAATCCCCTCTTTCGACAGAGAAATGCATTTTGAAGAAAGACTGTTGATTGCAAAGCTTCTTTGCCATTAGGGAATTTGTATAATGTGGAATTTAACCTACAAACCCCAATCTTCCTAAAAGGAAAATGATTCCTCTGAGATTTCTTCTCTAAAGCAAGGTGAAAACTAAACTTTTTCTTTTTTCTAATTTTTTCTTTGTTTAACAGAACAGAATGCATGGATGGGTCTCTCAGGGCTCTGGAAACCTCTCTTGAATATGCTTGATCAACAATGGGAACTCACCCAGAGCAAAAAATGCCAGGAAAATATATCCTAAGCTCCTTCAGATAAATTTAAGAAAACGTCACCTTCTCTATAACCAAGGGTGTGGAGAGGAAAAGAACTTACAAAAGTGATTTCATTTTCAGATGTGACTTATTAATGGGATTGAAGATGATTCTGAGGGAAATCAATACCATGAAAACAAGAGTGCCAAGATGAAAAGGAATGTCCTTTTCTTAGGCTTGGAACTGAAAATATTTTTCTCTCTCGTGACCATCTTAACTTCAAAAGCAGAAGCAAGGAATGTCAATCCGTATGGAGCTCCGCTGGCTGCTTACCATATTTCCATTCTTTCCACAGAGAAGGGGAAAGGCAGCCCATTGTGTGTCCCCGCCAACAGAGATGAGAAAAAAAATATCACTTGTTTTTAAACTTTCAGAGGACACAGATAACTCACAGAGAATGAAAACACAGAGATGAATAAAGATTTTGGAATTAAATGTTAGATTTTAAAAATCCAGAAAGTTGGAGAATTCAAGAAATGTAAGAACTTCCAGTCACAAAAACCATGGGCTTCATAGTTTGTGTGCTAGGGAAATGTTGTGTTTTGTTTTTTTTTTTTTTTTTCCTCTTTTTGTTATTTCTTCAGTACTTTTGTTCCAGGAAGAACTTTTCTTCATTACTGTAAATATATCAAACAATATCCCATTTCCTCGAAATTGGTCATCTCCTTTTCCAGCCTGAGTATTCTCTTTCCACCTTTGACTTTTTACCAATTCTCATCAAATTAGCCAAAAATCTTGGTTTCCTGTACTAGCCACATTCTTCGTCAAAAAGGAAAAAAAACAACAACAAACTGCCTTATTCTCTACTCAATAAGAAGGGTACAGAGGAAACCATCAGACATTAAGAATGCCATTTAGTCTTCAAGAATAAAGGTGAGAAAGTGGCTTGGGGCATCTCTTTGTTCACTATTGCTGGCAAGTTTCCAGGCAAAAGTATTCAGTAATCTCATGATAATTGGACAACACAGTCTATTATGCACTCCCTGCGATGCTATATTGTTTCATGCCACAGCATGATGCAAGTGACATGAGCTTTGGTGTAGAGGACAAAGGCAGGGAATGACCTCTGGAATTCCATATCAAAGCATATGCCCTCTGACCCTAGACACATTTGGCTAACCTGAGACATTTACCCGTACTGGGAAGGTAAGCCTAAATGTCAGTGTGAGTGGGGAGAAGTCTCCAATATTTCCCATCACAACGGTTTTGAGCTTAGCTGCATAATACAACACATGTATAGCCATGCTTACGGATATGAGTAAAAGAACCGCCAAAGGCAGATATGATAGTACATGATTGAGTGGTTTCATGCGCTTTTTATATGCCCAAAAAGGGACTCCAGGAGCGGATGAAAGAATTTTCCTGAAGACCTTTGGGATGCTCTTCCAAACCAAAAGACTAGAAGATCACCAATGTTACTGGAAGTTCTTCAGGTGATGCTGAGTCGGGGACGGGAATTTCTGAGGTACATACACGGAAATGATGGTGGAACATGGGCTGATAACAGGTTTGAAGAGTGAGGTCAACCACAGCCTACTCAAAGCCAGGAAAGCCATATGTTGTTATGGCTTAAGAACTAAACGCCATCACCAAATTTTATACACTTTCAGGCAGAATGTCATCCAATGACGCACAGGTTGACGGGTGCAGAAAAAGCCTACTCTTGGGGCGCCTGGGTGGCGCAGTCGGTTAAGCGTCCGACTTCAGCCAGGTCACGATCTCGCGGTCCGTGAGTTCGAGCCCCGCGTCGGGCTCTGGGCTGATGGCTCAGAGCCTGGAGCCTGATTCCGATTCTGTGTCTCCCTCTCTCTCTGCCCCTCCCCCGTTCATGCTCTGTCTCTCTCTGTCCCAAAAATAAATAAACGTTGAAAAAAAAAAATTAAAAAAAAAAAAAAGCCTACTCTTAGAATCCTGTAGGCATATTGGAATGGTGGCAGATGTGATACGAGCAAGATCGGTGTGAAATCTATTCTGGAGCATGAAGCTCTCAAAGAAATGGCCGTGCCCATTAGTTGGTCTGGATATACACAGACATCAATGCCACTTGCAGCTTCTTAAGGGAGTGATCCTGCCTCCTGATCACCTGGGTACCGCCAACATGTCCAAAAGAATGGGTGACGAGAAAGACATCCAAATAGCTTTACTTGGGGAAGCTGATCTTTGGCAATTAGCACAGAATCCAAAGAAAATGCACTATTATGCATCCTTGAGGTTTGTCAATGTGTTACACCTGCCAACTCGAGAGACATAAACACTAGATTGTGAACTTCTAGAAGGCAGTGAGGGTCTGGGTCTTTCATTTCCCTAACCCCCAATATTTGGCACAAAGCCTGGCAGGCAGTCAAATGCTCAACAGAGGTTCGAATGAACGATCAAATGAATGCTTAAGAGTGAAAGACAGGTAAGCCAGGCGTCCAGTATCCAAAAACAGGGAAACAGGCTGTCATTTTTCAACTAGCCAAGTAGAGTCTGAGCAGGGAAAGGCTGAGCAAACACCCATGGCAGCCACAAATCAAAGAGCGGGGCAGGGGGATGCACAGTCTGACAAAGAGAGTTCACCAGCCCTGTTCCCTTTTAACCAGACTCCCCCACACATATACCACATCCCATCACTGCCATTACTTTCAAATCCAAGACAGCAGCAGTGACAGCAACAACCGGAGCTCGTTAACGATCACAACAGGGGAGCAAAGAGACAGGAAAGTTTTACAAGATAAATGGAGAGGCAGCAATTTCTGAGGCCTCTCTTTTAAAAGGGGTGGGGACGGAGGGTGTGTACACAGGGAGTGGAAGTGGGAACTTCCACCTAGGTGCCCCATTAGGCCAATATTTTGCAAAACCAGGTGTGTGCAATTTGCTTATTAAAGTTCTCACCCTGGGGCAACTGACAAGACTCATCAGTCCTGGAAGACATGTGCTATGACCCCAAGGCAAGTTAAAGCACATCCGGAATATTTTAAGCCAGAAAGAGAATCTTTTTGTTAAAGTGAAAGAGGATCATTTTGCTAAAACAACTGACTGACTGGGAGGAAAAGGAATTAAGGGTGGTTTGTTCCCAGTTTTGTGTAGAAATGATACCATTATCTTCCAAAATGATACCATTATCTTCCGAAACAAAGGCTCAAGGTTAGACTGAGGTTCCAGAAGGAGCAAGGGAAATGTTTTTATTGATGATTCTATAAGTGGTGGCGCTTCAAAAGGAAACGTTCCAGCAGAGGGTAAAGGCTCCAATGTGGGCCACCTCGCCTACTTGCTAAGAGGCTCATGGCCAACACCCTTTTGAGCACCAAGATCCCTTAGAAATCTAGAGAACTGTCCTCCCTCACTGGCTAATATGGTAGGAAGAGGGATAGATATGAAGTGGCCAATGGGAACAGATGGAAGTAGCATTGCTCAAGGAGCTGTCTGCTGCTGAAGATGTTCAAAAATAGGAGACCTTCAATTCTGTTTTCCAGTCCAGCCAGGAGAGGCAAAGGGCTGTGCCTGCAGGGGAAATAACAGTCTATATTGCTACCAATGGCATTCATCTCAAATCAGACATTAGCAGATCGTTCTGCCTGTGAAATATAGCTCCCTCCCCACCAAACACTGATCCTAATCAGGGCAAAGTATTATTAGTTCATACGTGCCGTAAGCATGACAGAGCTCTGGTGGAAGGTGCTCCAAATCCTTGAGATAAACAAAATCACAATGACAGAACAGCGCTCATGTGCCTAGCACTGCGCCAGACAAGCTCAAGTTCACAGCGCTCTTCAGATTGCCAGGCACGTTTATACCCCTCATGCGCCCTCATGTCAGCCTGTCTTTGGAAGCATGAATTTTGCGCAACCTCTTCATTTTGCATCTCTGGAAGGGCCAGAGTGATCTGCCCAAAGTCCACAACATAAGAAGTTAGTCAGGGAATTATAGTGAGGGTCCTATTACAAGAAATTTATGACCAAAGTTTTTCCTTCTAAATGTACTACACACATGACATAAGGATAATCCACAAAGTCCTGTTTTAACCACAGTTTCATCTATATGAAATCTATAGACTCTAATATGTTGCAAGGCAATCATGCCCCCTGTGACCTTTGTGATAGGATAAACAGTCCATTTTTCTCATTAAAATAAAGAAAAACTGTATACCATGGGTTTGGCTTTGTTCCTTAAGACTTAGAAGGGTTTTGTGCTACTTGACAACTTGCCCTGGTTGGGCAAGCCCCTTAAATGTTGTTGGACTCCATTTCTCTGGCTATAAAATAAGATTAAATAAATAACCTTCAAGGTTCCTTCTAGTTTCAAAACCAACTATATTGTAGCAGGTGGGAAACCTCCAAGGAAATACCTTGGAGCAGTGATGGTCAGGCTCAGGGTGCTAGCGTGGATCTCTTCCCCAACTTAGGCTGTGACAGGTCCCTGTGCAAGTTAATGACCCCTCTGAACCCTCTACGGAGGGAAATGATTCAGCAGATGGTCTACGAGGTCCCACAAAGCATGTAGGCACATGTGGACAACATACAGAATAGGTAAGAAGGTGGTAGTGAGACAGGGAGCTGAGTGATGACTCCCCAACATCAAGGTCAGCAGACTATATAGGAACAGTGCAGAAAAGGAGCTCTCCAGGCTAGTTGACAAAAGACAGCGAACACCCAATCACGGGTTCAAATTGCTAGCTAACAACTTAGTGACCTTGGAGAAGTCACCTGAATAAGCTGTTCCCCACTAAGTATCTTCTTTGGTTTAAAACATTCAGAAATAGGAAGACTTCACGAACACCGAGTGAGAAAGTGTTCTGGTAGAGAATGAGTCTATGATTTCAAAACACGTAACTGTAAGGGACAGCAGCTATGGGGAAGTGCCACCGTCTAGCATTTACCCTCTCCCACCTACTGCAGCCCTCCCTGCTTGATCTCCCCACTGCTTTCCAACAAGTCTCGACAAGGCGCAGGATCCTCAAAGCGGAGCTCGGGGCAGTCTCTCCCAATCAATCAAAACGGGCACGAGAAATAGAAGCTACATGGCACACCTGTTCCAGTGGAATTAGCAGAGATGGCTGAGGCAGGAAACTGAAATTCCATTTCAGGATTCCCTAACTAACTTCTTATGTTGTGGACTTTGGGCAAATCACTCTGGCCTTTCCAGAGATGCAAAATGAAGAGGTTGCGCAGGATGACATCAGAGATCCATTCTGGCTTGGGATTTCATCTCTTTGAATATAACTAGTCACCTTATGTTCACGGCAGATGACAGTAACTCCTTCCCTTTTGGACCCTAGATCCTGGTTTCGTGTGTATGTTTGTGTCTGCGTTTTGTAGTTGACACTGCTGTGTAGCCACGGATCAAGATTTAGAACGTGCTAGCAGACTATGTCTGGATCTTCAAGGCGGCACCCTGGCATTTTATTTATAAAACTGGGATTCGGTATCATTGCCAACATGCAGTGGCTTGAATCTTGAGAGCTGGATACCCTTGAGTCATTATCAACTTTTGAAATAGGCAGCGCATTCACTCAGCTGAACAGAAAGACATTTTAAGCTTTAAAATAATTTTGGGTTTACACAAACATGCTGGAGTCATGAAAAGACAGAGAAAGTTTTAAGAATGGTCTGGTGAGGTAACAATCGATCTCAACCATCTGCCTGCCACCCCACCCCCATGTTTCTTTTGTACTAAATCAGTAATGTTCAGTGAGTCATTATGCAGTTACCTCCTCTCATAGAAGGGCAACAAACCAGCTTCTTGCGTATGAGTTACCTCCTAATTATTATTCAGTAAAATATAATCTATTCATCTATTATTTTATTCAAAATAGGCATCACACATTTTTTAGGCTACCTTGGGCATACTTTACCTTTTCTTGGGGAAAACAAATGCCTCCGTCTATCTAGATGAGGAAACATCCAAAGAGCAAACCATTATGAGAACTCATGACTCTCTCTGGCATCCTCCCCTTCTCTTCAAGTGGTTTATGAGAGGGTAGGGGGTAGGGGTGGAGGTAGAAACTGGCAACGCTTAGGAATCAGATGGGTCCAAAACACCCAGCAGTCCTCAACGTAAGTCCCAAGTGCAGGATAGCCAATTCAAATTGTCCTTGTTCTAAAGTCTTGATATGAGCTCTGCACCATCTGCCTACGGGTGACCTAACACTGATTTCTGCTGGGGCAGCTGGAACAGGGCAGGATCATTTGCCACTGTGATCTGAGTCACTATTCAACAACATCTCAGGGTTAACAAGATCACATGTTCAGCTGCTACTTAAAGCCTTGGAGGCACTTCAACCTCTTAACTTGGGTAAGCATTAGAAGCCTAGTAGGTAGTGTCCAACTCCTCAAAATAACTTTGAAAAGACTATCTTCCATTCTTGGAGCTTCTAAGCATGCCAAGGACATGACTATGAGTTCTCAGGCCATGACCACTGTTTTCTGCTACGAACAGATTACCATCACTAAGAGAAATTTCCTCAACTTTACTTTCTTCGTTCTGAATTGTTTCTTCTCTTCCACTCTTCTAAAACAACATTCTTCTCACTCTTTACGAGACCTTTAAAGCTCAAAGGAAGAATGGAGAAAGAACATCAAATATCCTTAACGATATCTGGTCTGTGCCACTCTCTCGAACGTGTGCCGGGATTTTTTGTGGTAGTAGCGGTGACAGTTGTTTTGGGGGATAGAGAACACATAAAGAAAAGAAATAATTGCCCTGCATTGACTCAGGAAGCCAAAGTGTCTAATCCATCAAACCTTAAAACAGGGTCATTTTCCTTTTTGTTGAGATTAATGCAGAAAACATCCTAAAAAGGGTAACGTTGACCACACACATTGCTTTGAAGCAGAATCTTTTTCTTTCCAAGTTACTTCTTATCTCTTGGGGGCAATGTTTACTTAGCTGGTTGAGTCATTCATTCAACCACTAACTATGCAATGAAGACCAACTATTTATCAGGCACACTATTAGACCCCAATCAGGGTGAAGTCGAGATCGTTCTGATTCACAAATGGATTATTTAGCCGTGGCCCAGTATCAGAGGCAATGGCTTCAAACCAGGCCAGGTGGGCAGCAATACAGAGCAAGTCCACAGTCAACTTGTGCATCTCTTTATTGTTAACAGAAGAAGAGGGAGAAGAAGAAGGAGGAGGAGGAGGAGGAGGAGGAGGAAGAAAAAGAAGATGACAATGCAGCAGAAGCAATTTGGGTGGATCGGTAGTAATATCTTTGTATACAGAAATCAACATAATGTAACGTCCCTTTGTTTCAGCCAAAGGTAATAATATGAAAAAACTCCGTCCAATTTAATTGATGAATGACAGATACACTGCTAACAGTGTCTCCATGGTGGGAGGAAGAGGACGAGGCAGCAGAGGACGGTGATGGGGGTGGAGCACAGGAAGTAGCATGCCACTGCGATGACATTTCCCAAACCTAAATCACTTAGTATACAGTACCCTTAAGGTGCCCTGGAGGTACTGAATTCCTGGGGAAGAAAAGACGAAAGCCTATTCCATAGCTCAAATTATTAGCAGCTACAAATATCAAGTTCTGACAGCATCTCTTTTCCTTTTCCTCCTTCCTGCATATGAGACATTAAAGCACAGTAGCTCCTTCCTCCTCCCTTGCCTGCCTAATGATACTGAATTCCCAAGACCAGTGGTTCCTAAATCAGGCTTCTAAGAATACACATTCTAGGGTCCCACCCTAGACCTACTGAATCCCTCTCCTGTGGTAGAACCTAAAAATCTATTTTTAATAACCTCCTTTTTGTTTCCAAGTTCTCAGAATGATTCTGAAACATCAGCCTGATTTAGGAATCGTTGTCCCATTCTACAATTATGGTGATTCAAAAAAGCAAATTTAAAAGGAACTGTCCACCCTATCCCACCCCACCCCACCCCACACACTTGTGGTTCCTCAAGCATTTTCTTTATGTGCAGTGAAGAGAACAGCTTCCTCTACCACCACCCAAATACCCAGCAATTAGCAGACAAGACCCACAGATTCTTCACATTCTGAAGCTGTTAAAACAAACGTGTGTCTGGTGCAAAGTTTGCTCAGCAGCCCTCATGATCGCGTGGACTCTCCTGTTCATCTAAATGAACAGCCAAGGCTGCTGATTCCAGGTAAAATGATAAATAAATCAAAGGAGTCTCAGTCTTAGCCTCTGGACTCCATCCAAACTTCAGACAAAAAGATTTACTAATCCCTTGTTGGCAATACAAAAATAATAATACAAAAACAAAATCACCTGCCATTAGCCAGATCTAATCTAATCTTTCCTTGCAATAGTGATTTCACTCAGGGTACTTCAACATCTACCTGGGCCTAGCACGCACAAGAAATGAACGAGCAATGCTGGTTATAGGCACAAGGTACTTTGGGAAAAGGCAACTCCTTGGAATGCAGTGGGGTGATATGTGAGGACTACAGTAAGAATTAGTAAACAGGACCATGAAGAGAAAAGTCTGTTCATTTTCCACCCATACACCATCCTGCCCTCACTGGCCCAGCATTAATATGGTCTCTGCTTCAGAAGCTTTTGACTTTCCTGCTATTATCCTAGTCTTGCTTTAACACATACTTTATATTAGAATGCGTTCCAGGAAGCATATGGCAACAGAACTAGGTCAACCATTAACCAAATAACAGGAAACTGCTCTGCAGCGCACACCCTTCAAAAGCTTGCTTAATGAGCTGGCTCTTCAGAATATGTCCTTCGGTGAGGTTGGAACTAACAGGGTCTGTGGGTTTCTTTAATTCTGCAAGGTCACCTCATACCTAGAAGGCTTCTGCACATACTAGACTTTGAATGGTCTAAATCATTCCACTGGAATGTTCAAGAACTGAAGTCAAAGGTGGAGAAGCATGTTTTCTGAACCTGCTTGGCCATCTTCAAAAAACATGACTATCGTCGTCCTGGTTCCATGGCTTCATTCTTCCAGTTATGTTAAACTGACACGAAACACTCCATGTTCTTCTTTCTCTAGCATTTTTTTCAGTATTCCTTAAGGTTTCCATACCATCAGTCTATCCCATGAAAAACATGCCACAATCCATATAGACTTAATAGATCAAATTAAGTCTTGGGAAAAGGTTGGTCTTCCTTTTTCATATAAATCTACAAATGAGATTCCTCCAGAACCCCCGACCTTGAGTCTTTAAGTATTCTTGAATTTGACTTTTTCCTCTCAATGTCTCAGACTCAATCCTCCAAAATCTAACTTTACAGTGCCCCTGAAGAGTCATTCGGGATCATACTAGTCAACTGTCACCCTCAAATTAGTATCCCTCGCAAAACACCAACACCCAAAGTCTCCTCGGTTTCTTTACCCTAGATTGCAATCTAGTCATTCTTAAATCCAAAATCCATTTAATGTGGATTACAGAGCTGGGCAGTTTCCCTTGATTAAGAACTTACATTAACTCTAATTTTTAAATTAAACTGTCAGGGCCAAATCTCCATTTACTAACGTTGAATGCTATTTTATACTAGTGATATCTGTAGTAGCAATCATTGTTTAGAAGAAACTAAGAGGTGCTAAGAGGTACCATTCTGTCTTTAAAAAATTGAGGTGTAAGTAGGGAACAAGAATTTAGGAACAATAACTTTTGAAAAAATGCTGGATTTAGTTCCCCGACCCTATCACTTACTTATTGACCGTGTATACCTGCCCCAGGTGCTGTGCAAGGCACTGATGATACAGATGAAGAGGAGAGATGCTGGGCCTGCCTTTCTGTAGCTTCTAGTGTAGTCCTGTTCAGTAACTGATCAAGAGAAACCAGTGGTTGGCCTTCCAAGTCGATTTGGCTAAATTTTAACTTTTCCCCTGAAAACAGTCAATAAGGCTTCATGGAACACCAACATAAGGAATGGCACACTGGGCTAGAGGTCAACAAGAAGAGGCTGTGAGGGTCATTAATTTGTCTATTGGATTCCGGACACCCAACCATCTCCCATCTGTGCCATTCTTGGGAAATGTCAGGTTTTTCTTTTAAAGGAGTTAGTTGTGTAACCATCGTCAAAACAACAACAACAAAAAACAAAAATAGAACCTCATCTAAGGAACTTAATACTAATCTACTACAGAATGTTCAAGATAGTGTAAACAGAAGTTAAGGTACTTTTCCCCCTCATCTGCCAGATTTTGAAGTTATGTTTCATAGAGGAACACACTGCCTTTTACAAGTCGTCATGTAGTAAAAGCTACTGCTCCAGCCCCTAAAGCCAAGATGTTAAATGTTTATCAGTCCACCAATACAAGCCCCCTAACAGGGATTTCATGCGGACTCAAGTGTATTCTGACTCCTGAACAGTCACTGCCAACAGTGCTCTGCCTATAAGTGTTTTATGAAAACTTAAGGATGGGAGAAAAAGGAATTAGTATTTTTTTATGTGCTCAGTATACATCGGGCTCCACACCAGAGATTTACATTCGCGATCTCATTGATCCCCCATGTGAAGCTTACACAGTAGACTTTTTTTTTCCTTTGCCCCAGATAAGAAAACTGAAGATCGAAGATGAAATCATTTGCTCAGGGTCACCCAGCTACTCACTGGTTCTGAGGTCTATGTTCTTTCTACTACGTATCCTGGCCCTCACTGCCAAGGTCTTCACAGGCTTCCCAACACTGATACCAAAGGGTTCCCTTACATGTGGTCTCTGCACAAGTCAAGTGTTCCCTCCTCTCATGAGAGCATGCTGCTCCCAGCACAATCTCCAGGACTCTTGAAAGATGGTCCAGTGTTTCTCAGAGTGCCCAAACACCGAAGATGGAACAAGGTCAGGCCAGTTTCTAAGATACGAAGCAAGATGAACTCAGCAGGTCCTCCTGCCAATTGCCCTCACCCTTACTCATCTGCTGGAGCATGCCAAGGCCTGTCTGGAATGACGCAGGAAAGGGTCACCATGGGTGATCCTATGCCCCCTTCCAGATTGCTACAAAATAAAAGCTCACTGCTGAGACAGCCTGGCTCCTTGAAAACCCACCAACACAGTTTCATAGGAATCAAAATTCTAAAAGAGACTATGTGCATCCACCAACCTCAGAGTTAAACCCAGGAGGTGAAAAGTAAAGCAGGTCTAAAGGTAAAAGGTCTAGGAATCTGTGGACCCAATCCACCTTGGAGGTCCAACTCCTTACAGTGCCTGCTGGCCATTCCTTTTTTAACTCACAAAGGAGCCAAAATGTTTTATTTGCCCTGTATGAAGTTCTGACTACAAACACATTTCAATCGAGAGATGAATATCGTAGCGATCAAAGGCCCAACTTAAAGCCATTAATAAAATGTAGTCCGACAACCACTCTCTACCCCAGCAGCAGCTCAAATCCGACACCAGAAAGGCAGGGCTGCTGACATCCAGAGCTACTTAACATAAACAAACATGAAGTCCACACTTGGGTTAGGAGATGCGGCTAATTTTAGATGACTGTTTCGTATCTGATGAAACGGAGCCTGGGCTTCTCTCTGGTGAAGGGCGGCCCTCATGCCTACAGTTAACCAACCCCACCTCCAAATTTTCTCAACTATGGAAAACAAGTGGTCAGGTAGCTGAAAGAAGGAATTCATTCCTGTGCTTTGAGGTCTCCATAGACAAAGTGTCCAGTCTGTTTCGGCCACCAGGGCTGCTGAGGCGCTACCAGGGGTTGATGTGGAGAGGATCCCAGCATTTAGGACCATCTGATGAGAGTCTGGCCCTGCTGTTCTTCCGCTGATCAGCGTCTGAGGCAAGTGCCTCACTCAAAGAGAGGCTGTGAAAATCCTCCAGGGCAGGCACAGAACTTGAGAGGGCTCTTGGTGCTGAAGTGCAGCTCCACTGGTCCCATTCCTAGGACAGCTCTGGAATACTCCATGCCTTGAATGCATACAAAATGTAGTCTTACAGATTAGAAACAAGTGAGGTACTGTGTTTGACTGGTACAAGAATCCACTTTTCCAAGACCCGGTGAATCCTGTGCTCGCTCTCTCCCTCCCTCCCTCTCTCTCTCTGCCTTTAACACAGCTGTGAAGTCCACTGAGTGTCCAGCCAAGTGTACTTGGACCGTCCTCCTCTCTCAAGCCAGTGACGGGACCCAGTTCCAGCCTGGTGGCTTGATGTCCTTGCTCATCTGCTTTCAGGTTTAACAAGGGAAAATAATCTATTGCTTAAATTGTAGAAGCTTTCTTTCCAGGGGAACTAGACAGTCCTGATGGCTCCCTCCAGTTACACAGCAATTATGTAATTGCTAAGCTTCTGCAGAATCACTGGAACCTTCCTGCAGCCTTCTACGGACTACAGCTGCAGCCCAATGTTCTGAGATGATTGTAGCCTTTGAACGGATGGCCGGTCTCAAATCTGAGCGCAAAGGGCCAGACAATGGGATTCCATCTCAAGCACAAAGATGCTCCTGCCTCACGAAGCCCTTTCTCCTCCTCCCAGTCTGTGCAGCTAACTCTTGCCTTTGCCCGCCCTACATGTGTGTGGAATGTGGTTCACTCTGTTTATGCTGACAGGTTCCAAAGGAGGCAGAGAATCAGCTGAAGTTTTGCCATGGACCATGCACAAGGTAATCATTTAACACGTAATGTGAAAGCTCCAGAAGAGGACAAGATGCAAGGGGGTGGGAAGCATCTCCCTAGGCTTCCTGCACTGGCATGAAATGAGTGCTTCCCTTCCTTCTGCCAGCTCCAATCCTTCATGTTGACATTACACATCCTGTACTGTAGATCCACCCCCATGCTGCCGCTTGCCCAGCTGAATTATCTCCTGCGTCACAGCGGTGGTAACAGAACTGCTGGCTCGGCAGACGCGAAAGCACCATTTCAATGCTTAATGCATTCAGCAACTGGACATATTACCAGTGCGTCGGGGCTGGTCCGTGGCCCTCCCAGCAGCCATGCAGTACTCGACCTAACCTTCTGCTAACCAGATGGTCTGTTTGCCTCTTGGGACCAAACCATTAAACTTTACTTTATTAAATTCTATCAAAATGTGGGGACAGTTTACAGCAGTGTGTCTGGTTCATCTCCAACAGGGTTGCTAAGATGAAAATGACCTAAAAATATCTGGAAACTCTACTTCACACCAACAGAGAACAAGATATTTTGGAGTAAATATTTAAATGGCCTGCCAGATTACGTACCCCGGCAGCATGGACTACACGGTTAGCAAATTATATTGTAAATATATACACACAAAGACTCCGAAATGCAAGCATCTAAACAGGAATCCATTTCCCACTGGCTAAAGCCACAGTTCACCAGCCCCTGGCTCCAAGCTATTTAAAGGTGGCTAAGGACACCATCTCCATCATAATCACCTCAATTACCAAAAGAAAGAACCCAACACAACTGACAGCGAGATCCCACACCACCCCCTGCGTTTGACCACCCAGCCATACCGAAGGCGTGCCGAGGCACTCCAAAGGTGCTCAATAAATGTTTCACGAACGAAGAGACGGATGGACACACGTTTCTTAAATACAAGAGCACCTATAAAACACGTGGTATGCCAGTGAGGACATTACATTCTTTCCAACTCTATATCATCCCACAACTGCTAACTAGGCGTGCAGAGCCAGGCGGCAGATGAATGGCAAGGAGCAAGCCATCTGCACCAGTGGCACTGGATGGCCGCTAATTGATCACTGCAAATGAACTGCAGAGGTGGCCATTTATTGGGTACCTGGCAGGGTGCTGGGTGCTTTACATACATTATGCCTCTTAGCCTTCGCCCCAGAGGGAATGCCATTTTTAAAGATAAGCTGGAGGCTAGGAGCAAATTAGGAGCTCGACCCAAGTTAAATCAATCACTTTTCTACTACTCTGTAGTCCCAGATAAGTAAGGGCCTTACCAGTTGTAAAGAACCGAGCACATGTGAAGGCGGCATTCCCAAATATAGCCCTTACCAAATCCCAAGGAAATTGAAGCAATCTTTCCACTCCCCGATTTCCAGGCATTCTAAGAAGTCCTGGTTTCAGCTCCTACTGTTTCTCCCATGTCTTATATTCTTGAGGGCATTCCATATTATTATAACCGGCACCACACCCCACAGCTACACCACCACCATGGTAATTTTGGGGTCCACGCTCTGAGACCCCACATCTCTCACTTGAGGTCATTCTAGAGATCTGAACACCAGTAAATAAATGCATGGTCTCTTCTTCTCTCCTTAAACATCTCTGGAGACTATTTTAAAGTGGCAAGTATAAATTTTTTATAATTAAAAAAATAGTCCATTGACACCCTTGTCTCCCTGGAAGTTCTTGAAATGTAAAAAGTTTTTAATAAGATAAATAAATAAATCTTCACAGGTTAATTTGCTTTTAAAGGTGAAAAGTCCCTACTCTGTTTTCACCAAAGAACCACTTAAATGTTCTTCACTTCTGGGGCACCTGGATGGCTCAGTCGGTTAAGTGTCTGACTTCAGCTCAGGTCACGATCTCACTATTTGTAGGTTCAAGCCCCATGTTGGGTTCTGTGCTGACAGCTCAGAACCTGGAGTCTGCTTTGGATTCTGTGTCTCCTTCTCTCTCTGCCCCACCCCCCACTCGCTCTCGTCTGTCTCTCTCTCTCAAAAATGAATAAACATTAAAAATCATTTTTTAAAATATTCTCTACTTCTTCCACCACTGTCACCAACCACCATGCTGTCACCACGGAGGCCACCAATAGTGTTCTTCTGACTTGGAGCAAATGAGTTCAGGTAAGTCCTGTTAG
Source organism: Leopardus geoffroyi (assembly GCF_018350155.1). Lineage (NCBI taxonomy): Eukaryota > Metazoa > Chordata > Mammalia > Carnivora > Felidae > Leopardus > Leopardus geoffroyi. The sequence goes on along the minus strand of NC_059342.1, from coordinate 68,181,171 downwards.
GCCCTACCATTCTACATTTTGAAATATCATCTACCCTTCAGGCACTCTAAAATTAGCCTCCTTGCCCAAGATCTCAAAGCATCTGATATTACAGTACATTAGTAAGACCCAGTAGACATGGACTATTACAAAATAAACATTTGAGGAGTGCCTGGGTGGCTCAGTCGGTTGAGCGACCGACTTTGGCTCAGGTCATCTCATGGTTTGTGGGTTCGGGCCCCATGTCAGGGTCTGTGCTGACGGCTCGGAGCCTGGAGCCTGCTTCGGATTCTGTGTCTCCCTCTCTCTCTCTGCCCCTCCCCCACTCATGCTCTGTCTCTCTCTGTCTCAGAAATAGGTAAACATTTTTAAAAAAATAAAAAAATATACATTTGCACAGAGAAGACCAAAGCGATTTTCAGCAAGGCCACGGGACAGTCCTCAAACTGGCTCAGGGCGAACGAGTAAAGCTACAGAGAGGCATCCATAGCCACTATTTTCCTTGCAATAAACTCAGCTTTCTCAGACAAATCATTTTTGCCAGATATGATGCCAAACTATAGGAGCAGTAATAACATCTTTCTTCCAAAATGCTCAAGAAAGTTCATGTTGATTAAAAACTGTTCTCCCACAACATTTCAGGGAATATACCTCTGCAAGGTTGGGACAGTCTCTGTTACCAAGAAAATGCACTATTCCCAGAGGATATGGCATCATCCTCAGGTAGTTTACAAATCCCTACTGAATCCCTACCCCAATACAGATAGGGAGCACTGCAGGGTCCACAGTCAGGCAGACCAGAGGCTGGCTCCCAATCTGGCAAGTCTCCCTGCGAATGCACAACAGCAGTGAGAACCGTTCATCAGTTAAGGCAAGACATGGCACAAAGTTAATCAGAAGGGACTCAAAAAACGGAGTTTAAGACCAAGGACAAAACAATTCACATCTGGCAAAGCCCTGGGAGATCTCTACCCCATCTTCTCTATCAGTAAGGAAGGAAGAAGCTATCATTTTTCAAGTGCCCATTATGAACTGGGATCCTTACAATACACATAATATTTTAGTCCTTATGTCAGTTCTACAGATTCATACTGTTATCTCCCTTTGATTGGGTGGGAAATCACGGGAACAGAGAGGTTAAGTGACTTATTCAAGGTCACACAGCTAGGAAGGGACAGAGACAAACTTCATCCCGTGCTTGTGCAGTCCCAAAAAGTATGCTCTATGTACTACACAATACTTTCTTCTTCTTCTTTTCAATGTTTCACTTATTTTTGAGAGAGAGAGCATGCACGCAGGGGAGGGACAGACAGAGGGGGACAGAGGATCCGAAGCCAGCTCCACACTGACAGCGGAGAGCCCTATGCAGGGCTCGAACTCACTAACTGTGAGATCATGACCTGAGCCAAAGCCAGACACATAACCAACTGAGCCACCCAGGCGTCCCCACACCACGTTCTTAATGAAGACCCCAGCACAAAGAACTTCATGTTCACCCAGAAATTCTGAAAAATTTGTACTCCTAATGTTTCAGCAAAAAATAAGCTCCTTCTCCCAGAGAGAATATATACATATACATTTACATAACATATATATATATATATATATATATATATATATATGTAAACACACATGCACACATACACCCAAATATACAGTAACCAAATCCTAAGTTGTTCAGACAGTTCAACTGCACTCAAGTTTAGCCATGGTGTGCAAATGTTCAGTGCATTATTTTTTCATATAACTGCATGTCAGAAAGGGAAAGCTGCCAAGTGACAATCTGTCCCAGTGATTCATGGTGCACACTGACATACCCACTTCTGATACAGGTTGTTGTTTGCATTTCCTAGAAATCATTGCCTTCATTAGAGAGATAAACAGGAAATAAAGTCCCCAACAATGACATGTTCTTTCTCTACTGGAATAACTCTAGCAGCAAATGTCATGAATTTGGGGGATAGGAGGGTGTGGATAACAGAAAGTTAGAAGTTCTCACTCTGTTCCTCAGACCTTAATGATCACGTTGAGAAGACAGTATCTTAAACATGGATGACTGTTTTTCATTTTAGGACTACACCTTATAAAGTAAAGGCTCTGTTCAAATGAATCACATTAAATCTACTGAACAGGTGTCATGTGCTAAGAAAAAATAACCTAGCCAGTTTTGGATTTTTATGCTTCAAGATTCCTATTTGCTGAGGTATTAATGTTTTACTGTCCTATTTGACTCTTAAAAACGTTAAGTATCTTTCTGTAGGCATCAACACTAGCTACAAGATGTGCATGGTCACGGGCAAAATAAAGTTACCACCAGTCTTTCTACTAAAATGGAGAAAAGATGATGGGAAGGTGGCAAGAAGGGGGAGAAAGAACACAGGAACACCTGGGAAACATTGGAAATTCGCCGTTCAGTAGCTGCTTCAAATAAGATCGCTAACACTTACCTGTGCTAGGGTCAATTTTGATAATTGTAGTTGACGTCTAGAAACGGGGTTATGAATATAATTATCATGAAGCAGCAATTGGGCAATCACAACCTAATTAAGCCCACTGACTAGATTATCTTGTTTTTCCCCTAATAATCACATAACATTTAATACTTGCTAATTTCAGGACCTATGGGTGATGTTCCTTCATTATTAACAAGCTACAGCCACCGGTCAGAAAAAGAATGGGTGAGCTACTCAAACACTTGAGTCAACCAAGGAGTAGGGATGAAAGTCAGGGACAGGTGATATTTGTCCTTCAATACCAAGTCACTTCTCAGCCTCCCAAAATTACTAATTAGGGGCAAAGCCCCAGGAGAAGATGGCACCAAGGATGAGAACTTCCACGCATGTGAAGCATCCAACTCTGCTTTCCTAAATGCGTGCCATTTCACATGGTGACGACAATGTGCTTTTTCACATTACAGTGGAATCTGCCTTTGAAGAGGTTTCCTTTTGTTTTCAATAGAATGGAAGATTCCTCCACCAAGCCGAAATCCATAGACTTTAAACACTTACCTCCTTGAACATGCCCTCTCCCACCCTGACTCTCACGTTGAGTGTGTTCTCCCAATACAGAGTCCTACTCCCAACTGGATACCACTGCACCCACAAAGATTGGTTGATTCAGTTCACCTTCACTTTCTGCAAAGCTCCTGAGGGTAACCTGGGTAGATTTCTCTTCAACGAATCAAGAGGAAAATCGGAGACGCATGTTAAGAACTGGTCTTTGAGACAAGCTGGTCTGAGGGAGCATCTTAGAGGGCTGGCCACTACTTATTAAGGTCACAGCAGATGCTACCTAAGGCTCTTAAATCAGAAATTCCCCAGCTGGAGAACCACATGCTTTGGTATATAGCTCAGTGTTACTCTCTTCAACTATGTCATTTTTTTTTTTTTTTTTTCCTGAGGCTTTCCCCCCATTAAGGGCCTTTATCTAAGAAAACAATGGTTTTGTTAAGTTTGGTAAATGATATGGGTGACAGGTGAAAAAATGGGTGACTCTCTGGCCTCCTCAGTACACTTTACAAACAGGACACATGCTTACCCTTCTACAAAGGTTTTGGGTGAAGTCAGTTGGGAAGAGGAGATCATCTAAACAGATCCATAACAAAGTTAAAACTTTGTAAAACCACCACTAGTTGCTCTGAGGTTAAAGAGTCTACTCAGCAATTAATGCCCAACCGCCTGTCTTACAGGGAAGCCACTGTCCTGGATATCTTCGGGATATTTGGACCTGCTCCAGCTCCCTTAGTACAACTTGTTACTCTGTTAAGGGCATTTGTGGTCATCCATGAACAGCAGCTTCCTTACTGTACTGTGATGTTTCAGGGAGAGGCAAATAAAAACCAAAACATTCATCATGTCTCCATGATCTAAATAGAGCACATGGTGATCATGAAAGGGCGTAGGGGATATTAGCACCCGTGCTTTGAAGAGTATCTGTGCTATTTTCCAAAAATGACCATCAGACAGGGGAACTAACTTTCAAATGTCTGCGTGGCTTTTGGAAACATGTCTCATGCTTACAGTAAACCAGAGGCACTGAGACTTCCAAAAGGGGCCCTAAGAAGGAAAAAAAAATAAGATACCTTCTTTACTTAAGAAAGAAAAGAAGAGGGGCGCCTGGGTGGCGCAGTCGGTTAAGCGTCCGACTTCAGCCAGGTCACGATCTCGCGGTCCGTGAGTTCGAGCCCCGCGTCGGGCTCTGGGCTGATGGCTCAGAGCCTGGAGCCTGTTTCCGATTCTGTGTCTCCCTCTCTCTCTGCCCCTCCCCCGTTCATGCTCTGTCTCTCTCTGTCCCAAAAATAAATAAACGTTGAAAAAAAAAAATTTATAAAAAAAAGAAAGAAAAGAAAAAAAGAAAAGAAAAGAAAAAAGGAAGAGGGAAGAGAAGGAAAGAGAAGAGAAGGAAAGAGAAGAGAAGGAAAGAAAAGAAAAGAAAAGGAAAGGAAAGAAAAGAAAAAAAAGAAAAGGAAAGAAAAAAAAAGAAAGGGGCGCATGGGTAGGTCAGTCAGCTAAGCATCTGTCTCCTGATTTCAGCTCAGGTCCTGATCTCAAAGTTCATGAGATCAAGCCCTGCATCGGGCTCTGTGCTGACACTGCAGAGCCTGCTTGGGTTCTCTCCCTCTGTCTCTGTCCCTCCTCTGCTTGTTCTCTTTTTCTCTTTCTCTCTCTCTCTCTCTCTCCCTCTCTCTCTCTCTCTCTCTCAAAATAAATAAGTAAATGTTAAAAAGAAGAAGAAGAAAAAACAAAAGTCACACAGTATATCTTTTTTCCATAACAGGTAGGTGTTCCTTTTTAAATATCCACATGTATAACTACTTTATAATTCTGAACTTCACACAGTACAGCTTAAAAATATTCATTCTCTAAATTTCCTCACACATGGTCTCTTGCTGTTTTTCACCATCTCCTCTCAGAACAAATTCAGAACAAAAACAGGGTACTCTTTAGTTAAACACACTTTGTCAAGCTATTACAGTAAGTTATATCTCTCATATCAACCAATAGATTACAATTAATTTTCCATTATACTCAAATTTCCCTTCCAGAACACCAGGATATACTACTGGCATAAGCAACTGGAAGAGATAAACCATCAGGATTATAAGCTATTAGCATCCTAAGTAATAACCACGGCCAGTTCCCACAAGCTGAGGGCCAGAAGGTAGTGCCCCCCATGTGTGATCCTGGCTCCCCATTTTCTAGCTCCACGACCGTGGGTAAATTTCTTTACCTCCCAAACCTCAGTTTTCTCTACCAGAAGAACAGTCCCTGGTTCATATGAAATGTTAAACAAATGCTAACTAGTTTAGTTAGCTCCAGAGAAGTAGTATTTTTGTGGAAGGTCCGTGTGATACTCTTACTCCAGAGGGGCTGGCAGAATTTTTTGATGAACTTATTGTATTTATTCCTTTTATAGATGGTATTCTTACCCAGTACCAGAAGTGATAATATTCAATTGACAGCAGAAGGGGGAGAAGTTCTGGCAGCTGAACTCTGACATTCAGATCAAAATGGTCTCTTCCATGCAGATCCCCCTTCCCAGCTATCATTATCCAACACCAATTAACAGTCTCCACAGAAGACAAAGTAAGACAGAAACCACTGAAGAGAAAAAGGTTCTGGGTGATAGGTACTTGTTATTGAAATCCTTACATAATCTCTGGCTGGTATCTATTTCTGGCCATCTTCGGTCTCTGACCCAGTGTTCAAATTTTACCCCACACGAGGGACCCTAGACCAGGTCCAATCTGGGTCGGGTGATTCAGACTCAATTTCTGACTAATTGGTCACAACACAGAGGGATGGTGTCATTAGGGATCAGGAAGACTAACCATTCTGGGATTGACTGGTTCTAGCAAACAGCTTAATCCCAAACTGGACTGCAGGTAACTGTCACACTCCGTTCCTTTCCCCTCGGAAAGAAGCGTGTCTTTGTTCTTCATTCCTTCTAGTACTCACAGCGTAGGTAGAGAAGCTCTATGGATAAGTTTAGAGAGGACTATCACATGGTCTGACCATTAATAATGCAGCTGTTTTCTGCTGTGCTCTATTCTCTACTTCGTTCCTTTTCCAGGAAAATCTCCACCTAGGCCCACTTAACCAGTTCCTTCAAGTTTCCATCTGTCCTCTATCAGAAAGGCCGATTTCTGAAGTCACATAAATGGTCTTCCAAGTTCAATTCCTTTTTTTTTTTCCTTTTTAACAGTAAGAACTGACCAAAGACTGGGTCTGAGCACTGGTCTTCATTTTTCACGTGCAATAGGTACCAAATTACAAGGTCTTTTTCCACTTGCTTTACTGTTTTCTTAGAAGCAATACCTTTCTTCTTCCTGCAGGCTCTTCCCAGTGGACAGACCTCTTCTACTTCGACTTGTCAATCATTCCCCTGCCTCTCTTCTTCTTTTCCTTCTCCCGTCCAAGCAGGCTCTCCTTCCCAGCAAATTTCCACCACATAATTATGGCAATGCTTTAGCCTACTTTTCTGTTAGCTTAACAACCCTGTCTATTTTCTACTTGTGCTGATGCTACTGTTTGCTTTTCTGACGGGCTAATCCGTGTATCCTTTCAAGGCCTAACTTCCCCTACCATGGTAGCAGCTGGAGCTCTAATTCACAGGTGCCTTCCAAAGCTTTTCATTAGCAATAGAAATGAGACGGTTTAGAAACCCATTTCTTAATCTGCAGGTGAGTATTGGAACCTTTGTGCAGCAAACATCTTTCAAGTATCCCACATTGTACCACTGCACAATTATTTTCTGAGTAATAAGTACAATGTTATAGGCACATTTGTAGTGTTAAAAGGGAGAATGTTCCCTCAGAGGGAATCGGCTCCCACCCCCCTGCCTCTGGCATTTCCCAGCTCAAGAGAGAAGCAAGCCCTCAGCTGACATGAGCAAAAATGAATAAATGGCAACTGTACCTTCTGAAATCTGAACAGGGAAGAGAAAAATTCCAAAATGTGAAGGCCTTAGCTCCTGTTCTGGTTCAACTGGCCAGATGAGGGCTTAGGGAGTGAGGTTGGCCTTCCCCAGCTGGGCTCTGTGGCAGATAAGCCTCTCCACAAATCCCGGGCTTAATTACTTCTGACACAGTTGTCTCGCCTGGGCCTCCAGCTCCTTTTGTGCTCAAACCAATATGAATCCAAAGGTAAGTCTTTGCTTACTCCTCTTGGACAAATGCTTAATTTCCTACTAAGTGATCCTAACACATTTTAATCAGGATCTACCAGTTCCTAGTAGAATTTTCCCCATTTTCTTTGCATGGTCTTTGCAAAAAGTCTCCGCAAAAGCTTGGCAAATAACTTTCTGAATTAAGCCGTCTTCATCTTCAAGTATTTATTTTTTGAACAAGTAAGTCAGTGCCCACCAACCTTCCCTACACCCCCAAGAGTAGGCTCTGTTCTTTGAATGAAGTTGGGGCTAAGATGTGGACAGGCACAGCAGTATTTTATTAATATCCAGAAGCAGCATGCAGGGAACTGAACAAGCAAACACATGAAAGCAAGGAAAAATCAGTATCAAAATACCCATGACCTGGCACAAAAAGAAACCTCCTCTCCAAGAATAACTCAAGAAAAAATGTCTCCAGCTAGGAATTAGGCAAGAACGCTTTGAAGACACCAAGGAAGCTGCTCGCCAGAATCCAAAGGCAACGCATTTGCAGGTGACCATACCTATATCCTCTTCCCCCGCATCACTCTACCTACCTCTTGTCTTTCCGAGTCCTGAAAAAAACCAACTTTGAGTTGAAGTCACACATCCAAAGGCCAAAAAGCTTATGTATGTATGCTTCAACCAAAAAGGACAGGAGACCTTAGAAAGTAGACAAATTTTACGATAGTATTTCTAAGCAGAAAATGTAAATCCAAAGCACTTCCAACTGACTTTGCATTTATCAGTGTGTGCAGTTCTCCAGAGACAAAGTTCAAGGGGACAAGAGATTCAAAAGAGCTTCCCAGTAAACTGCAAATACCGTCTACATTCATAGCAATCCATTTTCCTTCACTTGGAAACTTCTGTTCCCAGGTCTTATAAATTCAGGAGACAGTTCAATCTGGGATTATCTTCTTCTCTCCAATGCCCCCACCCCCTCAACCCCAACCCCAACTTTTTTTTTTCTTCCTTCAGTACTGGCATGCAAACCATGCTGTTTTAACTTCTTTCCTGTTCTCCCAGTTCTTCTGGAACATTTTATTTTCGACAGTCAACTCATTTGGAGGAGTGCCACACTGAGGTTCAACTGTTTATAGCGTTTCTGTGTTTCTGCCAGAAGTCCACATCCAGCACTACCTTCTCCAGACTGCCTCCTGGATTAAAAATTTATGCTTTAGTTTGGAAGAAGCTTAGAAAATGTGGAAACTTCCAAACATCACTCTTCTTTTTACACAAAATGACTTTCACTTGTCCAAGAGGAATCAAAAGTGGAAACCCGTTTCACCCTTCCTAAAGTACTGTCCTATCCCCCCTCTCTCCCTCCCTTCCTCCCTCTCTCCCCGGTTAAATGTTCCCCATGTTGTTAAAAACTCACTTTAAGGATGACCCCATGACTTCATTGGGGAATGGCAAATAGCTGGCCACTGGTCTGCAAGAGAGAACCAGGCTCCAAGAAGATACATGGAGGGCAAATTTTTGGAGGAGTCCGGAACACTGGAAAATCACCAGTATTGTTTTAGACTGGATTTCACTCTCTTGGCCATTCATCAGTATTACAAAATGGCATCTCTGAAAGAAGCCAATTTATCTGTACCATGTTGCAAAAGAGATCCTCTGAGTCCAATTGTGGGCACTTTTGTAAGTTGCAATAGACCCAGACAAACCTCCAAAGAAGGGCATTTGAAAAGGACTCCCAAGCCCTGGATGCCTGAACTAGAGTGGGGAGCAGGACAATTAAAAGAAAAAGCACAGTCTGAACCCAGTATCTACGACTTGACTGCAAGTCCCATGAACAAAATTGGTCTCTGGAGTGTATTACTTCTATGAATGAAACCATGCTCAGCCCCAACATGTTAAATTCAACTGACAAAAAAACCAATACTCCTGCCCCACTAGGGTTTGATTACAGAGTTTCTCACAGAGGCTTTCACTCTGGAGAGGAGAGCTGGTGTTTCACAAACCGCTACAATCATATGCAGGGGGGTGGTGGAAAGGGCACTGGGTTGGGAGTCAGCCGACCTGAGTTCTGGGCCTGGCTTTGTTACAACTGAACCTTCTGACCTTGGGCAAGTCACTGCACGTCTCTGTGCCAGTTTCCTCTTCAATAAAATGCAGGGGGAAGGGGAGATCTGAAATAGATGATCTCTCTGAGGCACAAAACAACTAGCTTCTCAATTAGACGTTCTTAATATTCACCATTTACGGTGTACCTGTTAGCCAACTTTTAAATGATTTTTATATTAATCTCTACTTAGGGAAAAGTACTTTTGTCCATCGCTCCCAAACTTCGGCTTAATCTGGGTGCTCCCTGGAATTCTTCAATATTACAATAAATGCCTCTTTTCTTTTCCTTTCCTATTTTTTTAAGCAACCTTCCCCAAACTAAGGCTTGTGCTATTAAAAGAGCTCAGAACTTCCCATTTCCTTGCTAGGGCTAAAATTAAACTGTCCATTCCTTAGGGCCCAACATAACATCTGCCAGATGTCTTGGCATATCACACAAGAGGAATTTTCTCCTAGCATTATCTATTCTCCTCTCTATTTTCTCATAATCAATTAATAGGTCACCAACGCCAGCTAATGTTTCTCTCAAAGCCACCAACTTCTTAAGTATGTGAACCTCAAAAGATACTTGCCTTCACACTTATACACACACACACACACACACACACACACACACACACACACAGGCTGACTTTTTTTTCCAGTTCACTATCACGTATGATGGACCCTGGAAATATTTTCCTCCACCTCTTTTGAATCTCCTTAATTTCCACATACCAATCATCCAATCGTGTACCCATGTCAGATCCTTTGCAATCTGAATGCATTCTTTATATTATTTCCTAATTTGTGAGTGTGGCAGTGTGAAATAGCACCTCTGTTCTCCAGTTTTCAACGTGAAACGTTCAATACAGCTTTGTCCATGTTCTGTCCCAGGAGGCAGTGAGCGCTAAGTCTGATAAAGGCATACAGCACAAAGAAGATGAGTAAGGTTACCTTAACCAAGAACTCTCAACACCAGGAAAGAATTTAAGACAGACTAGACTCTATTAAACTCCAACATACAGAAAGCAGAACTCTTCCCAAGGCAATTTTGCCATTATTTTCTTTCAGGAAAACTGACCACAAAGACTCTAAAGTCCATTAGTAGGGTTGGCTTTCTTTTCCCCTACTGTCTTCCAGAAGACTCATTAGAAAGAAAGATACACACACACACACAGATACATATGTGTATGTGCATATATATTTTTTCTTTCTATCTCAAAGTTCTTTCCAACTCCAAGGGGTGTGGAAAAAAACATGTCCTCAGGGCATGTGGTCAATAAATTAGATGGACATAAATCTAACATGAGAAAAATTGTGGAATACAAAGATCCAACGAGCATCTTTTCTACAGCAACATGCCTCACAGCTCACATATTTCTCCAGAATGATTTCTCTTTATGACATATTAGAGCCATCGAAAAAATTTGCATAACGAGCCTCATCAACTTGATGCCTCAAAAACAAAACAAAACAAAACAAATCTCTGAGCCTTGACATCAGATAAAAATGTTCAATTTGACACTCTGTATTTCTCTCATAGCGCCTTATCCAAAATACTTGTCCCATTTCGAACGTGTAGCCCTAGAAAAATGCAAGAATCTTTAACATTAGGTGCTTCCCACGTTGATGAAGCGCATCAGGGATGAACATGTCTCTTAGGTGACCAGTTAGAACATTATTCTCAAACTCCAAAATGCCTCTTAGATACCTCATTTTTTCCCTCCAGGAAATCTCAACTCTAAGACTATCTGTAAAGACACCAAAATATTTGGTCACAAAGTAAAACATGTGGTGAGTCTACGTGCTAGACTAGCAACCAGTTTGTCAAATTTTTTTTCACACCAAAATAAGTAATTAACCGGCTGTCCCGGTAGCAACAACAACAACAAAGATATCATGGAAGTTTGCTTCAAGATCAACCTACAATGTATTTATGTTTACATACACAGACGTGGTTAATTAGATGCAAAATTACCTGGTAATTACTTTCCCAAATAACTCTTTTTATTCCACTGCCTTGGAGCTTCCGAGTTGGAACGAGTAGCATCCACACACACACATTAGCAAATTTAAGTGTAACGTTGATGACGTCCCACTCAGGAGCAGAAGCAATGGTATCAAAAGACAACATTCAAAACTGATTAATAAAAGGCATGATTCCAAAAAGTAAGATTTGTCAAGTGCTCTGGGAGAAGCCCAGGTTTTTAATAAAGAAGCAGAGATCTGAAGAGAAGTATTTTTAAATGAGCACACACATCAACTGAAAATCTTGAAAACCATACGTCTTCGTCTGCAAAAAACAGGGTTTTACTTCATTGACCATGGACAATTATCAGCTAAAGAACCATGTATTTCTCCTTTTCCTTTCATACTCCTCAGAAGAACAATAACCCTCAATTAATGACACAACAGCTTGGTTTGAAAAATGTGATGTTGTCATATACAGCACTGTGCCTTTACTGAATGACACTGCTACCAGCTACTCAACAGAATATAATTACCTCTGGAATCTAAAACCACTTCAATATGCACAGAAATACTGGAGACATAGGAACCCGACACACACATACACACACACACACAAACCTGACACACAATGAGAAAGCAAAGCCAGAAAAGAGCTGGTGTAAGTCGCTCGCAAATGTGTTCCTTATTTCTGTTGAAGCTGGTAGCTTTCCATGTTTCCCCTTAGTTGAAAACAAGGTCCAATCAAGCCTCCTTACAATATATTAATTGGTTCTGAATCTCCTCCAAGGTTTCATTCCAACGTGGAGGCTTCCTCACCTATCTCATCAACAGTCCACCTAAAATTCTCCCAACATCTTCCCTCATCCTCAAGATGGCTACCTTACCTAATGGTAAAGCAACATCTCCATGGTTGGCTTTTATAAATTCCTCAAGCATTTCAGGATTTTGTTCTTCACTTGGATCAATTACATACATTCTCTAGAACTAATCTGTGAAGAGCTCCAGTCAATGTGTGTGGACTGGGGTAGGACTGGGTCCCTCCTTCAAATCATCCTCACAAAATGTCTTCCTGGAAGACTACTAAATTCTTCCCAGTTAAAAAGGTGAAGATACTTGGACACAAGGTTTTCTCAACAGACAAAATATCTTAAAAATGTGTTTCCATAGTGACATTGTTAAGAAGACATCTGATATTTCTGAAGACTTACAGTACTTGAGAACACAGGAAAAAAGAGCAGAATGAAAGGGAAGGGGGAAAACAAAGGGACTAAAAGAAGGCCTTAGACACAAATGGAACAACCTGAAGAGAAATGTGGACTCTGGAGAAACTGGTGTCAGTCAGTCCTAGAGTTAGTTCCTCTGAGATCTTGCAGGATTTGTTGCTGTTGTTGTTGTTGTTGCTGTTGTTTTCCCTGTTTGCAGAAATCAGCCCAAACCAGACAATAAAGTCTTGCAATGCATCAAAACGTGATGACAACCAAGCCCCAGAACTCCAAAATCTCAGCTGAGGGCCACCACCATCTTCACAATGAGGAAATAACATTTCCTGGTGACTTTCAGGAGACCTGGAGCAGCTGAAAGTTGTGGGAAGACCTCGGTGGAAAATGTCTAAGGTTTTGCCTTGCCTTTCCTGAAGGAGGTCAAAACCCTTCAGGTCCATTCCAAAGAAGAAAAAAAATTTCCAAAGTTTACTTTAAAATGGAAACAAATGCCTCAATAACTTGTGAAAGCACTCCTTTGGTGGGAGAAAAATCTGAGCAGCCCTTACAAGTCTCTCATTTCCTCGCATAATGAATAGATGGTGAGGAACCACCACAAGATTCCACCCTGGAAAAGAAGGAGTAGGCAGGCAAGCCTCCTCCTCCAGCCATCACCAACAGAGCTTCAAAATGGAGACATCCATAATTTTATAAACACTTCTCATCTCAGCTTTGTCTCCTGGAAACCCGCTCTCCTCCATTTTCTGGTGGAGTTACAACATGACACGGCTTACCTGACTCAGTTCCCAGCTCTCAACCAAACTAGTCGCTTCCTCCAAAAACCTGCAAGCCACCTCCAGAAACAAAACCAAAGCAAACCAAACAACCAACACAGACACTCAGACACAACCCCCGGGAGCCCTGGGAGAAAGCCCCAACTGGTTGGTCTTTTCCCATCCCAGACGCGTGCTTAAAAATAAAACTTTTTTTTTCCCCCTTTGGGTAGAGGAGGAATATAAAAGGAACTCCAGGCAGCCTCCCTCCCTCTCTGTAGGTTAGAAGCTACAATGAAAAGAAAATGAGGGTTCCTTCAGGAATGGTGAAAAGCCTGGAGAATGAACGTGAGAAGGAGCTTTGTGTTTTGGAGTCTGGACTGGAACCAAAGCAGACAGCTTGCAAATGGAGGACAGGGAGATAAAGAAAGGGAAAGAGAGGGGCTGCTCCAATGGGGGGCGGCTGCGGCTTCCCCTCGCGCCTGGAAGGAGGGCAGACCCCTGGGAACTGCACCAGGAGTGAGGCGACCCCCAGGCCCCTGCCTTCTTTTCTCCCTTCCTCAGAGAGCCAAGCGTGTGTAATGGCTTCTCCTCTCCAGAAACCGTTGTCCTCCTGCACCAGACGCTTCTGAACCCCCAGCCTGGAGACAGCTCCTCAGCTGCTCCTGAACCTGCGCCCCCCACCCGGCCCGTGCCCCCCGCGCCTCGCCTCTCTCCTCACCAGCAGCACCAGCAGCGGCAGCAGCCACCCCCCGACACATCCCGACCCCGCATCCCAACTTCGGGGAGAGAGAGAGAGAGAGAGAGAGAGAGAGAGAGAGAGAGAGAGGAGAGAGCCAAATACCTGAGGAAGAGGGGGGTGCCAATCCGCACGGCTTTGCCATCGGGCTTGGGGACAGGCAGACAGAGAGGGGGAAAGGAAGGAGAGGGACAGAGAAAGAAAGAGGTCAACCCGCTCAGGTCGGGGCGGCTCAGAGCGCTCCCTCCTCTGCCCCTCGCTCACTCCCTCCGGCTCTCGGCTCTCGGCTCTCGGCTCTGGTCCCCTGGACTCCCGCCCTCCGCCCCCCTCTCTGTCCCTACTCCTGTCCCCACACTCGGAGCATCCGTCCTAAGCCTCCAGCCCTCTTCTCACTCATCTTTCATTTTCTCTTCTCTCCATAGAACTACACGAAATTAATTAAGCCACAGCGCTCCGCTCCCCCCAGCAGAAGGAGCAGCCAGCAGGAAAAGCACAGCCACCTCCACTGCCACCACCACCACCACCTTCTCCTCCTCCTCTTCCTCCCTCGCTTCTCCTCCTCCTCTTCTTCCTCCTCCCCCTCCTGCTCTCCCTCCTCCCCCTCCTCCTCCTCCTCCTCTTCTCGCTCGCTTCTTCTCTTCCAACAGCCAGTCCATGCAGGGGACTTCCTCTCCTCCCCGCTCCACCAACCCTCCTTGGCCGAATGAATGAGCGCGTTTGTGCCTCCACCGCCCCGCGCTCTCCTCCCCGGAGCACTCGGACCACCCCGAGGTGGTTGTTAATTGCAGTAACTTACGGAAGAAGCGTCCCGGCGCCGGGAGGTGTTTCGGGTTCTCCAGCCCCACCGCCTCCTTATCCTCTTTCTCTTTCTCCTCTTCCTGCTCGGGTTATTGTTGTGGAAGTTGTTTGGGAGTCTCATGTGCTTCTGCCGGGTCTCAGCAATGGAGGATCGCCATCTTCCCTGCCTTCCTCGGCTCCTCAGACTCGCTGCAGCTGCAGATGACCTGAGATATCCGTCTCTCTCTCCCTCTCCCTCTCTCTCCCTCCCTCCCTCTCCCTCTCACTCTCTCTCTCTCTCTCTCTCTCTCTCCCCTCTCTCCTCTTCTCTCTCCTCTCCTCCCTCTCCCTCGCGCGCTCTCTCTCTCCCTCCCTCTGTGTCTCTCTCTGAATAATGAGCAACCAGAGGGAGAGAGAAAGCAAGACAGAAAGAGAGAAGGAAGACAATCTTCTCCTGCCACACAAAACGCCGGAGCACCAGGGGGTGCGCGAAGCCTTTCTAATAACAACAACAACGTGCAGGAGACGGGAAGAAAAAAGAAAGCAAGAAAGAAATGAGGAAAAGAGCTGGGGGGGGGGGGGGGGTAAGGAAAGAATTATCCAAGAGCTGGAGAAGAGCAGAAGGAGAAGCTGGAGGAGATGCTGAGGCTGCGGCTGCTGTCCCCCCTCCCCCCCGCCGAACCCCAGAAGGAGGCAAGGTGGTTGCAAAGTTAAGGCTGGGACATTGTCTTTGTCACTCAGAGCAACACAGAGCCAGGCCAGTGAGATGCAAGAGGAGGCGGCGGCGGCGGCGGCGGCGGCGGAGGAGGAGGAGGTGGTGGTGGTGGAGGAGGAGGAGGAGGAAGAGGAGGAGAAGGAGGCAAAGGAGGAGGAGAAGGGGAAGAGGGAGATGAGATGAATAAAGACCTGCGGAGAAGGCGGTGCGAGGAGCGCGGCGGCCGGGCTGAGGCGTGCGCGCTCGCGTCCCGGAGGCGCCCGGCCGCCCCGGCCGGCAGAGGAAGCCCCCAGTGAGGACCCTGCCCGGCCGCTCATAGCTCTCCCACCATCAGCCCAGCCCGAGGCGCCGAGCCCCGGCCCCAGAGAGTCCCTCACACGCATCCATCTAGAGGCCAATCTTTGCAAAGAACATACATGGGGAACTAGAGGTTGCAAGTCTAAACCCAGATCAACCACGTGGGGCTTTTTAATCCCTTTCCAGCTTGCGGTGTGAGTATCTCCAGTGAAAAGCTCAAATTGTCCATTACTGGCACGTATTTTGAAGTCTTCTCCCCCGAAATAAAGGCTCATTGTGCATTTTATTTCTTTTCTGATATGGAGAGGGGGGGATGGGGGAGGGAAAGAACCCATCATTCCGAGCTTCGGAACCACCACTTTATTTTCCTAACTTGTGAAATGTTTTGACGGCGCACCAAAAGGAAAAAAAAAAAAAAAAAAGCCTACTTAAATAACTTTACACCCTCCAGCCCCGCGTTGTTTGCACTTTCTGGCTGATCATCTAAAGGCTCGGAAAGTAACAATCAGCGCTTCTAATGATAAGGTGTCATGGTGTTGAAGACAAGAGAACCAAGATGAAGCTTTCACACCTTGAATTTTTATTTAGTGTAATTTTCCCCAAAACGTTCTGAACTATCTCTTTTGCAAAGGAATGGGTTCCCCCTCACCCTTCACCAGGTTGAATGTCTCCTAAGGCTTTAATTTGATTGGGGGGGGGGGGTGCCTACACTATAAAAAAAAAAAATCAATACAGCAAGTCAGGAGCAATTGAAGTTCAAGGGCACGGGCTGGTTGTACCATTTCTATTTCTCGCATCCCCGAGTTGGACATCACCAGCATCGGGAGAGAGAAACACACAGCGCGCAGGGCAGAGACCTTAATTAAAGTTTCTTTTGTCCGCGTCTGAATTGGGGGATGTTGCTGGATTCCTTTGCATTGGGGAGCGCGCATCCGGTGGAGAAGGCGCGGTGTTGAAGATCCAGGGCCAGATTGTCCTCTTTAATACTACCTCCCTCCCCCCCCCCCCCACTTCCAAACAACAGTCCGGGAAGATATACCCATAAACCCATACAATAAAGGGGAGGAGGAGACGCGCGCGGAGTTGGTTCCCATCGGATAGCGGGCTTTCATAAACAGATCCGAATCCGCATTTTCCAAGATTTTCCCCAATCGTTTATTCCGGGGCAGAATCTCTCACCCAGAGGCACGATTTCACCCCCTTGCCGTCAACACTTCCTGCCCTTTTCTCCTCCCACTCACATTGAAAAGCTTGGGAGCCCTAAAAGGGTGTTGATGGCGGGGGTGATAAATAAATAAATAAATGACACTCTACGCGTGCGGTGGAGAAGAAAGGAGGGGGAGGGCGAGGAGAGGGACGAGAAAAAGTAGGGAGAGGAGAACAAGGAGGAGAAAGCACAGAGGCGAAAGGGAGACTGGAGTCAAAGAAAGAGAAGAGAAAGAAGAAAGGAGAGAGGAGGAAGGTAAGGCTGCTCAGAACTGAAATGCCCGTGGCTTTGTGCAGAACTGGGAGGACTCCCCCCTTCCAGGTGCCCGGAGGGACCTGGGGAAGTCCTTCTGCCCCGAGCTCCTCCCCCGGGACCCCAGGGGTGTCTGAGCGCCAGCAGCCGCTCCCCCACAAATTCCTCGTGGCGACGAGAGGAAGCGCGCCAGGTCTCCGCCGTCCCTTCACTGCCCCAGCTGATAATTTACCTCTTTGTCTTTAATAAAAAGCTGACTTTCTCTGTCAAGCCCTGCACCGGAAAAATAACAATCGTATTTCAGGTTGAAAGCCCCTGTTACTGCACGGTTGTGGAGGTTGTGATAAAACCTTCCTCGACGTGAAGGTACCTCCTGGGCTGGCTTGGGTCGGAAGTCCTAAGATGGGGGCCGCCCTTCCCCGGGGGCAGGGGCGCACGGAACCAGGCGGTGGGGAGGGAGGAGGAAGCGGCCGAGGTCAGAGGAAATCCAAGGCTCCTGGGGCACCGAAGGGCTGCCCGCAGTCGGGGAATGAGCCCTGGGGAGGAGCCTTTTGCGAGAATGTGAGCGCGCCCCAACACGCCTCAGACCTCATAAACCCACTTGGCAAAGACCCGGGAAGCGGCTGGCTGACCGACTGCGGTGAACTCGAGAAATTAACCTGCGCTACAATTAAACGGGCTGCCGCCCTTTCAGACTCACCTCCAGCGACCGAGACAGAGAGCTCCCGAACCGGCCGTGGGGGGACCTGGCTCCTCCCTCCCGTCCCAGGAGAAGAGGACAAAAAGGGGAGATGGACTTGGAGATGGCCCCGCCCTTCAAACGCTCCAATCCTTGGAAACTAAACCTCCTCTCCAAGCCTCCACGTCTAGAAGGGACAAAGGCAGCGAGGAGATCCAGAGACCGATGGGTGGCTTTCGGGCTTCTCCTGTGGGTACATTGGGGGAAAGGTACAAAGGCTAAGTTCCCATTCCAAATACAGGACAGCCTTTGGAAGACCATCTTCTGGTTTAGAAGCAAATTGACTTCCCAAAGCCGTGAGGCGACTGTTGCAAAACTCCTGCAAAGCCCTGCTGTTTGAATGTGGAAAGGCTAAATTTTCAATTAATGATGCCATACACAATTTCTTTCGACTTTTTTGGAGTCACAAGTGCCTTAACTATCTAACTGAAATATAACAGAAAGAAATTTAACATGGTTGGGGATTAGGCTTTTTGTTGTTATTGGGGGCAGCTTTCTTTCGAATGATAGTAAAACAGCTGGGTTAAATAAAAGCTGGGTCAGTCAAGGAAAGCGCTGGGGCTGAAGGTTTTAGTGAAAACCTTGATAAAGTTGGCACTTAAGTAACTGTAATTATGCTTTGCCATTAGCAGACCATTAAGATAACAGGAGAAAGTTCGCACCTCTTGTTATGTCATTCCTTACGAATTTTCACAAAGATAATACAAGCCTAGTTGGTGGGGTATCTTCTCCACCAGGAAGGTTAATTTCTAAATTTTTTTTCATTAAAATGGAAAAGCTTAGGTTTTGCACCCAGCCAACAATATGAGGGACATGTTGACTGCGTGAAATTTGCCTTTTGTTGCTGTATCCCAAGCCATTGTGCCCCGGAGTCCTATGGGATTTCAAGACTTTATTAATGTTCACAAGGAAATATGAATATGTTGGAAGTCTGAATTTTCTTCTCCCTTATCATGGGTGACTGGCATACAGGCTCCTCATAAAGGGAAATTATGGCTCATCGAAAGAGTGACTTTATGAGCATTAACAGAATAATAAATCTTGCAATTTTAGTTCAAGAAACAGTGGAGTCCTGCAATCAAAGTGACCCATGCAAGTATAATCCACTTACATGCCTACCTCTAGCAGGATAGGGGTAGCCTATACATTATTTTGGGTTTTAAAGGTTTAGGGTAGGAAGGCACCCAAATCTCTCAGAGAAAAGTGTTTATGGGGGGGCAGGGGGTGGGGAGGGCATTCTGTCACCTGTAGGAAGGAATCCTGGAAAGAAGGAAGAGTTGGTCCAGAGGCTACATTAAAATAGAATTTCAACTGAAACAAGAGTTATTCACTCTTGTCTGTCATTGTTTCAGTATTTACATTCTATCATAAAAGAAAGGAAAAGTTCTCCCTACTGAAAACTACACACACACACACACACAAATTCCAGTTTATAACGCCACTTTATAAATTCCAGCTGGAAAACTGTTCATGCCAATGATTTTCGCAAAACAAAGGGCAAATGAATATGGCTTTTTCAGAAGTCCTAATTATTCCATCTTTAAACATTTCACCATATTGTGACACACCTCTTGAACTTATTTTCTATGTAAACTATGTAAAACTCTCTTTCCACATAGCACAGTATATATAGTCTTTTACTTACTATTTGAGTTTGTGATTTCAAAGGGTTATTCTGAATCCTTGAGGTCTTTACGTTTGTTGGAAATTGCTCAGTCTTTAAAGTTTTTTTGACAAGTTCAAATTCAGTAATTATGGACCCTCTAAACATCTAGAAAGTTAAGTCCCTAGCACTTTCTTTCTGATCTCTTACAGAAAAATCAATATATTCTCATAAAACCATATTCAGATATATGTAACTAGTTAACTAGTGCCCATGCCTAAGGAGAAGTGACTATAAGAAAACAGAGTAGGTGAGTCATGATTCTGAACAGCTCTCAAAGGGAGAGAAATGGCAATAACATATTAAACTTAATCCATATAAATCTGTCTATGTATACCTTTGGATACCAAAGAGGATGTTTCAATAGCAATGTTCTAAAATTCCCTCCAAAAAAGTCTCTCTCCCATAGGTACAAGTTACATTTACAGTTCTATCAAACTAGTTACTGCAATATGAAACATTCATGTGTAATATCATTCAGTTTACCAGCTACAATATGCTATACACAGAGCTGAATGTTAGGGATGTAAAGACGATCAAGAGAAGATAGGTTAGAATTGCAATGCATGATCTACTTGTTGAACCACTGGCTTTAAAATTACACTACTTGGTTATCGAACTCTAGTTAGTTTTGGTTTTTTATTTTACTTTCTCAAAAATAATACAGGAATTTAGCCAATTTGGAGAGACTATGATTAACTTGAGCATTTCTGTTCCTACTATGGAGTTATTGAGAAGTAATATTTTGTTAAAATAAAATTTGGGCATTCATTTGAAAGTCAATGCCCTGGGGCACCTGGGTGGCTCAGTTGATTAAGCATCTGACTCTTGATTTTGGCTCAGTTTTGTGAGATCTCACAGTTTGTGAGATCTAACCCCATGTCAGGCTCTGCTCTGATAGAGCAGAGCCTGCTTGGGACTCTCTCTCCCTCTCTCTCTCTCTCTCTCTCTCTCTCTCTCTCTGCCCCTTACCTGCTTGCGCTCTCTCCCTCTCTCTCTCTCTCTCAAAATAAATAAATAAACTTTTAAAAAGAGAGAGGAAAAAAATTTTTAGAAATAAAGCCAATGTTGGGGCATCTGGGTGACTCAGTTGGTTAAGTGTCCAACTCTTGATTTCAGCTCAGGTCATGATGTCCACAGTCACAGGATCGAGCCCCAGATCAGGCTCTGTGCTGAGCATGGAGCCTGCTTAAAATTCCCTCTCTCTCTCTCTCTCTCTCTCTCAAAATAAATAAACATTAAAAAAAAAGAAAGCCAATGTCCTGCCTAACTCATAATTTTACATAAATTTCTTAATAGAGAAGATTTTTTTTATTGTTTATTCAGAGAGAGAGCGAGAGAGAGCACTTGAGTAGGGGAGAGGGAAAGAAAGAATCCCAAGCAGGCTTGGCACGGTCATTGCAGAGACTGACAGGGCTGGAGCTCAGGAACCATGAGATCATGACCTGAGCAGAGATCATGACCAGACGCGGAAATGACTGAGCCACCCAGGGGCCCAAATAGAGAAGATCGTTTTAGGAAAGAGAGCAACCTTAGCTCAACGATGATTATATTAACCAAAATTAAGAAGAAAGATTCAACTGAAAGATTGCCCACTTGTTGAGGCATCCCTTTCTAGCAGAAAGACCAGTATTTCCAGATTCCTGCTACTTGCACTGAAACTAAAGCTCAGAGAGGGGACATGACTTGGTCGGACCACAGAGTTGGTCAGAGGCAATCAGCTCTAGAAGCTATGCCTCTATGGCATTTCCCTAAAGTTGTCATTCTCATATCACTTTCAAGACTTTTTTTGACTTGTTGCCATGTTATTTACTTAGTATATATTATTTTTAAATCAACTTTAAAAATAATTTTGCGTTCTCAAAAGCAATAATACCCACGATACCACAGGTCTAATAGGCTATTTTTTACATACATTTTTAGTACATTTCAAAGTAAATATATTATTAAAATTAAAGTAACAAAAAAATTTTTGGATTAAAACGTCTGATAGTATACATGCCAAACTGTTAATGGCAAAGGGTGAGAGAAATGGAAAAGAAAATGTTGTTTGAGCTATTTTTGTGTGTACAAACATGAATCACTTTTATAATTTAAAAAGTGAAAAATAAAAGATCGTGTGGTCTAGTGGTGGCCAGTATACCCCCAAGTTAAGCCCTCCTATTTTATATTACTGGTAGGAATTAAAAATTAGTCAAAGTCGTTTTAGCACAATTAACAATATATATTTAAAGTCCTAAAATGATCACATTTTTTGTCCTCTTTATTCCTCCTTTTAGAATCCACCCTAAGGAATCATTCAGAAATGTAGAAAAAACGTATACCAAAAAAAAAAAAAAAAAAAAAAAGTACAGGTAAAGTAAGTAACTGAAATAATTTGTCATTAAGAAAAGAGGAATGGTAAAGTAAATAAGAATATATCCCCACTATGATGTGTTAGGCAGCTTAAAATTGTTAGGAAGATTTTGTAATTAAATAGAAAAATGACCTCCTGCTAGGTGAAAGGCCTAGATACAAAATTATGATCACTGATTATTTTTTGGTAAAACACACACACTCATGCAAATCACCTTGAAAGGAAATATACCAATGTGCCAATATTAAAATGACTTCTCATAAAAAATTTAGAAAATGTAGACCTTATATATAAGCTACATGTTGTACAATTATATATAAACCACATATACATATGTGTATATACATATATACACACATATATACTGCTATGGAGTTGACTGGTTTGCTTGAATTGAATTGTCAATTAGCTGTTTAAGTATTTAAAAAAAATTTTTTAAGGATATTCTTTTTTTAATGTTTTTATTTACTCTTGCAAGCAGGGGGAGGGCAGAGAGAGAGGACAAAGGATCCAAAGCTGGCTCTGTGATTACAGGGGAGAGCCTGATGCAGGGCTCGAACACACGAACCCTGAGATTTTGACCTGAGCTGAAGTTGGCCACTTAAACAATTGAGCCACCCAGGCGCTTCAGTATTTAAAAACATTTTTTTTAATTTATTTATTTTTGAGAGAAAGAGAGTGCAAGCAGGGAAGGGGGAGAGAGAGAGACAAACAGACAGAATCCCAAGCGGGCTCCACACTGTCAGCACAGAGCCCAATGTAGGGGCTCCCGTGGGATCATGACATGTGTGAGATCATGACCTGAGCCCAGATCAAGAGTCAGATGCTTAACTGACGGAGCCGCCCAGGTGCCCCTAAAAACATTTCAAAGTTGAATGATAGAACCTCCTTTTATGCGTCTGGTAATTATAAATGTGTTGCAAAGAGGTAATTAATATTGTTAATAAAATAGTGATACAGTAACTGTTTTTTCATAAAAGTAATACAATTTGCTTTCACAGGGACAACTGGAAGATCTGAGTGGGTATTTTGAGTAAATTTTACATACAAAAGGAAATTTAGGACCAGAGAGATTGAATAATTTAACCTAAGGTCTTCCAAAGCTAATGGTGTAAAGAAAACTGAAATTTAGGTCTCCTAACTTCTACTCTTGTATTTTGAAATCTGGAATTCCACTAAATCTCAAAATATTACCAAATGTTATCAAATAAAGTCACTAGTGGCTAATATGAATGAAGTTCAACTTCATCAGTTATGAAAATGAAAGCAGTGATATTCTTTTATACCTACCAGTTGGCAGAAATACATATACTCTGTGTGTGTGTGTGTGTGTGTGTGTGTGTGTGTGTGTGTGTATTTACATTTACTAATTGTGAAGAGTATATAGAATTCCCAGTTGTTGAGGATATGGAAAAATAGATCCTCTAGTTCTCGGTGGGACTATGACAAGTTTCAATCTTTCTGAATATATTAAAAGTCTTTAACCCAGAAATTTAACTTTTAGAAATTGACCTAACCATTCATGACTATCATCAAAAATTTATATACAAGGAGGCTTATTGTGGCATTAATACTCAAAAAGTGATTGTTTAAAGAAAATATGTTCATTTATGTAACAGAAAACATATATATAGCTATCAAATTCTATAAGAAATATTAATATAATTAATATTAATAACATTGAAATATTTACATGATCTTTGATAAGGGAAAACCAGATTTCAAAATAATAGATGTAGCATTATTCCACATTTGTACGTGTGTGTGTGTGTAGTGAGGCACTGAAAAATAATTAGGAAAGTACAATGAAAGTGTTAATAGTTTTTTCCAAGTGATGTAATTTTTCTAGGTGATATAATTATGGGTATATTTTTTTTTTCACTGCGGCTTCTCAGATTTTTAAACATTTCTATAATCAATGTATCTTTTTTGTCATTAGAAAAAAATTGAGGGGCACCTGGGTGACTCAGTCAGTTAGTTAAGTCTCCAACTTTGGCTCAGGTCATGATCTCATGGTTTGTGAGTTCTAGCCCCTCATGGGACTTTCTGCTGTCAGCATAGAGCCTGCTTCGGATCCTCTGTCTCCCTCTCTCTGCCCCTTTCCCATTCACACTCTCTCTCTATGTCTCAAAAATAAAGAAAAACATTTAAAAAATGCTATTTAAAAAAAAGAAAAAAAAATGAGAACTTGCAAGTGAATTTTGCCAGCACAGAATTTCTTACATCATAATGATTGACCAAACCAAATGTTTGTCTAATGTCTAAAAGACATTTTAATCGTAAGTTTTTATTAATCATTATTTTAAAACATACACACTAAAATCCTTGCATATATTAATTTGATTTCCTAAACAGCTTTTAATTAAGAGTTCAATACATCTAGTACAGATTTTAGGTATAACTGCCAGCACCAAATTCACTTCACTTTTCATCCACTAACCACTAACCCTTGACTGACCCCTTGTAGATTTCATATTAGTTGCCCTTATGCCATAAGGTGAAATCTACACACACTCTCTCTTATTTACTAAAGTGGAGGTTTGATTTCTCAGCAAGTTGCTAAGAACAATGTTTCACAAAAGCTATGTTTTTTTAAGTGTCTAAAATGCAGAACAACTTTACTTTTTAGTATCCTTCTTGAAAATCTGCTCATTCCAAGGAGCATGCTTTATCTGAGTATTTATTGACTTAACGTTCAGAATAAAAAAACCAAATCCAGCAATGCACACAGACTCACTGGTTTCCAGCTCCTGCTCTTAATAGTGATGATCTTGGACTCCAGACATTAGTTTCTACATCTGTAAAAGAAGAACAATTAAATATGTACAAGATTGCTATGAAGCACATAGCAATATGTGTATATAAAGAACATGGGAGTTGTTAAGTATAAGCTAATATGCTCCAATTCCTCAGAGCTTCACTGTTACATGGCAAAAATGAAGGAAAACCTCTAAATTTGGAGTCAAAAGACAGGTCTCTAGTCTAGAAATTCAATATCAAAATATGCAGCCCTGACGAAAACCAATCCATTACTATTTAAACAAATTTAAAAATCAACAATAATTGGGGCGCCTGGGTGGCTCAATAGGTTAAGCGTCCGACATCAGCTCAGGTCATGATCTCACAGTCCGTGAGTTCAAGCCCTGTGTCGGGCTCTGTGCTGACAGCTCAGAGCCTGGAGCCTGTTTCAGATTCTGTGTCTCCCTCTCTCTGCCCCTTCCCCGCTCATGCTCTGTCTCTCTCTGTCTCTCAAAAATGAATAAACATTAAAAAAAATTTTTTTAATAAAAAAATCAATAATTAAAAACAAAAAACCCAAGTAGATCAATTGTACCTAAGTTCTCCTATTACTATTGCTGCTTGTTAGTTCACTTTATTTGCTAGAACTCAGCTACCAGACATGTGGCAGTAATGCCAAAGGATTTTTAAAAATGGAAGAGAAAATCTTAAAATCAAGAAAATTTTCTTTATTGATATTTCAATCCAAGAAACAATTGTATATGTTCAGAAAAATTCATACAGTATAGAAACTGTTATAGTAAATATAAATAAATAAACTGCAGCAAAGGGGGGACTTTATTTCCCTTCTTTTTTTTTTTTTGTACATTGTATAGAGACTACTACTGTTCACCAGTCTACCTTCTGGATCAGCAATGTTCTGCTGGAGCACTGTATGAAAACCACTGATCTAGTCCAGATGAGAAAATAGTCTCACAAAAAAATGCCCAGGATTATATGCCAAAGTTATTGAAGATCCACACCTACTCAATTCCTCTTCATGGTACTTTCTACTACATCCGATTTGCCTATGCTAGCAAAAGAGATTTCCTGGAATTGGTATTGAACTTAAAAGTCAGTTTTCTTCTTTTCTCTGTCCCTTCTTCTCTGCCTCTCTCTCTCCTTCCTTTCCTTCATAAGTTTTCCCAGAAATGAGATTTTATACTTTTATACAACCAACAGTAATTAACAGCTTAGTCAACCAATAAATAATTTTTATACTTTCTCTAAATTATTTTGATGACTTTCAGTCCATTTCATCTTCTTTGTAATCTCAGAGGATTAGCAGAGAAGTTAATTATGTTATCCATATATCAACATCTTCTGTTCCTTGAGAATGTTTAGGGTTTTTCTTAATTTTTCCTTCTCATCTTTCAATCTAAAAGGGTTTTTATAGGCTTAGAATCAGAAAGAAAAAAAAATAGAGAAGGAGGCATAAGACTTTTCACCTGGAAAATTGTAATTTTGCTTTTTTTTTTTTTTTTTTTTGCATAGATATATAAATGGAGAATCAGCACTGTTCTGCATATCAGGGATCATATGAAAGAAAAGTTGATTCTTCTGACCCTTTTTCATTCCCTCTGTATCATGCAGCATTCATAAAGGACTTATTCCTATTGCTGAAAAAGGAGATTGGCCAGTGTGCTCATCTGACTTATGGCAGAGGACTGAATTTGAAACTAGTAGAGACTTTTTAGAGGTCATAAACATGAAATTATAGTATCGATTTGGTAATTGAATTAGCTCTGTGGATACTAGGACTGAATGGTAAAGCATATGACATGGAAAAAGAAAAGCAACAGTGATTGTTATTAGTGTTTCATTTGCCTAGAACCTGTAGCCAGGCCCTAGAAGATGCTCCTGTCCCATTCACCGAGGAGATTGCAAAATCCAAGACATGTCCAGCTGTCACCTCAGCAACTCAGAAACCTAAGCCCTCATCAGGCAAAGGGATATGGTGTTTAAACATATATGTATAGTGTGTGTGTGTGTGTGTGTGTGTGTGTGTGTGTAATTTATTTATTTAAGTAATCTCTACCCTCAGCATGGGACTCGAACTCACGACCCTGAGATCTAGAGTCATGCCAGCTAGGTGCTCCAGGGATATGGTACTTATAAGAGAAGATGCACAGAGAAGGTACTTGTCTGGAGGCTGGGAAAAGTCTTAACACACTGGATTAGTAATGGGAATGTCTGACATCTGTAAATGATCCTCACAAAGCATTTATCACATACATTTTAAAAATCTATTCCTTGGGGCGCCTGGGTGGCGCAGTCGGTTAAGCGTCCGACTTCAGCCAGGTCACGATCTCGCGGTCCGTGAGTTCGAGCCCCGCGTCGGGCTCTGGGCTGATGGCTCAGAGCCTGGAGCCTGTTTCCGATTCTGTGTCTCCCTCTCTCTCTGCCCCTCCCCCGTTCATGCTCTGTCTCTCTCTGTCCCAAAAATAAATAAACGTTGAAAAAAAAAAATTAAAAAAAAAAAAAATCTATTCCTCACAACAATTTATGACACGAAGTTTATTTCGTTTGTTTTTATATTTGGAGAAGCCAAGGCTCAAAGTAATTCAGTGACTCACTGAAAATCATTCAATGAGTCCTGGGACTTGAACTCAGGAATTCTGATTCCAGATAGCACCATCATTCCTCATAGTAAAGTATTAAACTCCCAATATAACATAGTTATACATTTTTTGTTTTTTTGCATAATGTATATCTATATATTTCTTGATATATCTATATTTATATTTCCTGATTATAAAAGTGGTATGTGCTGTAGCAAGCTTAGCAAATACAGTAAAGTTAAAGGAAAGAAAAAATAAGATAATATCTAGTCTGAAAATACAGAAAGAACTGCTATTAACTCTTCCCTCTGTATTTTTCCCTTTGTGATTCAATAATTTATATCCTTTGCTTATTTTTTATTGTTATGATTGTGTGTCTATGTCTTTACAATGACTTGTGATGTCACGTTATACATTGAGGATATTAACCCCTTATAATATGGAATAAAATATTTTTCTTAGTTTTTTTATTTTAACTTTGATAATACTGCTTTTTAATATATTGAAGTTAAAATATTTTGTGTTCAAATTTATCACTCATTTTTTTTAGGCTTTCTATCATTGGTATAATATTAGAAAAGCCTTCAAAACTCCTAATAGGACAACTATTTACCTACATGGGTGTTTTTTTCCCACAAATTTCAAGATTTTCATTTTCACATTTAGTTGCACAATCTGTGTAGTATTTATTTTAGTAGATGATAAGGTAGGAATCAAACAACTGCTTCCCAGATTATTAACTAACTGCCACAGCATTGCTAAACACTTTTTCTTTGCCCACGTAATTGAAAGGTTACATTCATCACACACTATAGTTTTGTATGTAACTTTCTGTACTCCCCATTTATTTCCATTTATCTGTCTACTTTAGCAAACATGGGTCAGTTTTATTCTTGGTTCTTATTTATTCTTTTATTATCAGGTTTATCCCTTTAAACTGGAAAAGATCTGTTTAAGTTTTCCTAACTATTTAAGAATTTCTCTCTATCGCCTTATATAGAAGTAGTAATTTATATATATGTATAAATTTATATAACATGTAATAATTTATATATGTATAAATTTATATAATATGTAATAATTTATATATGTATACATTTATACATATACAGAGGCATTAATGTAATATGTATATTGTATTTATACACAAATGTGTATACATTTATATGTAATTTATACATATATAAGTAGTAATTTACACACATATATGTAATATTAACTTAGTCCAAATTCCTTACATAGGTTATTGTTTTCAACCTTTGACTCTAAATGATGGTTTTATCATTTTACAAAATTAAAGACACATTATTGGGTTACCAATCCTCACAACTTTACATCAGCTTTTTCTTAATATAGTTAGATTAGGGATTCTAACGTCTTATATGACGGTTCACTGTTCAACTTTCTTTCATCTCACTAAGAAAGTAGTTAAGGTGTTAGATCAGTGACTTCAAAATTCATGAAAGAATGAGAAACGAGAAAATCAGTGCAGTGAAAGAAACTAAAAGAAGAAAAGATAAACAAACAAGAGGATTTCATAATAGGAAACACAAACAACATCAGAAATAAAAATAAGAAGTCAAATAAAATCATTTAATGTATTTATGTTAATTTTCAGAATAAATGTTAATGGATGAAGTGTCTCTATTGAGGTATACTCTCATACCTTTAAACCAAATAAATAACCATAAATTTTATTCAAGGTGATTAAATGGGTTGTACAATTCCTCTATATCCTGTTTTTTATCTGAAGATCACAGAATCTGTCAGTTTCTAAAAGGAGGTGTGTTGAACAACATGATGGTCTAAGAAACAGAAAATGCAAACAGCTATTTAAATAAGTTGCCAATAAAAGTAAATGACTAGGAATTTTTGGAAATAAAAGGGAGTATCCAACCAGAAATCAGGTAAGTACTATCAAAAAGGAAAAACGGAATGAGGAGAAAATACAGTAATATCAGATGAAATAAAATTCAAGATTAAAAACACTAAAATGAAAAAGAAAACATTTGAATTGGTAAAAGGAATAATTCACCATTTTGTACCTGTTGATATAGCTTCTAAATATGTGAAGTACAATGTGTTATATTTACATGGAGAAGTTTCCAAACTATAATGATAATTGTAGATTTTTGACATGCCTCACAAAATAATGACATATTAAGTGGCCCTCAAATACAAAAGAATGTAGAGGAATTGAATAACACATTCATATTTGATTACAGATATATGTATAGAACTGTGTGCCTGATATTCTTTTTCAGTACCCACAGAACATTCACTAAGATTGACCAGTCATTCAGCCACAAAAATAAAAGCTCTATAATCTCTTTTTTGTGCGTGTGTGTGTTGGATACTTGAAAAGTTTAAATTTTCTCTTTTTTTCAGTATTTATTTATTTTTTTTCAATATATGAAATTTATTGTCAAATTGGTTTCCATACAACACCCAGTGCTCATCCCAAAAGGTGCCCTCCTCAATACCCATCACCCACCCTCCTCTCCCTCCCACCCCCCATCAACCCTCAGTTTGTTCTCAGTTTTTCAGAGTCTCTTATGAAAAGCTCTATAATCTCAATAAGTACTGAAAGCAGAATACAAATTGGAGTGCAAGAAAACTATAAATTAACTGCCAAAGAACAGAAACACACACACACACACACACACACACACACACACACACTATACTGAAAAACTTTAAAATACCGTTCATAATAATCTTTGGTTAAAAATAAAATCAAGCTGAAATCACAGACTATTAAATATAAACAACACTGAGAACACTACATATGAAAACTTACGTGATGTGACCCAATTTTAATCAAATAAAAATTAATATCCTCAAATATATTAATTAGAAGCAGAACATATTTAAAATACACAAACACTTTGTTTTTTTTGTTTTTTTTTTTTTAATTTTTTTAACGTTTATTTATTTTTGAGACAGAGAGAGACAGAGCATGAACGGGGGAGGGTCAGAGAGAGAGGGAGACACAGAATCTGAAACAGGCTCCAGGCTCTGAGCAGTCAGCACAGAGCCCGAACGCGGGGCTCGAACTCACGGACCGCGAGATCATGACCTGAGCCGAAGTCGGACGCTTAACCGACTGAGCCACCCAGGCGCCCCAATACACAAACACTTTGAATCGAAGGATATAAAAATCTTCCCCAATTGTTTTTAAGTAGAATCTGTTGAGTGTTAAAATCAGAAGTCTATGAAAATTAAGAAGTAAACTTTATCAATTATGCTATCAACAGAAAAATCAGATAAATCTAATAAAAAACACAAATATATAATATTAAGATAAGGAAAGAAACATAACTACAGAGGAGATTAAAAAGTTATGAGAGCATTATATCAATAAAATTGAATTTCTTAGGTGAAAAGGATATTTTTCCAAAAATCTATATAATAATGAAAATTGACTCAAGAGAAAGAAAGAGGAAAAGAAAAATAAACCAATTACCACAGAAAAAACAGAAAGCATAGTTAAATCCCCAACTCCCACAGCAGAGGCACTAGGTAAACCATTACACCTTATAGAAATGATAATTCCTGTTTGTAAAATCTGTGTATGTATGTATGTATGTATGTATCTTTAAATTTTTTATTATAAAGTAATATCTTTAAATTTTTTATTATAAAGTAATAGGTATATCATGGAAAAATTTAAAGAATACAGAAAGTTTTAGACATCACAGTTTAAGTCCTGTGCTATTTAAAGATTTTATACTCACTCTTTGTGTCTAGTGTTACTGTATAACCCCACAATCCAACAAAAGCAAACCAAATACAGAAACAAAACTTTATATCAATATTACTTATAAATATAAATGCAAAACTTCTGTACAACATATTTCACGTGAAAATTCAACAGTGTATCAAAGAAATAACTCACCATGACTAAATAAGGTTATCCCAGAAGAGCAAGGATGCTCAAAACCAGGAAATCTATTGAGGTAGTTCATTATATTAACTGAACACAGTAGAATTACCATGTGATCATCTTGATAGATGCCAAAGCAAGTTGTTAATAAAATTTAATATCCATTTCTGATTACAAACAAAACAAAATAAAACAATTGAATTTTCAGTAATTCATACTAGAAGAATACTTTTTTCATTATCAAGCTATCTACCAGGAAATCACAGCAAAACTTACTACTGGAATATTGGAAGCATTCCCATCAAGGTCCAGAATTAACAAGGAAAATACCTGTTATTCACTGACACAATTCAACATTTCACTGAGGTCTTGGCCATCGAGATACTTCAAGAAATTGTAAGAATAAACACTAGAAAGATTGAGACCAAATGGTTATTATTTGTAAATGCAAATTAGAAACTCTCAAACAATGCTCTTCAAAATGAATAAAACTCAGAGTTCAAGAAGGGAACCGAGGACAAGGGAAATATACAAAAATCTATTAATTTTCCCATATGCCAGTAACATCTAAATAGGTTTGGATGCATTCAGCTTTAGTTAGAGAATGCTGAATTAAGGTTTAAATCGTATTTACTGACAAAGGAATCAGGAGGAAACAGTTCATTGGTGTGTCCAGTGGTTTGGTAATGTTTTCACGGATCTAGACACTTCATCTTTCTGCTACATCATCTCAACATGCTGCCTTTTTGTCTCATGGCCACATATGGCTTATCCCAACCAGGTGCTATGCCTCCTCATCAGCATTGAAAATTGGGAGAAAGAATGGGGGCAGAAGCAAAAGGGATTTTACTTGTATCAAAGGGTAAATATGATCAGAATTCCTCTTATCACACATTGTGTAATACTAGATAGATATTATGGCCAGCCTTGGTGGCAGGAGTGCTAGAGAAAGCGAGCATGTAGTAAAGGCACAATCATTTCGACTGCCCTGACTGGCTTAGACCTTAGCACGATTTATCCTCTGAGAATGGGCATGTTGCAGACCCCAAATAAAATTAGCAAGAAAGAAGTGGCTGGAGGGTTACTTTGTAGATGACTCACACTGTATGTCATCGTACCATTCGGAAAATACAATGGGGATAGAAGATCCCAATCGCACAGATGACAATTTTTAGAACATCTATAATGTAGCTAAAATAAATAATGAAATATGCAAAACCTACAGGATTGTATTTAAAAATTTTACTGAAAGTACTTATGACATGAAAATGGAGACACATATCACATTCTTACATGAAAAGCCTCACTACTGTTGGTTCTCTATATAATAATCTAGAAATCCATAGTAGTCTCAACCAAAATGGCCTTTACTTTTTCACCCTGATAAATGATTCTTAAGTTCCTCTGTAAGAGGAAAGTATCATCACCAAAGATGAGACTAGTATGAAGCCTAACTCTTCATCATATATCATAAAATTTATTATACAGATATAGTGACAAGAGTAGAATACAAATAACAGAATACAGGGGCGCCTGGGTGGTGCAGTCGGTTAAGCGTCCGACTTCAGCCAGGTCACGATCTCGCGGTCTGTGAGTTCGAGCCCCGCGTCCGGCTCTGGGCTGATGGCTCAGAGTCTGGAGCCTGTTTCTGATTCTGTGTCTCCCTCTCTCTCTGCCCCTCCCCTGTTCATGCTCTGTCTCTCTCTGTCCCAAAAATAAATAAACGTTGCAAATAACAGAATACAGAATGGAACACAATTAAGAATACAAAATCCAAAGCCAGCCTATGCATCTGGGAGGATTAGTATATAATAAATACAGTATTTCAGATCAGTTGGAAATAATCAATTATTTTAGATTTAACTTTGGAAAAATGTCTCCACTTGGGAAGAAGTAGTTATATTCCTTTCTCACACCATGTACAAAAATAAATTCCAGATGGATCAAAATTACAAACATGAAAAAACAAAACTGTAACATACTGGGACTCATGGGGAAATATTTTTATAATCTTGGCTGTGAAGAGTTTTTCTAAAATGTCATAGATTGACCGGTGAATCTACATATTAAATTTTATAGGTGAGGACAGTTAAAAGACAAATGAAAGACTTGGAGAAGATAGTTGCAACATATATAACAAAAATAAATATTATTTGCAAAGAGTTTCAATGATTCAATAAGAAAAAGACAATCTACGTTTTAAAAATGGATGGACTATCAAGCAATTCGCAGAAGGCATACAAAATGGGCAAAACATATTAAAAAGACATCACATCTCTAATAATCATGGAAGTGAAACATTAATAATCATAAGAATTTCAAGGGCGCCTGGGTGGCTCATTGGGTTAAGCATCTGACTTCAGCTCAGGTCATGATCTCACGGTTGGTGAGTTCGAGCCCTGCGTCGGGCTCTGTGCTGACAACCAGAATCTGGAGCCTGCTTTGGATTCTGTGTCTCCCTCTCTCTCTCTGTTCCTTCCCCTGCTCACGCTCTGTCTCTCTCTCTGTCTTTCTCTCTCTCTCTGAAAAATAAACAAACATTAAAAAGTTAAAAAAAAAAAGAATTTCATTCATCAGATTGTCAAATATCTTTTAAAAATTGATACTATCCAGTGTTGACATGGATATACAAGTACTGAGTTTGTAGAAATGTAAATCTGTACAGTAGGGTTTGGTGGACAATGGGGTGATAGCTATCAAAATTTAAACTATTCATAGCTTTCTGTCCCAAAAACTATATTTCCTATTTTTTTTTAACATTTATTTATTTATTTTGAAAGAGAGAGAGAGAGATCATGAGCAGGTATGGGGCAGAGATAGAAAGGGGGAGAGAGAATCCCAAGTAGGAGCACAGAGCCCAGTGCGGGGCTTGATCCCACAACTGTGAGATCACTACCTGAGCCAAAATCAAGAGTCAGATGCTCAACTGGCTGAGCACCCCCAGGTGGCCCCCAAAACTATATTTCTAAGAATTCATCTTATAGAAACACTTGCATATGTGTACATATGTGCTTGTTATAGTATTATTTCTAACCAGAGAAAATCTTCAGCTACTTAAATACCCAACAATAGTGGAATTATTTTATAAATTATAGCATATAAATTTAAACTATTACACATTTTTATGCTTTCATTACAATTAAGATAGACCTATTTGTATTGACTTGGCAGGATCTTCAAAATATATTATTACATTAAAAATTGTATTTATTTTGTTAATGCTACATTTTTATATTACATATTATATTATAAATGTTATGTTTATATGTTATATCATATAAGTATACAAGTGCATAGAACAGTATCTAAAAGGATGCTTCTACAAGTGATTTATTATAGGTTGGGACATCTTTTTATTTTTTTTAATTAAAAAAAATTTTTTAATGTTTATTCATTTTTGGAGAGAGAGGGAGACAGAGCACGAGCAGGGGAGAGGCAGAGAGTGAGGGAGACACAGAATCTAAAGCAGGATCCAGGCTCTGAGCTGTCAGCACAGAGCCCAATGTAGGGCTCGAACTCAAGAACCATGAGATCATGACCCGAGTTGAAGTTGGACACTTAACCCACTCAACCACCTAGTTGCCTCTAGAGGTTGGAGCACCTTTTTTTAAAATTTTATTTTTATTTATTTTTATGTTTATTTATTTCTGAGACAGAGAATGACAGAGCATGAGTGGGGGAGGGGCAGAGAGAGAAGGAGACACAGAATCAGAAGCAGGCTCCAGGCTCTGAGCTGTCAGCACAGAGACCGACGTGGGGCTCAAACTCACAAACCGTGAGATCAGGACCTGAGCCAAAGTGGGTCGCTCAGGCGCCCCTATAGGTTGGAGCATCTTAATGCAGAGATTGGCAGGGGTGGGGAATAGCTATAAAGGAACTGTAGTATTTTGGTCTGTGTATTGCTAACTTCAGATTTTTCAAAATACGCACGTATCGTGTGCTTTTGCAGTTAAAAATATTTTAAAAGGGACAGCTTAGTATTTGGATGAAACAGACTGAGGTTCAAGTCTA
Organism: Leopardus geoffroyi; assembly: GCF_018350155.1. NCBI lineage: Eukaryota > Metazoa > Chordata > Mammalia > Carnivora > Felidae > Leopardus > Leopardus geoffroyi. The sequence continues at coordinate 68,146,073 of NC_059342.1, read as the reverse complement.
AGTATACACCACCTAATAGTTGTATGACTTGAGTATTTTTAAGTTCTCAGAGACTCCGTTTCTTTACCTACAAATTAGGTAAAATAATACTTACTCCATAGATGAGTTAACAGATCAAAAGAGATGATGTAGGAAAACATAATGGCCTATAGTGGATGCCCAACAAATGTTGTGTTCTTAAAAGGCTAAGGTTAGAGATAAGTAAATTGTAATCCTTATCATTGGCTTTTCTTATTTGGGCTCCAAGGAAGCATGGTTTGCTCAAGCAAATATTGTCAAGCACTTGCACTTGAAATTTTCATTGAAAGATTGCAGATCTGGGGCGCCTGGGTGGCGCAGTCGGTTAAGCGTCCGACTTCAGCCAGGTCACGATCTCGCGGTCCGTGAGTTCGAGCCCCGCATCAGGCTCTGGGCTGATGGCTCGGAGCCTGGAGCCTGTTTCCGATTCTGTGTCTCCCTCTCTCTCTGCCCCTCCCCGGTTCATGCTCTGTCTCTCTCTGTCCCAAAAATAAATAAACGTTGAAAAAAAAAATTAAAAAAAAAAAGAAAGATTGCAGATCTGCCTTTTGAGATGAACGAAATATTCAGTTGTTTGATCATTCATTCATTTATGCAGTGAGTGTGGTATTCTTTACTATCTGTTAGACAGTGTGCTAGGCACATGCGGGTATAAAGATGAACAAGAGCCAGTCCTTCCCACTGAGGAGCCTAAAGTTTGCCTTCCTTTAATTCTTCCAGTTTAGTGACATAAACGCAATTCTAGAGACAGTTATAAATACCAAGGCTATAGAAAAGGATAGTGCTGAGAAATCACAGAATCAGAGAATGTTTGAAGTGAGCAAGAGATCATTTATTCAACTTCCCATCCAACGCAAGAACTCCTTCCACAATATTCTTGGAAGACTGTAATATAGTTTCTGCCAGAATAATAATGATTTATTGAATATTTACTACTGTCCCAGACACCATTCTAACTCTTCACAAACATTGTCTCCACTTGAACGTCACAGCAAAGCTGAAAGCTAGTTGATGTCATACATAATTTACAGATAGAAACTGAGACCCAGAGAGGTTAAGTAGTTTGTCTGAGGTTACACAGCTAATTCACAGGGCTGAAATCTGAACCCAAGTCAGCCTTATCCCAGAACCCATGCTCTTAATCTGAACCACTACATCCTACTGTTTTTACAGCTGGGACATTTCCAGTGATACAAACCTTAATACATGAAAAGTCTATTGTTACACTTCTTGTGCAGTTCTTCTCTACATAGTGCTGGAATCTGTCTTCTAATAACATCAATGCCTTACCTCACTGAGTATCAGATAACACCTGCAGTATAATTGGACTTGCCAGGAATGTTAAAATCCTTTAGACCTGGTTTCTACCCTCAGGTAGCTTATAATCTTGCTTTTTTTTTTTTTTTTTTTTTTTTTTTTTTATATAATCTTGCCTTTTCTGTTTGGAAAAGCATGAACTGCCTGTTCTCTTTTACCAGAGCATCTTCCAAAAGTCTGAAAACAAATCCATCCCAAGCCCTTCTGTATAGAAAACTGTACCTCTGACTGAATTTGTTGTTGTTCCCCATTAAATATCCTCAGTTCCTTCAATTGTTGCTGGATTTTTAGAGCCTCTCCCTCTCAATTTTCTTTCTCCAAAAGTAGATATGATTCTGTCCTTAAAAGACAGGGTTTTGAACCCAAACAGTGTAATGCTAATGATAGTACACAGAGAGTTTAACTGACTTTCATTTGAATATCAACATCAATTAATACTGCAATAATGATTCTAGCTTTCTTTTTTTTTTTTTTTTTAATTTTTTTTTCAACGTTTATTTTATTTTGGGGACAGAGAGAGACAGAGCATGAACGGGGGAGGGGCAGAGAGAGAGGGAGACACAGAATCGGAAACAGGCTCCAGGCTCTGAGCCATCAGCCCAGAGTCCGACACGGGGCTCGAACTCACGGACCGCGAGATCGTGACCTGGCTGAAGTCTAACCGACTGCGCCACCCAGGCGCCCCTGATTCTAGCTTTCAATAGCAATAATGTTATGGACTTATATTAAGTCAACTTGACACCACTCAGTTCCCCCACATTTTTTTTTTTTTTTTTAACAAATATTCACCCAACCAGGTCTTGATTTTTCTCCTTGGAACTTGTGAACTTTGAATTTGTGAAATACAGTTTGTATCTTTTATGTTTAATTCTTAAGACATTGTTACTATCCTTGTTAAATACAATCTTTAAAGCAAAAATTGGTCTCCTGCTTCAGACTGCCAATTGTTTTTCAGTCTTGATATTGTTTTCTGTTTTATTAGATATCTCACCAAGCTTTATGAAATCCTCAATCCTCAAAGCCCAATGTTTTTGTGATCTCTTTGAAGGATCAAGGCAAAGGAGGGAGTTTTGAATTGTGTTACTAATGACCTCTTCCAAGTTGCAATAGGTTCATTAATCAATCCTTCTTTGTTATTATTGTTCAATCAATCTTCCTTTGTTATCACTGTTCAATCGGGCATGAATTCACCTAGCTAAGAGCATCTGATGTACTATATTATGAGAAACAGAAAACATGTTCTTGAAATTAGGATATATTACATGCATGGTATTTCCATGTACTTGTTAATTTGGCCTGATTTATTCTTACCAAACCCACAATGGATCCAATAATCACTGTATTCTTTCCTAAATGCTCACAAATCATTTATCCCATCTACCTACCCCACATACCATCTTTTTAAAAAATTTTCTCTTCAAGTTCTACAAAGGATTCAGGTCAAGTTATAAAAATAAATTCAATAAAAAGGGAAAAAATAAAGAAATGGGAGCAAGGGTAAAAATGAGTAGAAAGATAACCACAATGGCGGTGGATTAACATACAATAATGCATGGCATAGATTCCTACATGTGTGTTTGGGGCAAGCCAAAACAGGTGAGACACAATATTAGTGACAAGACACTCAGAATGTAGAGGCAAGGTTTTGTTTGTTTGCATTTGTTTTTCAACATTTAAGAGAACCATGACATCTGTGGCTTTGTTTGCTGCCCTTCAGTAGGCCAGTGGGATAACATCAAAACCTGATTGGATAAGAGTAGTTCTAGAAGGGTCAAAGCAATGCTGTCTGTGTGGGCATGTTTCCCATGGTCTGACCTCATCCAGGACAACCCAGAGAACCACAGGAGAGAATATATGTGTGTACTTCAGGCAATCTTCTTTTAATGTCATTGCTCACAACCATATTTTTATTTGTTTGGAGTAGCTGGGCTCTCTAGTGAGAACCTAGATCAGATGGTCTGTGTTGCCAATTAAAGGTGTATCTGTGTGGATAAGTTCCCTATAGAAAATTTAACAACTATGCTAAGAAAAAGTCTATCATCTATTTAATATAACCCATTGCTTATCAAGGGTAGAAGTATAGCTTCTTGAGATAATGACAGTAGTTCACCAGAGGAACTTGGGAATAATTTCATTTCAATGAGATATTTACATAGATTTGCACATTATTAAAACACATAAAAATATTAATATTTATTTTAGCCAGGTGAAATCATTTTTGGCACTAGATGGATCTAAATAATAAATTTTAAAATAAAAAGAATAGAGTGCTATTTATAATATTTCTATTTCAATAATTTTCTTTCTTCTGTTTTTTCTAGATAACAGAAACTGAAAGGTTTTCCAGAGATTTCTGGAAAAAAAAGTGGGTAGGGGCGCCTGGATGGCTCAGTCAGTTAAGCGTCCGACTTTGGTTCAGGTCATAATCTCACAATTCGTGGGTTCGAGCCCTGCGTCCGGGCTCTGTGCTGATGGCTCAGAGCCTGGAGCCTGTTTCAGGTTCTGTGTCTCCCTCTCTCTCTGCACCTCCCCCACTCACACTCTGTCTCCCTCTGTCTCCAAAATAAAAATAAAACATTAAAATTTTTTTTTCTTTTAAAAAGTGGGTAGAGTGCTATCCTTTCTAACATTAATCAAGCCATATTTTATTACTCTCAAGACACAATAAATATTGTTTAAAAAATAATCTCTCACCTAGTATATATTTTCTCCTAATTTAGCAAGTACTTAAGAATAATACCACTTGATCATCTGCCCAAATAGCTTACTTAGTTCATAGTTTAAAAAGGAACAAGGTCCAGAAACCTACCAGGTGGTGTGGACCAGTGCTACCACAGTCAGATTTGCATTATTTTCAATAGCAGATGCCCATATTTACAGTAGTGATGAAAATTCTTGGGCATGCCGACAGCTTCCCACCTCAAATACCCAAGCTTCTCTGTTTCTCTGGCTAGGGACTTTTGCTGGTAGTGAAGAATGTGCACAGGACAACCTGGGAAATGCTAAATACTTACTCTCCCAAGTGGGAAACTCTCAACCAATGAGTCTGTGACCCACTTGACAATGCTGGAGAATATCCTTCATGCTTCCTCAGATGGTCCCTATGAAACCGAGCTAGTTGCCCATAGCAATAACATGCTCATTAGTACACCCTCTATCTGCCTCTCTCAATCCCTGTCTCAAAAAACACAAACTAAGACATCCTTTTACCATTTCTATTGAAATTTCAGTGAACTTGATTATAAGTAAGCAGCTCCCCAGAGTGAGAGGGGGAATCCTCTCTCTAGCTCATAAATAAGGTAACAATGGGGTGGAGGGAAGATGGTGTTATGGAAAAAGTATGGAAATTAGAAGCAGAAAATCTAACCTCTGGTCACATCTCAGTCCCCGTCAAACTCAATTCCTTCTGCTTTCTCCTTGAACATGCTATTCAGTTGACCTCTGATTCTCTTGATTCTCCTCCAATCTCATGAGCCACACACTGTCTCCTTTGCTGGACCCTCCTCATTTTCCCGCCTCAATCTCTTAGAGAGATGTAAGCTCAGTCCCCTGACTTCCTTCTTTTGGCTGTCTAAACTCAACACACGTATGGTGAATGATGTAAGAAGCCAGCTGTAAATCAGGGGAGGTTGGCCTACAAGACCTTTTACCTCCCTTTCATTCAAATACCACATGAGCTTAGCTGACTATGAAAGTAGAAACGACATGCTCTGACTTGTTCATCAGAGGAAAGACTTTTCACTATCTTTTTTAATCACCAAAAGTTGTCTTTCTCACATTTCTCCATTCACTGGGGAATGTCTATTAAAATGTTTGAGTTAAATTGATTTTTATAAGCTTATATACATCTCTAGATGAAATTCAGGACAACATAGTGTTTTGGTTTTCTTTCTCGTTTCTTTCTTTTTTCACTTTGTTTTCTTTCTATCTTGAGTATGTTTTCTTTAAACATTCCAATTTTCCCCAGGTGTACTGTACTCCCAGTAGGATGTGGATTTAGGAGCAAAAAGAAGTGAGAATTCCCCTTCCAATCATGAGTAGGCCTTTTCCCCTCAACATTTCTATCTGCCCATATGCTACTTTTAGGAAATCAAGAGACAAAGTGAAAAGGGCAGTAAAACCAATTTTGCATCTATCCAATTAGTCCAAGACATGGACTCTCATCCTTCTCTACATAAGCTGAGATGTGCTCACTGCCTTATATTTTCTCCATCTATCTTAATTAATCACTGTTTTCGTTTCTAATCTGAGAAATTATTTACAAAATTATAACTCGTGTATCTAAAGCTTTAGACATGTCATTGTCCTCTTCTTTTCATTCTTTGCTTAAAGCTGAAATCCAGGTTTTTTTCATATTTACCAAAACATGAAAATCTGCCAGGAAATCTGCCAGGATGAAGACTGGATTATATTTTCACAAATCCCTGAGCCCTAAGTACAACTGGTGACTAACTGCTAAACTTCATTTCTTAGGATCCTCCTTTTCTTAGTGTGATTCTGACCTAGTCATTTCTTTTGTAAATTTTCCTCATCTCTTTTTTTGTAGTTCAGAAGTGTTTTATAATTATTTGCCAAGCTGAACTGAGATCTTACTGGTCTTTATCCTTTTCTAAATATCCCACTATCAGTTTCACACTTAAAATGCAGAAAATGACAAAAACCAAATACATGGAAGAAAAGAAACTCTGAATAATGATAATGCATGTGTTGGAGCTCTTGTGAAAATTGTGGTTCCCTTTGTTTTTTAAGGACCTCAATGTATCTCCACTCCTGGTGTAATTTTGGTGTCAACAGTCATGTGTGAAGACTTCTAGAGAGTTTTTTTTAATTAAAAACATTTTTTTAATGTTGGGTGACCAACATACTGTTTATTAGAAATGTTGTAGAAGGAAAGACTGTATATAGTGTGAATAGAATTTAGAACCTTTAAGACCCAGGGCATTGTCTCCTACTTTAGTAAACAGAGCAACACATTATAGTTGTTTTGTTTGTGATAATGAAGGCTCTTAGTTAAGATGAATTATATTAGTTTAAAAAATTTTAATGTTTATTTATTTTTGAGAGAGAGGGAGAGAGACAGAGTGTGAGGAAGGGAGAGGCAGAGAATGAGGGAGACACAGAATCCAAAGCAGGATCCAGGCTCTGAGCTGTGGGCACAGTGCCCGACATGGGACTCGAACTCACAAACTGAGATCATGCCCTGAGCCGAAGTCGGGCGCTTACCTGACTGAGCCACCAAGGCACCCTGAATTATACTAATTTTTATGTAAAGAATTGGAGTCATAAATTGGTTCTATGCTCATCTCAAAGGTGCCCTGAACTTGGTTCCTTAAAATTGTTGACATCAGACTTACCCCCTATCCTTTACCTTGTTTGCATTAATGTGAAATTCTGTATGGGATACTCGATGCAATATAGCTGTTTTAATGGAAAATTAATAATCCAATTTACTTTAGCAATCTAATATTGTTGAATATTTAATTGTTTTCAAACTCTGGTTATTTTCTTAGGATAAATTCCTGGAGAGATAATTTCTGGGTTATAGAGTATATATATTTCTAAGGCTTTTGATGCACATTGCTAAATTTTCTAGAAAGTTTTGGTATTTCACATTCTCACTAGCAGTATAGGAATGCTTATTTCTCCATACTTGTACCAACACTGGATATTTTTATTAAGAAATTAAGCTTTGCCAATCTTGCAGATAAAATAGAATCTTATTATTATTTTGACTTTTATGTCTCTATTACAATATGTAGAGGTTTGTTTTCAACATTAGTAGCCAGTGGTAGTTCTTTGCCAAAAGTTTTATTGGGGTGCATACCTTTTACTTACTGATTGTCAAGGATTCTTTACATAGTAATACTCCTTTTAACTTTGTAAATAGGATTTAAAACATTCTGTCATTTCAGCATGTATTACTGTTTGCTCACTTTTAAGTTACTGAGGAAATTTTTTTGTTATAAAAACTTAGAAAATGATTACTAAAGATAAATAAAATCAGGTTGCATTTTTTTTTTTTTAATTTATTTTTGGGACAGAGAGAGACAGAGCATGAACGGGGGAGGGGCAGAGAGAGAGGGAGACACAGAATCGGAAAGAGGCTCCAGGCTCTGAGCCATCAGCCCAGAGCCTGACGCGGGGCTCGAACTCACGGACCGCGAGATCGTGACCTGGCTGAAGTAGGACGCTTAACCGACTGCGCCACCCAGGCGCCCCCAGGTTGCATTTTTGAAACTTTAAGCACGAGTGAAAATTGTAGATAGACTTTGGTTATTCACTTTTTTCACTATTTATTCTACTATGCTGTGGTATATCTGAGGGCATAGATTTTAGAAGTAGTATTTTATAAGTAATTGATAATTATTTTTGTAATAATGACCTAGAAGCCAGTGGTGTGCTGGTGAATGTTGAGCAACTGAGTCTCCTTGTAGAATTTACTGCTTTCTCTGTTACAAATACTCCCATCATGGCTGATTTCAACCTGCCAACGTGAAGCTGCACAATAGACTTTTGAGAACTGGTATTGAAGCAGTATAGGATTCTAAGATGCCATCTGAATCATCAGTGGTTAAATTCTGTAGCACATAGTTTTATTGTTAGATATATTCCAAAATTTTTGTATATTAATATATACGATGGCATAGATTTTATATTATGTATTTTGTACATTTAATATATAGAGAATATATGATTAATCAGAAAGTGACATTCACCAAATAAGTCAGCCAAATGAAATTTACCTGTAATTTTTTTCTTTTAAATTAACACATCCTGGGAAATTCTAGGAGTCTTTAAATTAACTAGGAAATAATGAAGTATTTTAATTCAAAGTTATTTTCTAACATACAAATAAGACCCATGGTGGGGGCGGGGGAAGGATCATAAAACCTGGATTAATTCATCTAGAAAAGAAGAGGTCAAGGACTGTATTCACAATTATCTTCAAATGCCTGAGTGGTGAGGGTTAAATTAGAATAAAACCACCACCATCACCACCACCACACACACACACACACACACACACACACACACACGTACACACTTCCCTATTTCTATAAAGTGAGGAAAAAGAGAAAATAGTAACAGGGGAGGGATTTAGCTTAAAGAAAGAAGACTCACCTGGTTGCAAAGATTATTAAGAATGACTTAATTTTGTATTGTCCTTTTCTATATATCTGTTGAAATAATATAATTCTGAGATCATACTGGTGTGATTTCATAATAGATCTAATGAATTTCAGACATTGAACATACCACTTTTGCTTTTCAGTACACAGAAGGAGAATGTATTAAGCAAAAGCAACTTAAAATATTGAGCAACATGGAGTTCTTGAAATCCAAAAGTTTAGAATGACACTGAGCATAGGAATGGTTGCCCTTGTGAGGGGGAGAGCTCAGTGATTCAGGGAGGAAAGCCTCAGGATGGGGGGATAGTGACTGGAAAATTCATTTGGTTGCTTAAAAGATCAGCTTAACTCTGGCTCAAGATTCACATTTCCCACTTGTCTCTTGTCTTCAAAAATAAAAAAGAGGAAACCACCAATGAGAACATGTGGTGTTATAAATCATCCTGACTGTTGTTAGAAAAATGAGTAAGGGTTCTAAACAGTTTCAAAAGGTCCTGACTAGCCTTTTCACTCACCTTGGGAAGAACCATAAAAGTAAGAAAACAAAAGGAATTCTTTTTCTTTCCATACACCAGTCATCAGCAGTGTTCTCTTTGGGCTCCTGGCATCTGGGCCCAGTTGCTGGGTTACAGGCAAATATAATCAAAACAAACACTAAAAGGTACTCTTTTGGCTCTTAACATGTTGGAAAGGTCTTCTGCCTTCCATCCTCTGTGTTCGCCAATTCTGAACACAAAAGTGACTTTCCCGTTTGTTGTTGTCCTTTCCTTTTCTTCCTGCAGGACAACTCCTGATTATAAACTTGTTGTGGAGTAGAAGAAGCCCTTAATTATGAGGCCATTAGACCTTTAGACCTTTTCTCCAGCTTCCTGTTGAACAGCACCAGGAATTCCACCTGCTTCCAGGCTCTATCACCCTTCCCTGTCCTCTGAGAACAGGCAGGGGGTAGAGGCTCTTCCATAGGAGCACTAACCTTCTGCTCCTCACTTTGTGCAGTTACCGAGGATAGCTTGTCAAGGAAACAAACGGTATTTTCCACTCTGGACTACAGTGCCAGATGCAGTGATGGACTTCCTGCTTCTCACCACTTGTGATGTGTTATACTATATTTGAACTTGGACAGGAAAGCTACAAGCACGTTTAGAACTTTGGGAAATAAGATCTATGGCAAAAGTCAACCCGTTAACCAGTTTGTCCAAAGTATTTTATTAAGGTCTATGGGGTGCCAAGCACTTTAATAGAATCAGGGCATTCTAGCATGCTCTGCAGAGGTTAAAGACACTAGGATGATTTGTCCTGGAGAAGAGAACAGTGAGAGGAAGCTGTTGTAAATCCTCCAGTATTTAAAGAGGTGCTGTTCAGAGGGTGAAACCAACTGTACTTCAACTCTGCTAAGGCTAGAACATGAAGAGATATACTCGAAACAAGGACGTTTTGTTTATTTTTAAGGAAGAATTCCCCAGGAGTGTAAATTTCTAAATACCTTGAAGGGTTCCCTAGAAAGATGGCCATATTTTCTTTCTGAACACCTAGACCAAAAAGGCTTACCTCTTATCTGCCTGAAACAGTTTGGTTTTGTATACATGATCATGAGTAGGTATGTGTTGAACTGAGGAAAAGAGCTGGACTAACCTCGGATATTGGAAACCCATGACTGATCATCGAAAAGCAAATATTCACCATATTTCTGGAAAGGTCAGAAGTAAGTGTTTTTATCCTGGTGTTTTGCAAAGTCTGAGCCAAAGAAGACGAAGTGTCTTTTCCAGGGCCACCCAAAATATGAGTGTTAGAACCAAACATATATTTTGCAAGTATATATTGTGTTTTATTAAAAGTTTGAAACCTCCAGAAAGAATTTTGCCCTAGCGACCTGAAAAATAACATCTTTTCAAAGCAGGCATGTAGTGTGTGAGTTTTTTTTTTTTTTTCATTCCTTTTCATCATCATAGCTACTATTCATTGAGCTTCTGTTACATCAGGTGTTGGAATCAGGGTTTCATATACATTTTTATCTCTTTTCATGCTTACACCCATTATGTAAGATGGGTATTGTGATTTTAATTTACCAGGTGATGAAACTGAGGCTCAGATAAATTCTGTTACAACTTCTCCAGTTGTAGTCACCATACTGGTAGGCCATGGGACCAGAATTCAAATCCTGACCTCTCTAAATATTGAAGTTCTTTCTCCGCTACATTGGTCTACCAGGGAAAATATGACTCAGTCATTTTAAATCAAAAGGATTAAACTAATTGTTAATAAAAATATAATTCATACGTATCAACTTGCTGCGATTGCTAAAGCATATATGATTTATGTCAACACACTTCAAAGATGGTTGGAAGCCTTCTTCTGCCTAAGAAAATACAACAGAGTGCTCCAAGCAGGAAACATTTCAATTCCCTTACTCTCCTTCTCTATCTGAAATGATTTTTCTGAGTCATTGTAAACCTCCAAGATTGATTTCGTTGGGGCTGTATTTCATAACGTAACTAGCATCAAATTATGGAAATGTTTTCTAATGGCCTGGATTTTATGTTCAACAATTTTATTCTATTTTACAACCTGAGTAAGGCATGTCTTTTCCTCCTGGCTTCTGGAATATTCTAAATTTCTTTTAGAGATGACTCTTCTACTTGGGCCTCTTCAGCTGGCACCTTCTCCCACTCTTCTCATGATCAAATGTACAGGCTCACTGTGTAGTGAGAGGGGGCTGCAGGGTAGAATGGGCAGTGGTAAAAAAAAGTGCCAGAACTAAATGGGACTTCAGAGAGCCTCCTCAACTTTCATCTACACACTGGAAGCAATGACCCTGTATCTCCCGGTTGTGAGGTTTGTTGTGAGAAGATAAGGGAAAAGATAAACAAGAAAATTTGGTTACATGTATGTGTTGCTGTTTGCATTTGACATGCAAAACGGGATCTACCTTAGCTCACTCCAAATCCAGATGTTTGTAATAATGAATTGACTTATTATTTGGTTCAACTGCCCTTCACAGTCTGTCTTCTTCCACAGGAAACAGAAACCCTTCAAGGGAGGAGAATACAATACCTTTGTCCCTTCACTTCGAATTTTCTCTCATAGGGACTCCCGCCAAAACACAACTCATTATTTTCTTTATAAAATCTTCTCCTCTTCCCATATTTCTAGCCTTGTTAATGATGTCAGAATACACTCAGCTTCAATCCCATTCTCTCGAATTGGAAATCTCGGAGCTATTCCCTGCCCAACCACCACCCCTCCCAAAGTCCACTCCTTCTCTTTCTGTCATTCTTCCCTTCCCCAACCCAACTGGTCTTCAAATCCAGTGGATTCTATCACAGATATGTTTACTGGATTTATCTTCCACTTGCACCCCCACGACCGCTGTTCTGGGTAAGGCTTGGGTTATTTCTTGCTAGGACTGTCGAATTCTTTTCTGTCAGGATAGGCACAAGCACAACTTCCATCCACAGTCACTACGAATTTGTGTCCAAAGGAAAGTTGTACCAACAGCAGCCCACCAATTTACCATATTTTCCTGTTGGCTTGGGCTTTCGTTCCAAATTCCTATCTTAGGAATTAGGTTTCATGACATGCCAGCTGAAAGGGTTGCTTATGTCTGGGCCAGCTCCTCATCTGCTTCGGGCTCCTTTTTTTTCTGGGCTAACCTTTGTTTTCTTTTGGCTGTGGGTGGAGTAGGTTGGCAGAAGGTGATGACAAGGCCTAAGACTTCTTATCTCACTGGCTACATGGAAATGATTTACAGGAAGGAGGAGCATTCCTAGAAGGAAAGGGAGGCCAAGGGAGCGAGACATCCAAATTATTTCTCAACACGAGATCAAAAGCTGCTTCCCCCTAGCTCTTTCCCCAGAAGGCTCCGTCTCCTAGTACTATGGTCCAGCTCTGGGTTCTTCATCTTAACGCATCATTGGAACTTGGTCCACTCCTCAGGAATGGAGCTGGGGAGAGGTGAGGGAGGCTTGGATTTATCTCAGAGTAGTGTCGTCACATATGACGCATAAAATTATCTTGGTGGGTTGTGACCAGCATTAAAAAAAATGTAATGGTTAAAGAGTGGAAAGGAATAGAACACAACAGAACAGAAAGTATTCAAGTAGATTTCATAAGGTAAGGGTGTCCACTTTTTCATGAAACCTTTGTTTCAGTCTTATGTGGGATAATTGTGTGTGTGTGTGTGTGTGTGTGTGCATACAACTATATTGGGACACAGTATAAATCGTATTTCTAACTGTGTAGATCATGGTCTTAAAAATTTGGAAGCCACTGTTAGGTTAGATTATATAGACAACAGTCTCTCTGCTTCTGATTTTCCCCCTTGGATTCATCCTCCATAACCCAAACTGCCATTTAAAATTTTTTCTTTTTTTTAACGTTTATTTATTTTTGAGACAGAGAGAGACAGAGCATGAACGGGGGAAGGGCAGAGAGAGAGGGAGACACAGAATCGGAAGCAGGCTCCAGGCCCATCTGAGCCATCAGCCCAGAGCCTGACGCGGGGCTCGAACTCACGGACCGTGAGATCGTGACCTGAGCTGAAGTCGGAGGCTTAACCGACTGAGCCACCCAGGCGCCCCCCAAACTGCCATTTAAATAGCCTTCCTACAAACCAATGTGATCACACAATTACCCTGTTTAAGGATCTCTGTTACTCCCAGGACTAATTCATTAGCATGACAGTCAAGGTCTTCGGTAATCTGCTTCCAACTACTTTTCCAGTCTCATTTACCACTACATTCCTTCTTATTGGCCTACTCTATCTTTTTCAAATGTGCCTTTCATATTTGTCTTTTTGTCTTCACTTGTATTGTTCTTTAAACCCAGAATGTCATTGCACTCTTCTACATGTCTAAATTCAACTCATCAAAAAATTGTTTTTAAACAAGATTATTTTTCTTCTTAAAACTTTGCAATACTGGAGAGGTTACTGAATATAAAAGAAAATCCCATAATCTAGAAATAGTATTATATCTTTATAATAGTTTTATAATATATATCTTTGTAATAGTATTTATCTCAAAGCACCTATACTTATGTATACATACATATATATTTACACTTTTTTTCACTTAATATATAAGGAAAGATTTCCAATATCATTAACTATTCTTCTAAAATACATGTAATGGAGCCATTATACTTTACTACTTAGATGTTTTGAACATTTAAAAATTTCAAATATCTTACTTTTATAAATAGTGCCTTGATATATATCTTTATTTGTCTCTGATTTTTTCTCCCTTTGAACAGAATATTAGATTTGTATTTACTGGGTAAAATTATATTAACGTTTTTAAAGGCCTTGATATATATTGTTCAATTGCTCATAAAAACCATAACACAAGATCCCTACTTGTGCCAATATGGACATTATCATTTACAAAATGTTTGCCAGTCTGATAGATGAAAATAATTTTGCATTACTTTCATGTGCATTTTTTGGTATTAGTTAAGATTAATCTCTTTTTTTTCATATTTATTGGTCATTATATTGCATTTTGGAGGAAATTGCTTGCCGATGGCCATTGTCCATTTTTTAATTAGGGAGGTTGTTTTTTTCTGTCTTTTTTTTTTCTTATTACAAATCCTGCTTATTCTTCAAAGCTCAATCTAAAGCACAATTTCTCTGTGAAACTTTCTTCTAGTTTCTTAGTTTGAATCTTTGTTTTCCTGTGGCACATGATTGGTATGTCCATTTAGTGATCAGTTTACTCTGCCATGTCGGTTGCTATCTTTTCCCACTTAATGACAAGATTTAGGGGGTAAAAACATTTATTATTATTTTTAAATCTCTCCCCAGTAAAAGGCACAGATCAGATATTCAGTGTATTGGTGGTGTTGTTTGCCAGGCTAGAGAGCAGAACCTTCCCTTCTCAATGTGCAATTTGATAGGCTATTCTTCCTGTATGCCTTTAGAATATTCTGAGGCTGCACTCACATATATTTAGGAAGATTCAGTGAGTACAGAATGCATTTTTCTTGGGGTGCTGAGAAGAGGGAGAAAGCACTGCCCTTTCTGCAGTCTGCTTGGCTGTGCTTCCTAGTTCCATTAAAATAATTTCACTAGCATGTGTTTTTGCACTTGGGGTGATGTGAAGTTTCTCCTTTTTCCCTTCTTTTCCTCAACACTGTGGTTGGTGTTCTGCTTTGATGCACTTACAGGCCAATTGAGATCATTTAAATTACTTCCGCAGGGGCACCTGGGTGGCTCAGTCGGTTAAGCGTCTGACTTCAGCTCAGGCCATGATCTCATGGTTCATGAGCTCGAGCCCCATGTTGGACTCTGTGCTGACAGTTCAGTGCCTAGAGCCTGCTTCAGATTCTGTGACTCCCTGTCTCCCTGCCCCTCCCCTGCTCATGCTCTGTCTCTCTCCTTCTCTCAAAATATAAAAAATATATATATTAAATTACTTTTGCAAATCGGTCAGACGTTAGAATTAAAATATGCAACTGCTGGATCGAACCTCAGAGATCATCTACTCTCACACCTTAGACCCTCTACCAGCTTCTACCCCAGAGACATTTCCTACGTGAGATGACACTGACCTCTCAAAAAGAATAAAACTCAGCCCCAGCGTCAGGGGACAATTCTCCCTTTCCACGCTACATTTTGAAGGACCGTCCTCTGGGCACCTCTCCTGGAGAAGAGCACCCACTTGACCCATCAGTTAGCCGGCGTCAGCAGCAGGGGCCTCTGGAGAGTTCCCCAGTTTAGCTCCCCCGCCTGCCTCCTCGGTGGTGTTCTCCAGGAGTGGCATAACCTCTACACACCAGTGTTTTCTATCTGCTTCTGGCTGTTCCGCGTTGCTTCCTTTCAATATGTCCCCTGAAGGAATCCAATATGTAGTTTGCCTCTTATATGCCGCACGGTACTCAGAGCTTTGCACGTAACACATATTGTACCATTATTTCTTCTAGTTGTTCCCATTTTACATTTGAGGAATTGAGGCTCAATGGCAGTTAAAGTATTAAGGTCGTGTAGCTGGCGAAGTGACTTGAACAAGCCCTTGAGCCCAGGTTTGCCTCACTCAGGCTCATGTTACTTTCACTGCCCCAGGTTTCAATTCAAAGAAAAGCGATTCTGATTCAGAATCCAGATCCAGAAGATCTGGATTACTGAAACCAGATGGGCATCCCTGAGAGGCTGTCTTCCTTTTGATAAAGCAAACATTAAATTGTGGGGATGGGAGGGGGAAGACTTGTTTTTAGATGCATTTATTTTGACCATTAATTGTAGGTATTCTGCATAAAGTCTGAATTAGTGTTTACAGAGGGGTGATATGAAAAAATTGTTTTAAAATAGGTAATTTAAACTGTTTCTCAAATGAAGGAGAACTATATGCTTATTTTAACGAAGAATATGTGTAGTTTAATGAAGAATTGAGACAGAGGACCCACAACACCAGAAGGCATTCTGCAGAGTAGTTCTAATCACAGACCTTGCAGTTAATCGGAACTGGATTTAAACCCTGGTTTTGCCAAGCACACTTCATCTCTCTCATGAGTACCTAAGTTTACTCATCTGTAAAGATAGTAATAATACCTATCTCTTAGGCACTTAATGAGATAATAGATTCATTCATTCAGCTATTCATTCCTTTGACAAAAGTACTTTTTGAATATTTACAATTTGCATGACACTGGAGATGTAGTCGCGAACAAGACACATACATGGTTCCTGCCCTAAGAGCTTTGACAGTCTGGTGGTTAAATGTAAAATGTTTGTCACAGTGTCAAGCACATGCTTAGTACTAATAAGTGGTAGATGTTACCATTATTATAATATTATTATGACTGTTATTATCATGAGTGTGCATTCCTACAACTTCATGTAATTTTGACATATCTTACATTTGATAATAGGCATGAGACCCAGGTAACGTTTTCCTGTATTGGCATTTCTAATTAAAGGATAGTGTCGTAAGGTAACAAGCAATTATTGTTAACAAAGGAAGTACTGTATAATCAGAACCTTGCTTCAAGAATGTAGGATTTCTCCTCTGCTTCTTACTTGACTGTTACTCTGGCTCTAGCCACATGAAACATTCAGAACAGTGGCTGGCACAACGAATAACTATTAGTTGAAAAAAGAATGTACAAATGAATGAGGGTTGCACGAACTCTAAACACAGCATCTGCCTGGTGCCTACAGAAGAGGATGTTAACTGGTTATAAATCGTACAGTGATAATCTCCTGGTAATAAGTGCCCCAAGACTTTTTTTTTTTTTGTAAACTCAAGCACCTTGGGGGAAAATCCAAGGTGGGAGATTCAATGCAAGAAAGTTATTTTTAATGTCACTGGACTACACTGGAAGAAAAAAAAGTAAAAAAAAGGCTGAGTATGCAATAATCATCTCCTGCAAATTAAAGATTCTAATCCAAGGGAGTTAAATGCTGAAATAGTTATTCAGATATTTTTCCAGGCACCCATTTATTTTACACTGAGTGTCTTTAAATGTAAAAGTTTGAGTTAGCATTTTGTAATAATTACTACATTTTGAGATTCATATAGAATTAAATGCCTTATTCAATGGAAATAACTTTTACATGCACTTAGAACATATCCTTGTAAGTGTTTAGTAATGGAAAGAACATGTGGCATAGAATTTTGAAAGGTTTTCTGCCATATCAGATTCACATCCATAAAGATAAATTTGTTTATGTGGGTCAGATTCCATGTCAACAAATACCTGTTTGCAAAAGATAAAAAAAAAAAAAGCCCCGGGTAATAACCTGTTCACTTTCCATCAGGAAATCTGTTCATTTAATATTGTATTTATCTACCTCATGCAATATCATAAAAAGTAGTATAACAAAAAAATATTTTTATTGAATTTGAGATCATGGAATTTGACCCATACGTTATTTAACAGTGATTTAACTGGCATAATTTCCAGACCATCTGGAGAAATCTTCTGTTCTTAATAACCTTTGCAAGAGCACTAGTGGTTATTTGGTTCTGATATTTTTACATTGTAATTCAAACTCGTTACCACCATAAGGAAATTAATGTGATCAGTATGAGCATATTTTTACCTTTAAAGACATAATCATAATAATTTTAATAGGTAGGCCAAATAATGTAGATAATGAAGTCTGAAGGAAGTTATAGCTTTCTCTCCCCGCCAGCCTCTTTCCCCCAACACACACTATTATTTTTGATAAACATTGCAAGTTACAAGTATAATACTCATTTACTGAAATATTCAGGGAATTAATATTTGACCCATAAATTCCAAACTACATCAGCTACTGTTTTTTTTTCTTTCCCTTCTAAAAGAAATATGCTTTCATTCTCTATGTATTGAATGTAAATCAGAGAACCAATGCATCAGGGATGAACATTACCTTTCAAAATCTATCTATACACAAACGCTCATGTATCTTGAGCCATAATTGTATGCATGTGTGCACGATGATTGCACATAGTGTGTAGAAATGTTGTTATGGTGGGTGAGCACTTATGAAAACAGAAATCAGTCAGCACTAGTTTAAGCCAGACATGGTGTGGGTAGGTAATATAAAAGCTGCTTTCTGCAGACCTCCTAAGTTGGCTGTAGCATCCCAATTCTGAGCTAAAACCTTCATTGCTATTCTAGTCAGAGAATTCAAAGATGGAAAACACCTATTAGGTTACTTAGTTTATCCCCCTAGGGCCAGCATGGAAGATTACTCTGATAGCATATTTTATTCCTTCTTCTACTTCTTTGGTATTCGTTCCACCCTCAT
This sequence comes from Leopardus geoffroyi, assembly GCF_018350155.1. Lineage (NCBI taxonomy): Eukaryota > Metazoa > Chordata > Mammalia > Carnivora > Felidae > Leopardus > Leopardus geoffroyi. Next base: position 68,127,878 of record NC_059342.1, on the reverse strand, counting down.
TCCATAATGTCTGTGCTGACAGGCTTTTCCCTTGTTTCCTTGGGTAAGTACATTCCCCTGGATTTCCTTAAATTTTTTCAACATTTAGATACATTTTCTAGTTTGCAAATAAGTATGTGTGCTTGTGATCAGATCAAGGCAAATGATTTCCATGGTATTAGTCATCTGCTCATGGATTACAGCCTCCAAAGCAAAGTGGGGGCAATAACAACAGGGGCTTTGATGGAGTGTTTGCTTCTATGCATATATACATGTATGTATGCATGTATGTTCCTCGTATGTACCAATTTCTTTCACAAATCGCTCATCAACTGAAGCTGAAGAAAAGACAAGCAGGTCATCTGAGTTATCTAAAACTCTGCATGCTGAATGAGCCACAAAATAGGATTGCTCCAAATCTGATTATTGGAGCAAATGGGTATGCAAAGAGACCTTGACTCAGTTCTACTGAAGATATCCGAACCTTGAGAGCATATCTAAGTAGCTGGTCCTCCTCAAGCCCAGGAATCCCAACTGGATGCACCAAAGGGAATGGTGAGAAGCTTAAGCTGCATCAGGAATTTTTCTAAACACTTCATATATTTAAACTCACTCAATCCTCACAGCTTTTGGAATAGGTTCTAAATAGCTCATTTAACTGAGGAAACTGAAGTGCAGGTTCTCTTGCCCTCTGTCATCGAACTGGCTGGGAGTGGAGCTAGATAGGACTCCAGGAGTTTGGTTTCGGAGTCCACGTCCATAACATCTACGCTGACTACAGTGAGTGAAGATAATGGATGAGCATGTACTTTGGGCTCAGATGCACTTTGCGTTGAATATTGACTCTATCACAACTTTTGTGACTTTGTACAAGTTAGCAGTCCTCACTGAGTCTCAGTTCCTTTATCTGGAGATTGGGATTAACAATAATCTTCTTTTAAAATATTACGAGAATTAAGTAAGAAAATGCATGTCCAGCCCTTGGTATGGTTTCTGGCATATGACTGCCATGAAACAAAGGTTTGTTTCCTTCATTTGAAGCTCTCCTTAATGTCCCGAAGGAAGGCTGGCCATCTTAATCTTCTTCTCAGTCACTCATTGACCATTCTAAAATTAAATTCTTCTCTAAGTGAGTGGTCTTTGTTCTCCACATAAAGGCATAGATCTGCGCTCACGGGTGTTAGAGATTTTGTGGTAGGAAGGAATGTCCTTGTGGAATCAAACTGAGACACAGTCTAACCCATGCCTTCATTTCATGGCATGTTTAGTTGGTAGACACTGTTTGGAGAGAGCCCCCAATTTAAAAATATATTTTGTCCCAAAAGTTTGTTGCAATTTGGAACTTGAAGCATGTTTTCTCATAAAAGTTATGTTATATATTATAAGTGATAGTTAGGTCATTAGGTTAGTTCAAACAATTTTTCTTTTTAACCCAGAAGACATCTAAGCCATAACAGTAGCTGCTACCAAAAACAGTAGTTGATCTGCTTGTCCTAAGTAAATTCTCCTCCTAGCTTACCCTATCCCACTCAAAGACCTGGAGGAGTGAGACATGGGTACTACAAGTTCTACAGGCCTCTGATAATTAGAGGAAGTTTAGAGAATTTATAAATCTACCCACTGACCAGTAGAGAAATTTTAGAGAAATTATAAACTGAACAGCTGGCCATTGGTCAGTGCCATGCTGTCCTTAGAATTTGAAATGAGTCACAAAAGCTGTAGGCTACATTGGACATGGAGACGCTACGGTCATGGAGTTATGCTGTGGTCATGTTTTAGATGGGGCAAGAATGATCAGGCTGGTATGCAAAAAGAGGAGAATAGAGTGGATGCAAAGCAGAGAAAGAAACCATGTGGCTCAGGGTGAAATGGAGTGAGTAGGAGCATGATGACCTTCTAGATCATGTGAGGCCTGGTTGTTCTATTACACAGTTTGATCTTATAGGATCCTCCTGTATTATTTCAACACAGCCTTCCTTATTAAACTAGTTTGAATGGGTTTCTCTTATAAAAAACAAAATGATTCCTGACAAAGCTAAATTTCTCAGATCAGAGCCCTTCTGAACTCTTCTTTTTGCCTGTGTAGATGGCTGTCTAGATAAGGTTTCTGATATCTGGATCTGGTAATATTAAGGGAGGGCCCTGGGTTGGGAGAAGAGAGCAAATGGGAACCCTGGTGTTGACAATAGTCTATTTTTGTTAACTCTCAATCCAGAAAGCATTGCTGTCATCGCCTTAAGGTCTTCCCTTCCAGACACAATCCATTGCTCTATGGATTCACATTGTTCCTATCTTAAATGCCCTTTTGTTCCCTTCTACTTATACAAAGCTTATTCCACCTTCATTGTAACTCAAGATGAGTCATGGAAAGTTATAGCATTTTATGGCAGGAAGAAGACAAAGCCATCTAGTTCAAAGGCTCAAAGAGGTTGCCCAAGGTCACTCAACTGGAAAATAGTGCTGCCAGGACTTGAACTTAGGTTCTGACTTCAGGACGTTTTTCGCTAGACAACTCTGTCTGTAGCCCACAGGGTCCTATCCTCTTCTAGTGTATCAGAGTGGACTCCTCACCGGGCAGTATTTAATTATGTATTCACCTGACTTACATACTTGGCTCTTTTGCTATTCATGTTTATCTTAACACTCTACAAGCTTGTTGACAGCAGAAAAAGCAAACTCTCTTTTAATCTGTAGTTTTTCCTAGCGTGTCACACAAAGCTTAATATATATAAGTGATCAATATATTTCTACGTATTTCTTAAATGATTGAAAACGTATGTAGAGATGAATGAAGAACCTCAGAGGTTTCCAAAGCTGACATTTACAAAAGATGAACATTCCCAACACAGACAAGTCCCTGAAAACAGTTTGATTTTATAATCACTGTTGAGAGGGGAATTTTAGCTGCGAAGTATATAGATTGGACCCTTTACTCATTATGAATGGGAGCCAGATTCTGAGGCTGGATGCTTTATTAACTGCAGGTGATGCTTAGTGGTGGCACAAGCACAGAGATGGGACATATGTAGCAGTTATTTCCATTCAAGTGTGATAGGAGGTATGGTATTTACAGATGGGATAGACAAGGTGATTCATGGATTAACTTGTTGATTTCAAGTTGTGCTCATGTGCTTTTCAGAACATCATCTTGGATGGTCTTCTTCTAAGATTTTATCCTTTATAGAGAAGGTGAATGAGAGAGCAAGTTAGCCTTCTCTCTTTTCTGATCCTAAGAATGTCCTCCTGGTTGCTGACTTCCCTACTAACTACTATCTTAGTCCTGATAACCAACTTCATGGTCCTCAATTTCATTGGTCACAGTCGTATCTTAACACATTCTGACTGTGTATGTTTTGGCAAAATAGACAAAACATTAAGATGAGGTCATAGGGAATAGCAAGTACTAGTTATGCCCTTTGGGTCTTAAAATTCATGAAATGAGTCCATCCTTCCTAGGATAAAGCTGTGACATCTTACCAGGACATGTCTCAAAGTGACATCCATATACTTTGGTATATCTAACTGAGATTCCTGGGTTTGAGAAAGACCAGCAACTTAAATGTGCTCTCAATATTCAGATATCTTCAGTTGAACTAGGTCAAGGTCTCCTTGCTATACTCTATTTGCTCCAATAGTGAGGCTTAGAGAAATCCTAGCAATCCTATTTTGTGGCTTGTTCAGCATGAAGTGTTTTGCATAATTCACATTGTCCGCTTGTCTACTCTTCCACCTCTGTGGATGAGCAATCTGAGAAAAAAATTGGTGGCTCACGAGGCATATACGTGCATGCATGCATACATACATAGAAACAAAAAAAATGAATCAAAATACTAATAGATGATTGAATTAAAGTGGGCTTTTATCTCTCAAATTTTATAAAATGAATATAAGTTACTTTATAATCAAGAAATTGATAATATAATATTGGTATATAAAATAAGGAACAATTTTGAAATTTAGAAAAATATCACTGATTGTATCTTAAATGTACTCACAATGTTCCTAGTTTTTGTTTTTAAATTAGAAAGCACAATTTTGGAGAATATAAACCAGAAAGAATTTAAAAATGTATTATGTTTCCGAATTCTTTGATTTACTGAGTAACTGTCCTATGTTCATTGACATCAATGTAAATATGCATATTAATTTCACACGACCTTTAGTTTATGAGATGCTCAAGGGGGGGATGCTGTTGCTCTGAATGAAAGAACATTTTACTTAAAGTCTAAGGTGAATATTTGCTGCATGATTATCAACAAGACATATCCAACCTTTCTGAAATTTGGTTTCTTCATCAATATAGTGAAAATAATAAAGAGTCATTATAAATGGCAACTTAGCTAATATATATAAAATGTTTTAAAAACAATTTTTTTTAAAGGGGCGCCTGGGTGGTGCAGTCGGTTAAGCGTCCGACTTCAGCCAGGTCACGATCTCGTGATCCGTGAGTTCGAGCCCCGCGTCAGGCTCTGGGCTGACGGCTCAGAGCCTGGAGCCTGTTTCTGATTCTGTGTCTCCCTCTCTCTCTGCCCCTCCCCCGTTCATGCTCTGTCTCTCTCTGTCCCAAAAATAAATAAACGTTGAAAAAAAAATGTTTTTTAAAGTGTGGGGTGTTTTATATGTTTAGAAATAATAGTTATTATTTCTGTCATAAAGTCCATAGATATCCTTATAAAGCTCTCTTCTCCTCATTGTTGGACATGGACTGACTGAGACCCCCTTTAGTACAAGCCATACACAGCTTCTCTGGTCCACTCTTTCTTCTGTGACTACAGCCAGAAATGGCATGCTATCATGGATAGTCAACAGAATTTGACTACAGAATCAAGTTGTTGGTTTTGTTTGTGTGTTTGTTTGTTTTTAAAAGGAAAGTGTTTGCAAAACTCTTAGTTTATTGTTTGGAACATGGTAATAGAGTAGTTCTTCTTATCAACCAGCTACTAATTCAGACCTAAAATGTCCACCTCCTATTTCAAATTTGTAACAATATTTGTTGCACCTTTCTCTTTCTTTTCTTGAAAATCACTTTTTGCCTAAATCCGTCTTCTCACTTCTGGTCAAGATTTGTAGGTCTCTGACTCACACACAGTGGCCCTAACAGTATCTTAATATCTTAATGCATTGATGTCTCTTTGCTTGCCTGCCAGTGATTTTCAGGTATTGTAGTCTGGAAACAATTCTTCAACCCCAGAAGTATGGATTGTGTGTGTGTGTGTGTGTGTGTGTGTGTGTGTGTGTGTGTGTTCTTGAGAAAAAAAAGGAAGCAATTCCCAGGACCAAGAGTCAGATCCTGAGGTAGGTGCTTTTATTTAAGATTTGGCTGAAGGAAAGGGCTACTACTCTTTCTCTTCCACTCACCAGCTCAGTAACCTTGTGTGGACTACCCTCTCTTGTGGTCTCTGTTGTGTCTTTTGCAAAATAAAGATGATATGATCAAGGAGTTAATGGTTTAGAAAGGCTTCCTAAACAGTTTAGCTCTATGAAGATACTACTTATTTTTCCTCCACTGGATAGCTTTTTTATGTAACATGTAAACATAATAGTCAGATGGACATAGCCTACTCAAGGGGAAGGTATAACACAAACAATGCAAATGACTTGATCTGGGAGCAGCTTCCTATGTTTAAAGAAAAAAGAAAGCATGTTTCTTCTTGTTCTTCTGCAGGAACTTCTCCACCCTTGATGTTTTTAATGACCTTAGTAGAGTCTCCCAGTGTTCAGAAAATGATTGAACACGAACAAGGAGGATTGGTTTGTTTGGTCTATGTTTGGTCACATGGTCTATGGAGGGAGTTCTCCATTTCACCAATGAGAAGCAAAGTCATCTGCTTTTCTGTGGATTGATGGACAAAGTGCTACAAACATCTACACATTTGGTAAATCAATGAAATGTATGTAAAGATGAGTGTCATTTTCTATAGTGTTCTTTTCTGGGGTTCACCACTGAACCAGTCAGAGCTGTCTTTCATATAATAAGAACTATCATAGCTTGGAAAGTAGCATCAAACAAAGTGTCTTTTAGGAATATTCTTTGGCCTAATCTAAAACCAAAACAGACACTGCACATGGCTTTATTTATGATCCTGGAAGTTGAACATGGAAGGAGTTCTTAGTTCAACATTCATCCAGATTGTAGAAACTGGTTGATATTTCCTGACAAGGCCTCTTGCCAATCTAACCTCTCCTAGCTAAGCTATTTTAACTTTGGTCTTAGGCTGATATATCTCTTAGCAACACATCTTCTCCTAAATAAAAACAGATCTCCCAGATGGTCTGGTTTGCTCTTTCCTTCTATTGACCAACTTTGTTACCCATCCTCATCACTTTCTCAATTTTAGTCATTATTTTTTTTTTAATTCTCTTTCTTCAACCACCTTATTTTATTGTTTTCTCTTCATCCACCTAAGGTGAAGCTCTAGGTTAGCATTGCAGTGTGGGAGCCATTAGCCACATGTGCTTAATCTTAATTTACATTAATTAGAATTAATGAAAATAAAAAATTCAGTTCCTCTTCAGTTGCACTAGCCACACTTCAAGTGCTTAATACCCAGTGGTCACCATATTGATTGGACAGTCCAGAGACAGAAGAATTCCATCATCACTAAAAGTCCTACAGACAGTGCTGATCTAGGTATTCAATTTTCTGCTTCCTTAAGGGCTTCCCCAACTACTTTCAGCTAATTTGTACCTACTTTTATCTTTATTCCTATAAAAAGTCAAAGATAGTTGTTTGAAACAACAGAACTGTCTTAATAAATTGTTTATCTGGAGCACACGTTCTTTCCTTTGGGCATAGCCATTTCATAGTTTCTATAATCTTTTCGGCAGATCAAATTGAAGAATAGAGAATTGTTCTAGTCTTTAAGACCTTCAGTCTCAAAAATGGAATTTCATACAAGCTGTGAAAACATGTAACTTTGCATCCTTTGAGGCAGCCATGAACACAATTTGACAGTAATCGTTAAGTGGAGACTTAGTCACTGAAAGGGGACAGCCACTTTCTTCATACCTGTTAGGATGGCTTTTACCAAAAAAACCAAAATATAACAAATGTTGGTGAGAATGCGAAGAACAGGGGACCCTTGTATACTGTTAGTGAGAAAGTAAATTGGTGCAGCCACTACAGAAAACAGTATGTGGGTTCCCTAAAAAACTACAAGTAGAACAGTCATATGCTCTAGCAATCTCATGTCTGATTATATATCAAAGGACTTGAAATCAGGATCTCAGACATATCTGCACTTCCATGTTCACTTCCATGTGTGGCACTATTCACAGTAGCCAAGACATGAAAGCACCCTAAAGGCCCAATGATGGATGAATGAATTTTTAAAAATGTTGCATACACACACACACACACACACACATATATGTTAAACACAGTGGAATATTTTCAGCCTTAAAGAAGACAGAAATCCTGCCATTTCCAATAACACAATGAACTTGTAGGATATTATGCTAAGTGAAATAAGCCAGACACAGGAGGACAAATACTACAGGATACCAATTACATGATAATGTCAAATCATCAAATCATAGAAGCAGAGAGTGGCATATGGTTGTCCAGGGCTGAAGGGAGGGAAAAATGAGGAGTTATGAGTTAAAGGGTATAAAGTGTTGGTTATACAAGATGAGTAAGCTTTGAGATCTATTACCATACACTGTAACATAAGGAATACTGTATTGTATGCTAAAATTTTGCCAGAAGGGTAAATCTTATGTTAACTGTTCTTATAAAAAGTAATAATGAGAAGGAGGAGAGGAAGAGGTAGAGGAGGAGGAGGAGAAGAAAAAGGAGGAGAAAACATGGAGATGACGAGTAGGTTTATGGATTAGATTGTGGTGATGAATCGATTGGCCGGTGTATACGTATGTCCAAAATCATCAGGCTATATACATTAATTATGTACAGCTTTTTGTATGTAAAAAAATTTTAAATAAAAAAGGAGGTTGATCTCAGTGGAGTTATCTGTATAGTATAGCCCAGACCTAACTTTCAAATTGTCTTTCTCTAACTTCTTGCCTTTTAGCCCCTGCCAGGTCTGATCCTGACTTATTACTGAAATTGATTCTTGCCCTTGGCTTTTTGTCAACCCTTTGATTAGGGTTGTCATCTTTTTCACTAGAGTCAAATCCTAATCTCATCCCATTCTCTGTTTCATTTCCAGGCTAATCTTGCTACCTTTGGTGACTCATCTGCATTGTTGCCAATATACAATCTCCCCCTGCACCCACATTTTGCTTTGTCCACCAGAATTTGAAGACACACTTGGAGTTGGGGACATTGTCTCTTCCTCCATTAGCAAGCATGAGATTTGCCTTCTAAGACATTTGCCGTGTACTCAGCTTGGGGAGACAAAAAAGAATAAGAATTTTTTTACCTTCCAGGAGTTGACAAACTTGTTGGGGATATAAGAGACAGTTACGAAGTAAGACCAGATGATTTTCAAAGAGCTCAATGAGTGGTGTAGACACAAGAACTGTTAGAATTAAGAGAAAGGTCTGTATTATTTCATTAAAGAGGTAGAAACTGGCTATCTGGAAAAGTTTGGGAAGGTTTTGGACTAGCCAGAGGAGGGCATCGCAGCCAGTGGACTGGAACAGATGACATGGGACAAAAATCACTTACGACTTGCTGTTTCTCCACATTATTTGCTTTCCTTCATTTTCTACTGACAGTCACATCCAGATCTGGGCCCTGGATATCACCATTCTGTTGCTTTTTCATATATGGTTTTGTTTGACTGCCTATGGTAGTAACTACCACAGGGAGCTTAAAATTCATTTACTTTTTATTTTTTGACCATATATTAAGACATTTTAGATATTTCACTAGGGATAATAGTCACTTGAATTTAATAGTCTCTTGAATTTAAGTTTGTGACTAACTGTATCCACATCTTCCACAATGATGAAAAAAGGAAAAATTTCATGTTGTTTCCCTTCCCCCCCCCCCCCGGGGGGGGCTCTGAGATCCTAATTATTGACAGCACTTCCACTGACCTCATATATTTCATGAACTATCCTTGGGTATAGATAGGTATCAAGAGTCTGTAAACCCTATTTTTCAGACAGAAGGTATGAGTTTCCACGTGGGAAATGATGACCTCAGGATGTAAGCTCCTCTAGGAGTTAGGACTGTTCTTTTTCTTGGTCTCCCCAGTGCCCATTGTTGTTCGTAGAACATATCAGTTTCTCACTAAACATTTTCTGGGTGAATATTTAATGAACGTCTCAGAAAAACAACAATAATGCACGGTATGAGCAGAGCTCAGCAAGGCTGAGTGTGCAGGACTTCATCCTTTTCACAAAGATTCAAGTTCTTCTACTTGTTCAAAAGCAAGACAATGTTCTCTCTGAAGCTTTGCATGACTTCCACCCCTGGCTGGTAGGCACTTATTCATTGTGATTTTGTACCGCTTTTATTTCTGAAAATACCAAACACATTATATTTCGTGGTCTCTTTATATGTCTGGGCTTTCCTCTAGCTGCTGAAGTCTTCCAGGAAATCATTTCTTGTTCATTTTTATATGTCTAGCAGTGGGTGCAGTACCTGGCACATAGTAGGCACTAAATGACTGCATAGTGGATAAATGACCATACGATGGCACTGGTATGCTGTTGGTCCTCCAGACAGATCCCCTCCAATGCCATCCCCTAGCTTCTGCATGTTTTGTTGCTAACAGGTCATACCTTCTTGAGAGGCATATCCTTGGGCCATTGGATACTCTTTGCCCAGATCTTCAAAGAGCCAAAATTGCTTGGTAGTTTATATTCCTCTGGGGCATCCTGTAGCCAGTGGTTTACTGGTTCAGATGTCTGAGATTCTAGCTCCCTTGCCTCAACATGGAAGAAACTCTACAGCATTATTTATCCTCCAGAGCTCCCCACAGATTCATACTGAGGCCAGAACTTCGCCTGAACTTAGACTGTGTTTGGCTACTTTCTCTTTGCTGTTCTGATTTCTCCACTCTGAGAACACTTCTTCAGTAAATCTCCCCTGCAAGAATCCTCATCTCAGGTTTTGATACGTTTAGAAAACCCAAACTAAAACCTATGTTGACCCTGAATGTTGGAATTATACATTCAACTTTCTTTGCGACTTATGCTAAAATAATAAAAATGTTTCAAACAGCCTGGTAACTTCAAGAATTTTTAGAGATGGAGCTCCTGTAGTGTTTCCAGCCCATTTTTAAGATGTAAAATACCTCTTATGGGGAAGCATTTTCATTGATAAAGATATTGGGAGAGAGGACTGGCTTTTTTCCTAACAACAAAAAAAAAGTGCAGGAAGCCAGCACTGATGTTAAATCGGACCATTCACATATTAGAACTGAAGAGATGGGACCCTAATGTGTGAGTCACAGAGAAAACACAGCTGGAATGAAGCAAGACATTCCAGCACATTCAGGAATGTCACTAATTTATTTCTGAATACTTGGAAAATGTAGTCAACTGTGTAACACATACCTCTCTGTTTGCAATTTCCCATCTCACCTCTTACTTTCTCCATTTCTACAGCTCTCCAGATCTGTTTCCTTCACTGTCCCAAAATAGCCGGTCAAATTTTCTTCCATTTTCTGGTGACTGTAGCTGCAGAAGGACCTAAGTTGCCAATGGAAAGAGCAATGGCTAAAATAAAGTGGCTTTCTTAATGGTTGTGTGTATTTTCTGAGACGAGTAGATCACTGGCATTTAAAAAAGATCCCAAATACACCATTAATGAAACTGTTAGCCATCACTTTAGCATCCAGATTAGTGACAGGAGTTGACACTATTCCTAGAGGAGGGGAAAGCACTAAAATAAAATTACTCAAGTCCAAATATCTCCACACTGTACAGGCACTGGATGAATGACACTTGGGTAAACACATGCATCAATATCTTTTAAGTGCAAACTGTCCCTTCTTAAACCCTTGGGCTGGTGACAACTTGACATACAGAAGACATAGCTCTGCACAGGCTATTTAACCAAGGAAAGATGATTGTCAGTTTTCTCCAGTGTTCTTTTGCTAATAGTCTATAAACACGGATGTCCTTATTAAGTGCAGCTCCTTTTCTTTATTTGAAATGGCCATTAAATTACTCTCCAAAAATACTGTTAGAATGGCTGCAGACCTCACTGAACATAAACTTGTCCTCTCTCCCTTGAGCTTTCCTCTGCTTAGCTGCTCGTCCTTTGGCTCTGAGTATATAATCAGCCCCGATCTCCTGCTGAGCACCGTCAGGAAAATGGCAGCTCTCACTGAGAGACAGCAGAGCCATTCACAGTCGTGGAGCTATTGAAACATTGACAGAAATGACAGACATTTCCAAAGCTGTGCGAAGCATTAATTTTAATGTATGCTGTGTGTCCTTACTTAGTAAATATTTATTTGACTGTGAAAGATAGGAGAGGTAATCACTGCTTTCCTTCAAATACAGCTCCTGTAGGAGCTCCAGCCCCCTTCTCTTGAAGGAGCTCAGGACTTAGTTGCGGAATTTTGAAACAGAACATGTGGGGGAGAAAAAGATTCAAGATGCAAGATCTCTATTCTGGAATCAAACTTTAACAGTCTTCTGTGTTTTCTTCAAAGTGTTTCCTTTGGTCACATGGACACAGCATAACCGTGTTGGGTCAGCAACCAGCAAGAATCTTGCTTTAAGCCAGAAAATAATTTCTAAAGTCTGGATTGCCAATGAGATCTTATCTGAAGACATGTAAACCTATCTGACACTATCTTCCACTCCACTTGCCCTGCTGAATCTCCTGTTATATATAGTCTTCTCAGTTAACCTCTATAGTCAGTGGTTGTCCAATCTATTCAGAGGGTCTGTCTGGGGCCACCATCTCTTCAGGGGTACAGCAGAGCATTTTGCTCTTTAAACTAGATGGATGGAGGAGTTGGAAGGCAGTAGATTGGGTCACAGCAATAATCACTGAATACCAGCAAAGGTGTAGTTATTTTCACATGTACTATCTCAGTTAATCGAAACAACTCACATGCAGGCATTTCACAGAGCAGAAAACTGAGACATAAAGAGGACAGAATACTTTTTCCAATGTCCCATAATAGCAGAATTGAGATTTAGTCTTGGGATTTCAAATCCAAGGTCTGGTGCTCTGTCTACTACACTGCAACGAAGAGTATTACATACATAACAGCATTTGTAAACCTGAAATCTTTATGAAAATGTTAGTTACTGCTATTGTGGATGGTTAGAAAAATGTGCTTGTTAATTTTGTCTGGCTGGTCAGCCATCCAGGGCTTTTCTAATGAGGCAATGAACCCAACAGGGGTGAGGGGATGAGCTGCCAAGCCTTTCACATCAACTTTGTGTGCACTAATTAAACATCATGCCTGGATAAATGGCCCAGGATGACAAAGTCCACAGCTTCTCACAGATGGTTCCAGGAAGTCGCATGGTTGGCTGGAGAGGATTTGGTCATGAATAAGATGCAACCTTAAGCCTCCTCCACTGACTCTGTGTGAGCAGGTACATTAATCTTTCTTTGTATCAGTAGCAAGCTGTGGGTTGAATGTCAGGTGGGCTCCAGAAATCAATTTCTCCTTGGTAAGTATCTGCTAAATATGTGCTTATTTCATTATTATATATAAGGAGAATGACGTATACTGGGCCATGAGACGGAGCTCTAAAATATTAATTCACTATAGGTGTTTTTTTTTCTTTGAACCTATGCTATTTATCTTGGCAAGCATCCTTTAATATCTTTGACCTTTGAAAAACTGGTTTCTTTCCTAAGTTTGCTCTCTTCAGTTCTTTGTATTCACTTTAACTCCTTTGGAATCCCCTCTCTCCCCCCAATTTTGTACTAGGGCAGGAAATACATACATAGCCATATTTCCTAGGGAATAGAAATAGGTTTGCAAGTTATGCACGATATTGGTCATGCATTCTATGTTATGATATTAAGGCAACTCTAGTTTAGGGTTTAGAGGCACCTAGTTCTCAGCACAAAACTTTTTTATATCAGGTATATAGACTGAGACTTGAGACTTTTTTGTCTCAAGTTCTGTAAGTATAGAAATACTTTTTTTTTTTTTTTTAACTTCAGCAGTGAAGCTGATTACAGCTTTTTTTATGGTGTGGTAAAAGTATGTTCAGTTGTGGAGTACCTGAAAAATCATAGTTAGAAGAGCAACTACTTCCTAAAAGTCTTGACATTTTTAGTCACCCATATAGAAATGTATCTGTTACATGGTTAATATGAACATGGATCATCTACACTCTCCAACTAATGTGACCCAAGATCTGTGACCTCAGTAGTTCTATCCCACTAACTCGTACAGCAAAGACTCAACACCTGGTATAAGCAGACCATGAACTTATTTAGATCCCAAGCTCTTATTCAAATTCAGTATTGGATCTTTATTTACTTGACAAGGTGCTGAGTATTTTCACTCATATTATCTTATTACTACTTTTTAAAAAAACTACAAGTTTTTTTGTTTTGCTTTTCTTTGCAAATAGAGACACTGACAAATAGAGACACTGCCCCCCTAGAAAATTTAATTGATTTGCTTGAGATGGGAGCTGGGATGTGAGCCCAGGGTTTCTAAATTTCAATTCTTTGTTCTTTCCCTGGTGACTTGGTATAACTGACTCCTGCTGTTAACAAGACATGTTATATTGAGCAATGAGGAAACTGCCAAGCCATTCTGGTTAATCTTGTCCATCAGTCAGCTTGTGGGCATCCTTGGTAGTCTGCACCTTTTTTTTTTTCTCTTTTTCCCAACATTAGCTTGAGGGTGATGAGGCATGATGGTTCCTAATAACGTTCCTGCCCATAAATTCTCTATGCTCAACCAAAGTAAATGGTGAACTATTTTTTAAAAATGATAGTGTTGTAGGCATTCATTTGCTTCACATAACTGGCCTGGGGCTGATATTTAAGGTGGAACCAAGATCATCACAAGCCCTTTAGAAAAATCTATAATAAAAAATTCCTGTCCTGGAAGTGTTGTATAAAGTCATTATGGATCTGAGACACAATTAAGACTTTAGATCTATCTACAGAGAAGAATGACTCTCCCAAAGATTTGAGAAGACAAATGGTAAAGGGGTAGAATGTTGAACTTGGATTTCTGTCATAAAAAGAGGGGCTTCTTGGTCAATGTGTATGCAGTTACTTTCTGAAGATGAGTTTATTCTTGCCTTGTAAAAAAAAATGAGCAGTTTAGTTCTCCAACATTTTGTGGCTGGGACAAGTTGAGGCTGATTATTCATAGTAAGAGGGCATGGTTTCTGTCCACCATCAAGAAGTAACAAAGTCCAAGAAGCATGTATTTTTTTGATTAATTCAATGCCATAGGACACTTCCTCTGCATTAGAAAGTGGGGTGACTTAACTATGGGTGCAATTTGTGGAATAAAATGTGGTGAAAGTTGAATAGCTCTAGGATGACTGGAAGACCTTATTTTTGGAGACCATGTGACATGGATTATGCTTCACTTCATTTCAGAAGAGTGAATACCAGGGAAAGTAATGCAATAGACTAAGAAGATAGCATGTTGAACTCCTCTTCCTGGAACCATTCCCAGAGCTTTCACTGCTCACTATTCTCTGATGACTCCCAAATTTATTCCTTTAGCTCAGAGCTTTGCAATGAACTCTAGACCCAATTTTCAACTGTCTGCTCAACAGTTCCACTAGCATGTCTGGCACACACATACTACTTATCTGACCAACAAACTCTACGGTGCCTCTGTTTTCTTGTCTTTCTTAATTCTAGCTAGAGTTATCCTAGATTTCCTTCTCCCTTATTCCTTATGTTTGATCAATTATTGTGCTATGTTAATCTTACCTTAGAAATATCCCTCAAATCTGATTCTTCTACTTCATTTCCCACTCATTACCACCTCCCTGAATTCTTCTTGCCAGGATTATTGCAAACAGTTCCCACTACTATCCCTGCCTCCTATGCTCCTATCTCCAATCTCTCATATACTCTGCTGCCAGATTTTTTCCTGAAAAAAAAAAAAAAGCCATAATATTGCTTCCCTGATTAAAGATGTCCATTGTCTCCTCCTTGCTAGGAGGATAAAGTTCAGACTCGTTCATACAGTTTACAAAGTCTTTCACAACCTGGACCTAACTTATCTTTCCAATCTCATCACTTGCCACTCCCCTCAGCCACACACTCTACACAATCACCAAACTGAACTGTCTTGTTCCCTTAACACATGGTGTGTTTTCTTAATTCTGTTTGTTTGCATAAGCTTTTCCCTTGGCTTAGAATCCTGTGTCTAGTTTTTCCCAGGCAGCTCCTTGTCCTCTTCAAAAAGAGCACAGTGACTGATGTTTATTGACCATTTAGTCTGTTTCAGGCACTATGCTAAGCACTTTGCATGTATCACCTCAATTAATTAAAAAAATCACATATACTATTCATACATTAAAAAAGAGGTAATTGATGGGGCGCCTGGGTGGCGCAGTCGGTTAAGCGTCCGACTTCAGCCAGGTCACGATCTCGCGGTCCGTGAGTTCGAGCCCCGCGTGGGGCTCTGAGCTGATGGCTCAGAGCCTGGAGCCTGTTTCCGATTCTGTGTCTCCCTCTCTCTCTGCCCCTCCCCCATTCATGCTCTGTCTCTCTCTGTCCCAAAAATAAATAAATGTTGAAAAAATAAATAAATAAAAAAAATAAAAATAAAAAAGAGGTAATTGAGATTTAGAGAACTTTGGTAATTGTCTAATTTACATAGGATATCCAGGCTAAGGGACTCCAAAGTTCGTACTCAAATCTCTACAGAATAGTGCTTAGAAACTTAAGTGAATGAGTGTATGAAAGAATGAACAAATAGTACCAGGAAGATTGTGAAATTTTCTTTTGGAGAAACTCTGGCATGAATGATATATTCTTTACCTTTAGAGTGGAAGTTACCAGCCTCTTTTTTTTTTTTTTTTTTTTTTTTTGCACTGATAATTATAAATTCATTATCAATGAACCTCTTCTCTGAAACTTCTGTGATTACCACCACAACCCATCTAACGCAAGTTGATAAGACTTCTTATCATGTTCCCAAAAATTCATGCTTGCACTTCTGTTCATGCATTGAATTATCAATGTTGGCTCAAGTGTTTGTGTCTCCATCATGAGACAATGAGCTCCTAGAGAATCAAGAATGTGTCCTGCTCTACTATTAACTGTTGCAATACCCAACATGATATTTGGTACAGAGTAGGGCAAATGGTGTGTGTTTCTGGAACAAATGAATAAATGGATGAATGAATACTCCAAGAAGGCTTGACATCCTTACTTTAAAGAGTAGATATGCCATAACTATGATGCATAGATGTTTTTGCTCATATGTCCATTCAATGAGTGAATGTGAATTGGAAGCTATAATTCTGGCGTTCCTACATCTCTCCAAGTTGCCTGGTGTCTCTTCTAGTGGGAACATCTTCCTATGCTGATTCTCTGTCAAGAATTGAAAACACAGTTTATATTTTTTTATACAACATGGCCTCTAAACACATCCTAATGATTTTCTTTGGTGCTCAACTGAAGCATTAGTGATCCATTCTAATCCTAGAGGAAAAACTATTTTTGTTTTGTTTTGTTTTTTTGTGGTTTGTTTTGTCTTGTTTTTGGCTTCTAGAATTGTTGAGGATTATATTATATACAACTTTATGGATGATTTAAGGGATTTTGAGAGCAATTTTTTTTCTTAGTGTATTGAATTTTCACCTAAAACTAACACTGGGAACTAATCTTCAAACAAGATGTGACTTTACTCCTGTTGAGTGGTAGATAGTGTATTGATATAATAGCTTCAGAAGATGATACTGAAGTTCCAACCTGACTTTTGATTTTTCCTTCTGATTTATAATTTGTCAAAATGACATATGGCAGTCAAAGTTGTTTAATGAGTTTATCTTCCCTTGCCTGTGTAATTGGTGTGCTATCTCTGTTGCATAGACTGATGTTAGCTGCCTAGGCCAAGCTAAAACTACCGAGCTGAAGACTAGTAACCAGGCAGGGCTGGCAATGCTACGGGAGTGTGGGTAGTGCAGACAGGATAGCAAAGCCCACACTAAGAGGAAATTTTTAAAAATGGGGGTTGTAAGTAGGAGCAGTGACTAGGGCTTAGGTCTATAGTGAAAGTCATAATCTGAGTGTTAGTGATAGGATGAGAGAGGTCGAAGTTGATGGGAGGCATATCAGCATACAAAATATGTGAGCTTTGGTGAAGCTGGTTCAGAGTGGTTTCCTTGGAACATCGTTATGTAACTTCAATATAGAGTCACCTTGAGACCTGCCAGGTGACACATAAAACAGCCTGATAGGAACAACTCACTGCCACCACCCCCATTTCCAAACACTATAAATTTAACTCCAGAAGACTGGAAAATAATGTGAGTCTTTACTATCTTTTCTTTAAGGGCTATTCCAGGTGTTTACACACTATGGCATTCAGCAAAATATATGAAATATGTTAATATTTTTCTTTACTCATACATCTGTTCAAAGACATGAAAAAAAACCCTTTTTGTTCCCAGTTTATGGAAACAAAAAGATTACCTGGTTCTCTCTCAATCTCTGACCCTCTATGTCTCTTGCCTCTCCTTCTTCCTCTTTCAGTCAAGATATTGTTCCTCTTTTCCTTTTCTGGGAATATTCCTTTTACTCAGTCCAGAGAAGGATTCTAGTGAATAAAGTTCTCCATTTCCCTACAGATAATCTGTATCTGCATCTGCATTTCTTTTTGAAGACTCAGTGGAGCCCTAGCTTCATCTCTTATAAGGAATATTTCTCCCAAGTTATCCCAACACTGGACAATTTTATGGAGAATAGACTATCAAAAGGGACGGCATGTAACCTGAAATGGCCTTTCACAAGTGATGGTTGCTTCATCAAAGATCAGCTGTTGACCAACTTGGACAAGGCTAGACTTTGCAAAGTCACTTCACTGCAAAAACATCCAGAAACAGATTGTACAACAATACTACATATGGGTGCTAAAAGTTTTTGGTTATAGCTGCATTCTCTAGAGTGCTCAATTATTAGGTGATGGTGAAGTGAAGGGCGTGGCTTAACGGCAGTGCTCACTTGAGGTCATTGGTTATCTGTTGAAAAGTCTTCAATTATTTTCTTTGGGGCCAAGGATGATTTATAGAATGAGAATGAACTGCTGCAATGGCTAAATTTGGAATGGATGACACAAGCTCAAAGAATACTTGGGAATATTTTGGGAGATTTCTGTCAATTTGTTGAAATTAGGATATTCAAATGATACTAATTATAGTACAAGTGGAAAATACATAGAAAAATAATTTGACTGCTAATAATTTGGCTACTAATAAGCTACTAAGAATCTTAAAATGATCATTAATTTTACTTGTCTGTCCAATGAAACAAGCTTAATATTAAAAAAAAACCTTTATGCATAATGATGCCAATTGCCAAGTTTTTCATAACAGAGATCACTTGGTGAAAGCTGAAAGACTATTCTTTTGAGCAAAATATTATATAAATCATGATAACCATGCTCAGTAGATAATTTAGCAGCCATTAACCTGCTACTAGTTATGCCCAAGTTGTAACATTTATTATAAAATGTACATTGAAAAGCAAGATCTAAAGTTATATATCCTTTGGCAATATGTACAAATATTGAATCACTATGTTGTACGCCTGAACTAATATAATGTATGTCAATTATACCTTAATAAAAACCCAACAAAAGTTATATATCCAGTATAACTTTGTAAAAGATACATAAGGATATATAAAACTATATAAAAATAAAACAAACTTAGTTGTAGTTGACTTGGGATGCTAGAATTATAGATTTTTCCCTATCTTCTTTCTACTTTTTTTATATTTAATATTTTTTCTATGAAAATTATGCATTTCTTTAACAATGATAACAATAATAATTAATAATAATAGTAAAAGTTGGTAAAATATTTATATACAATTCCAAACGGAACAGTGATCTTGGGCACTGAAGCCTATTGCTATAAACTAAATTTTCTTCTTTATTATTTTTTGGTTTCACTCCCTTGTAATGACACCTCACAACGCAATTTCCAGCATCGTCAGCTGTGAGATTGTTGTAATCTCAAGGAATGCATGCTGGTCTTAACAACCATGGCAACAGACTTTGAAAAAAGTTAAATGGAATGTGTCTGATTAAGGATCTACCACAACTCAGTTCAATTTGAATCTTACTCTCCTGGTTGATGATGGAGTTCTGTTGCTAATTCTCAGGCAGGTGCAATTAGGCACAATCGGAAGACAATTGCCACTTATTTCCTCTATGGTCTTTAGATGTCACTTATTTTCTTGAACCGCAGTTGCCCTCTCTTTAAAACAAGGATAGTAATGCCTACATCAGAGAAGTGATGACGAGAGCCAATGTAGCAATTAATACATAGAAAAGCACCATGCAAACACTGAGGAAATAGCTCAGTATGTAGGGAAATGCATCTGGCTTGGTGTTGAGTGAATGACTTTTCCTGGCTCAGCCAGTTACTATGTCCTAAGCCTTCAGAAGATGATCCAGCACTCCTGATCCTTACTTACTTCATTTGTAAAATGGGGATAATGGCACTTACCTTGCAAAGTTATTATGACAAATAAAACTTGTTATGAAATGCCTGATATGAAATTTTCAGAATTAGTAATCACTATTTTTAAGTATTTATCAAATCAACTTGACCTATATATTCCATGAATATGCTCCAACCCTTGGCATTCACTATATTTGAATAATCAAGAACTCTTGATGACAGGTTATGGGCACTGCTAACTATGTTCCTGGATTCCAGTCTAATGGATTCTGAAGAGCATGCTTGGCTAACATTATACTTCCTTTTGGAGAACTTGCACTTCTTATTGCTAAACTTGTGAGTAGAGTTTTAAAGTGAGTCTCAGAAGCTTGGTTGGTTTGCCATATCTGAAATTAACTATAGAGATTCAGGTATAGGTACATTTCTTGATCAGGTAAGTTAGATATTTAAAGATTTTTGTCTGTGCATTGTAGAAAGTGCTTCTTGTGCAATCTATGTCCCAGCCCTTGATGGTGTAGAGATTTTTCCTGGGCCACTAGAAATGACCATACTGTTTCCAATTTAGTGAGACCTTACTGAAGTTGGTTCACTGTGATCTTTTCAAACAGGATAATCTTGAAATATATACATTAATAAATTCCAAAATATGCAATTTCAAGGCAGAAGGGATACCTCTGTGATGCAAAGAGCTATGTCCTCAGCAGGATGTTAATTTTATTTGTAAAATGTCAATCTCGAAACAATGACTAATAATTAGAAGAAAAGTGCTACTTTAATAATTTGGACATTTAGTTTCATATCCTTGCCTTAGGTGAAAACAGAATCTATGAGAATTCTTACCATCTGGAAGTTCTCTATCTGGTTGGTTGAGATTGAATGAA